>NC_087553.1:74734601-75034601 GCF_036250125.1 Pseudopipra pipra | reverse complement strand
AGAAGCTGTGGCTGCCCCTGGATCCCTGGAAGTGTCCAAGGCCAGCTTGGAGCAACCTGAGCTCGTGGAAGGTGTCCCTGCCCATGGCAGGGGGTGGAACAAGATGGTTTCTAAGGTCCATCCAACCCCAACCATCCCATGATCCGTGAGGGATCCCAAGGAGCCGAAGGAGGCACCCGGGGCTCGGAGAAGGGCAGGGTGGGAGCAGCTTTCAGAACAAGCTGCTCACTCTGGTTTGCAGTTTGCAGTTACAAGGGATCATTTCTTCCACACAATTATAAGCTCTGATCACAATAATCAAAGCCTCAGGAACAACTCCTGAAAGGAAACAGTGCAGCTCCTCGGCAGCACGGACGACTCCTTCTCGAAGGAAGAAAGAGCTCAGAGCTTCGGATTCAACCCTCAGCAATGCACAGGATGACAGACAAGATCTATTCAATGCTCAATCTATTCAGCTGCAATAATAACAATAAAGAACTTACATTCAGCAATCCCTTAAGAGCCAAAAAAAGCCCCCAAATTCTTCATCGACGAGCAACACAAACGAGAAAGGGCTGAAAGGAAATTAAAAAGCAGCAGCTGAAAAGGTGCCGTGCTGCAGGCAGCAGGGAGTGCATTTCATAAGATCACGGTGGAAACTCGGAGTAAAGGCACGGCAGAAATGAAAAACCAGCCTCCAAGAGGCCCCTGCACAAAGATGGAGCAGAGGAATCCATCAAAAGGGAGGTTTCCTTCGGAAACGGGAGTCGCCTCTGAATGGGAACAGCAAAAGTGAACAATCCTGCAAACCCCCCACGGTCCTGAGGCCATCAAAACAGGCCAAGGGAGAGGGAGGGGGGGCCTGATGGAAAGTGGGGGAGGTAACTGAGGCAGGACTCACCCCTGGGGGAGTCCTGGAGCTCCTCCCGTGAGGATCAGCTGCAGGATGGGCTCCTTGCAGCAGATGCCAACCCAAAGGAGAGAAGGAATTATCACTCCCCATCCATGCCAGTGCCAGTTGTGCCCTGCAGACCCTCACACCTCCGAGGAGAGCCTGGAGGGAACCCCCAAGTCCCAGAGCAAGGCTGTCCAGCTCACACACATTCCCAAAGTGCTTTCAGCACCGTCCCCTGCTGCCATGGATTGAGATTCCAGAGGCAAGTGCTCCCTTGGGGAACCAACACAGAAGGCAGCAAACAAAGGTGAAGTTCAACCAGGTTTCCTGGCACGGGGGGTTCACCAGCCCAGTGATTGGTGTGGAAAGGGCTGCTCTGACACTCCTGAGCTGGCAGCACATCCAGATCCTCCTCGTCACGTGCAGGGCTGGTGGCCCCGGCTGTCAGGAAACAACAGCAACAGGAAAAAGGTAAAGGGGAAGAAGGCAAAGGTGACAGAGGCACGGGATGGCCTGCACAGGACAAAGGCACCGTGTCACAGAGCCAGGCACAGCTCCTGGGACACCAGCACAGAGCTACAGGAACACTGTGCCCAAAGCAAACAGGCCCAGGGGACAATCCCACCTTTCCTTAAAAGGTTGCGTTCGGATTCCTGCATTTTTTTTTCCTAATTACTCGTTCAAAACCTTCCCCCTTAAGCAGCAGTTTGAGCAACAAGCTCTTCCTGTGACCTGGAGTGGATTCTCTGGTCCCCCCCCCAGGGTGTGAAATCCCACAGGATCCTCCTGGCCTCACTCGTGGGCCGGCAAGAGAAGGGATCAGAGCCACGGGATAGTCCTGACTGGGAATGGCTCCCACCAGCAACCCCTGAAACCCACTCCCAACCCAGCCAGGGGCTGTGGGACAGGTTGAACATCACCATGGCAGCTCTTTCCCCTTCATGCCCGTGGCCCAGGGAAGGAGTTGGGCTCTGCAGAGACCAAGGAAGAGCAACCACCACTCCACAGGTCAGTGGAGGAGAGGAGGAATCTGTCCACTGAGTGCTGCCCAAACGCAAACTGGGACCAGCCCGGAGAGCAAAGCTGTGTGTGCTGGCAGAACAACAGGAATTTCTGGGCTTAGATCACCTCCTGAGGAAAGCTCTGGCCCTGCATCCGCTGTGCTGAACACCAGGGAGAAGCTGCCTCCACCAAAAGGAAACCAGATAAAGGGCAGGAGGGAGGGTCTCAGCTCCCAGCAGGAAGCGCCCGGTGCAGGGGGGATGTGTCAGACAACAAAGGATTTGGGCTCCTTGGGTTTTCCAGTGAAAGGGCTGCTCTCTGTGAGGATGTTGCTGGATGTTGTGTCACCCCCCAGAAGCCACCGAGACAGGAAACCATCCAGTCACTTCTGTTTAAAAATTAAGAGCCCCGAGAGCTGCTGTGTTCCAGCCCTTCAGCAGCTCTGACAGCCGGCCCCATCCCGCAGTCCCAGAGCTTCCAGAGGAGCAGCTGCCTCTGATAAAACGCAGCTCAAAAATGAATGTTTAAAGAGATTCTGCTCCTGATTAACTCCAAGTGACTGGTTCAGGCCAAAGCTGCCCCTGACACAGAGCTACAACAGCTTCTCCACCAGCCACCTGCACGGGAAGAGCAGCATCACCAGGTGGTTCCAGCCAACTCCTGAACTCTTCCTCCAGGAAAAG
This sequence comes from Pseudopipra pipra, assembly GCF_036250125.1. NCBI lineage: Eukaryota > Metazoa > Chordata > Aves > Passeriformes > Pipridae > Pseudopipra > Pseudopipra pipra. The sequence goes on along the minus strand of NC_087553.1, from coordinate 75,032,042 downwards.
CAGCACAGAGGGAAATGTAGAAGAGCTGGACCTGTAAATCAAGCTGACCCCACTGAGAACCTGAGGTTAAAGAGATGCTGGTTCCCTACAGAGACCTGGGCACGATTCCTGTTTCATTGCAACAAGCACAGTCACCTTGGGATCAGCTGGAAAATGAGGGCTGGGAAGCTTTAGCTCTATTTAGGGCTGAAAAAAGGCGTGTGGAGCAAAGATTCTTCTGGGTTAAGAGGGAATAAGACCTCCTGTTCAGGCAGCATCAGGACTGAGACATAATAATTAGATAAAAATGTCCCAACAAACACAAACAGAGACACAGAACTTCCCCGTGGAAAGGAGCAAGTGGAAACGGCCTCAAGTTGTGCCAGGATTGGATTTTAGGAAACATTTCCTCACTGAAGGAGCGGTTAAGCATTGGAACAGCCTCCCCAGGGAAGTGGTGGAGTCACCAGCCCTGGAAGTGTTCAAAAAAGCAGTGGATGTGGCAATTTGCAGTACTTTTTATAGGCAGGTAGGTGCTTGGTCAAAGGTTGAACTGGATGATCTTTCAGGGCTTTTCTAACCCTAATGGCTCTGCAATTCTATGATTTTACGAAATAAAATCAAGTTGTAACATAGAGAGGAAGAAATAAGTGAAAAGCACTGGTTCAGCAAATTCAAAGCCAAGGGGGCCCACGAGACCATCTCGTCTGAGCATCATCACTGACCCACAAAACTTCCACCAGTAACTTCCACAGGGAACTGAATTCCTTGAATTTGCCTGATGGTTTCCTGAGAACATCCCACGTGAGCCTGAAAGCATCACAGGATGGAAACCACACTCGTGCCTTGGATAAATTAATGAGAAACACTCACCCTCAGTGAAAGGAAAAGGTGTGCCTTAGCCCTTGTTTGATTTCCCCTGTTTGAACTCCCAGTACAGTTGTTATTTCTCATTGTATCTCTCTCTGGAACAATGAACAGCTCCTTTAACACTCAGTTCCTTGCTAAACTCAAACTCCCATTTCACACTGTCACCTCTCAGTCTCGTTCAGGGTGAGCAGGAGAGGCTCATCATTCAACGTGCTGCCTTTTCTCCAGCCCTCAAATCATTTCTGCTGCTCTTTCCAACACCCCCTTGGAGTTTCAAAGCCACTTTTTAAAGTGCAGAATCAGAGCCAGAGGCAAGATTCCAGCATCTGTCTCCCAGCTGTCACACACAGCTATAAAATATTGTCCTCACCTCGGCTCACAATTCCCTTGGCTCCACCTCCAGGCATCCCATTAGTGCTTCCCACTAATGCATGTGGCACTTGGAGTTGGGTTTGTTTTGACCACTCCATTCCTTTTCAGACAGGCAGATCCCACTCCTTTGAGGACACAGCTCCCTGCTTTCCAAATCTGGCTTTATTCCTCAGCTGGAATCATGGGATGGTTTGGGTGGGAAAGAACCTTAAAGCCCACCCAGTTCCAATGCCAGGGACACCTTCCACTATCCCAGGTTGCTCCAGCCTGGCCTTGGACACTCCCAGGGATCCAGGGGCAGCCACAGCTTCTCTGGGCAACCTGTGCCAGGGCCTCCCCACCCTCCCAGAATTTCTTCCACCCCAGAATTTCTCCCCACCCAGAAAGAATTTCTTCCTCATATCCAACCTAAATCTACTCTCTTTCAGCTTAAAACCATTCCCCTTGCCCTGTCACTACAGGCTCTTGTTAAACAGTTACCTGCAAAACCCCTACACGTGAATTAATTAAAATATAATTTATTTGGATGGGCCCAGATTGAATTTGCTCTACGAAAAAAATACGAAAAATAAAAAGAGAAGATGGGGGTGCAGCTCCTACCAACCCCAAACCAGCAGCTGTGGAGGCAGGGGAGGGACTGCAGGGAAGTGGCATTCCCTGAAAAACACGTCCTTTGGCCACTGCCAGAGGTGGACACTAAGTCAGCCAGATCACAAACCACTTGTGTGGCCCAGTGGGGCTTTTTGGGGCTCTTATTTATGGCCCCTGCACGCACACACACACTCCTTTATTCACAACCCCACTCCTGCTTCTAATTACATGAAAAAAATTGTCACCACAGGTCACGTATTTCATCCTCCTCCTGCAGCTTTTGTGCTCAGCCTACAGCAAACCAGCCATTCCTAACACATCCCAGCCACCTGATCCAGGGAGATTCCATGGATCAATCAGCAAGATCTTCATGGATCAGGCTGCCAATGAAAGAACTCAGGGGTCAATGGAAGTTTAGGTCCTTATGGATCTTCATGATCCTCACGATCCATTGGGAATTAAATTTCTCCATGAAAACCCCAAGTCCCCTTTCAGCTGACACATTCAGTTTGCCCTGTTGCTCAGGCATTAAAGGAGTTCAGGTTTCCCCCTTTAATGCTTTTTATTGGCATCATCCACACTGATCCTTACCTACCAGGGGTTTATTGTTGTGATGTTTGGTCCCCCAAGCCCCACTGGGGTTTATATTTGGGATATTTGGTCCCCCAAGCCCCCACTGGGGTTTATATTTCTGACATTTAGTCCCCCAGACCCCACTGGGGTTTATATTTGTGATGTTTGGTGCCCCAAACCCCACTTTGGGGTTTATATTTGTGATGTTTGGTCCCATGAGCCCCCCTCTGGGGTTTATATTTGTGACATTTGGTTCCCTGAACCCCCTTCTCTAGGGTTTATGTTTGTGACATTTAGTCCCCCAAACCTCACTCAGGGTTGTATTTGTGATATTTGGTCTCCCAAACGCTACCGGGGTTAAATTTGTGATATTTGGTGCCCCAAACCCCACTTTGGGGTTTATATATTTGTGACATTTGGTCCCCTGAACCTCCTCTCTGGGGTTTATGTTTGTGATGTTTGGTGCCCCACACCCCACTTTGGGGTTTATATTTGTGACATTTGGTGCCCCAAGCCCTGCTGAGGGTTATATTTGTGATATTTGGTCTCCCAAACCCCACTTTGGGGTTTATATTTGTGACATTTGGTCCCCTGAATCTCCTCTCTGGGGTTTATATTTGTGATATTTGGTCTCCCAAACCTCACTGAGGGTTATATTTGTGATATTTGGTCTCCCAAACGCTACTGGGGTTAAATTTGTGATATTTGGTCTCCCAAACCCCACTTTGGGGTTTATATTTGTGACATTTGGTCCCCTGAACCTCCTCTCTGGGGTTTATATTTGAGATGTTTGGTCTCCCAAACCCCACTTTGGGGTTTATATTTGTGATATTTGGTCCCCTAAACCCCCACTCTGGGGTTTATATTTGTGATGTTTGGTCTCCCAAACCTCTCTGGGGTTTATATTTGTGATATTTGGTCTTCCAAACCTCACTGAGGGTTATATTTGTGATGTTTGGTCTCCCAAACCCCACTTTGGGGTTTATATTTGTGATGTTTGGTCCCCTGAACCCCCTCCCTGGCTCAGCCCATCACCCACAGCTTTGAGCCACCTGCATTCCCAGTTCCCCTTTCCCAAAAGCCCACGCCAGACGTGGAAAAAAGTGCAGATAAGGGAGAAAAAAGAAAAAAAAAAATCCACATCCACGTGGGATCTGTGTGAGGCTGAGCTGAACATCCAAGGCTCTCCAGGCTGGGAAAGGCTGAGGCAGGAACAGCCACAAACCCGCGGGAACCACCCCAGGTGTGGTCTCCTTGGGAACCGATGCAAACGCCACGAGACAAGGTGACAGCTAGGACATCTCCATTAGCCACAGCGCCGCCGAGCTGCTCCAAATCGGCTCCAAATTGGTCTCCCAGGTGCCCGCACTTGCACGGCCGTAACCACAAATCAGCCCCGCCGAGCCCCTCCGGAGCAGCCGGCCCGGATCCGCCGCTAATTGCGGCAATAACTCCAATAACTCCCGGCTTACGCTCCGCCCCTGCTCTTCCCTCCAAAGCTCCAGCCTCTCCCCCCTGAATTAACCTCCCCTCTGCCTGCGGGGCTGCCTCATTTGGGGCTGGATCCTCTCCCTCCCTGGGAAGCTCCCGGGTTTTGTCCTGGCAGCGAAGGGTCTCTGAGAGCGACGCTCGGGAGGGGGTTGAGTGAAACCGGGGGGGGGAGTCAAAGCAGGACAAGGAACTGGTTATTTCCTGCCCCCCCGGAATGTGGTCCCTGTGCAGCTCCACGGGCTCACTCCGGGGAGAAAAGCCCGGCCTGGCTCCGGGCTGAGCAAACGATGGATTTGCCCACAGCAGAGACCCCTCAGCCTCTCAGGGTCCTGGTCAGTGTCCAACCCCCCTCTGCTGAAGTGTTTTTCCTGCCAGAATGTAAGTTTAGGTCCTTATGGATCTTTATGATCCTTATGATCCATAAGGAATTAAATTTCTCCATGAATCCCCCCATCTCTTTCCAGTGTTGACCCATTCAGTCACACAGGCTCTAGAGGAGTTCAGGTTCCTCCCTTTCATGCTCCTTATTGGCATCATTCCCACTGATCCTTATCCACTGGGGGTTTATTCTCCTGATATTCAGGGGGGATAACCCTGTCCCCAACTTGTGCCTCTTGCCCCATCATGGCACCTCCAAGAGGATCCTGGCTCCATCCTCTCTCCCACCTCACCAGGCAGCCACAGGAGGGTCTCCCCTTCACCTTCTCCATCACCCCCAGGAGATGCTCAGCCCCCATGACCCAGGGATGCTGCCAGCACCAGCTCTGGGGTCTCCCAGATCCCCCAGGCCTTTTCAGGGAACCCGGTCCCCCCCTCCTGTCTGACAGCACAGCTTCACGTGCCTGCCCAGGGCTTCCAAGGGGATTTGCTCCATTGCCTTCCCAGGGACAAAGGCGAGGCTGAGACACTGGTTCCCCTCAGCTTCCCTTTTCCCCACCCCAAAACAAGCACAAAGAGCTGACAGACATTCAGGATACACCACCACAACCGCCTGGACAAGGAAGAAGCTGGATACTGTCAGAGAACACCCTCCAGCCCAGGGAGCCCCTAAACCAAAGGATTTAGGCTGGAAGGTTCCCTTGGGAGGCATCACCACCAGCGTGTCCCTTGTCACCCCTCCAGTGTTTATCCTGATCCCTTCAGGAGCAACAGGACCTGCTGGACCCCACAGTTGGTGTCACCGCACCCACATCCACCTCCTGGCCAAGTTCCCCCTCAAATTACTAACCCTGAACAAAGTTACAGCCTGGGAGAGTTCTCCCTCCTCCCCTCGGCACCACCACGCTCTCCTGAAGGCCACAGCTCATCATCTCCATCCTTTCCCCTGCCCAGCTCCTCTCCTGGCTCCACATGCAACTCCCACAGCCCTTCCAGAACCTGAAGTTCTGGCAAATCCCACCTCTCACATCCACTCTCTCTTAATTAAGACTTAAAACAGGTCAGGTAGACTTGGGACTTCCGAAAACACAACGGTTACAGGCACACCTGCTCTCCTCAAAATGCAGCAGTTAAACCTCACCAGAAATTGTTCTCCAGCTGATGAATTTTCCTGCTCCCCATTAACTGCTACACCACAGATTATTGGTCTTGAGCTCTCCACGTTGACACCGAGGATGTCATTGGAGGCGGCCCCTTCTCGCTAATCTCTTTTCCCTGATATAATAAGTGCTTTGAGCAAAAACACATTATTACTCCCTACTCATCCACTCCATACTTCAAATTCCTTCAGTAATTACCCACTGCTCTGGTTTTTTTTCCATCAGTTCCTTCAGCACTCACCCGCTGATCCATCCTGGAGTGAAACCTCCCCAGCACTTGTCGCTGTCGAGTCGGTTTGTTCCTTGTTCTCACTCTTTGTCTCAGAGATGCTCAAAGGGGATCACATCCCATGGTTGGGGTTCTCGGGCTGGAACGACCCCAGTCCTGCTGTCACTGACCCTCAGACAGGGGGTTGTCATGGACAGGGCTCCAGAAGCCTTCACACAACTGGCCCAGCTGAAGACACCCCCCCCAAGCAGGACCTCATCCAGCCACCCCAGAGAGAGCCACTGGAAGAGGCTGCTCCTCCACCCACTGGCTTTTCATTTAAAAAAAAATAAATAAAAAAATCATGGCAATGTTGATAAATTTATTAACCACTCCCCTGGTGATCAATCCAGCCAGTATTTGTCCAACACACGGAGCCTTGGCAGCCTCCCAGCCACGATCCCAACGCTTGGCTGTTCCCAGGCAACCACAGCCTCCAGCTCCACACAGGACAAGCTCACAATCCCCCCACCTTCCCAGCAAAAACTCTGCCACACAGAGGACTTTCGAGTTGCCAAACAAACTAAAGTTAACAGTAAGTTAAATAGGATTAGGAGGGCCGATATTGGCTGCCTCCATGTTTTAACTGGTTAAAAAAAATTAGCATTTTTCCTTCTATTAGCCAGTGCAGAGCTGCATTTAAACACTGCGGATTCCTCTGGGGCTGTATGGAAATTTGTATCGTGCTTCCCACAGAAAACAAAGATCCTGAGGCAGGATGCAATTATTTTGGTTGAAACAGCACAAAAAAGTAGGAAAAAGTCTAAGCCAACCCAGTGAAGGAAAAGACAAGAATTGAATGTGGCCGTGAAATAAGAATCTGGGGAATTGTGGTGGACTAAAAATGGTCTGAAAACCACATAAAAATTACACCTTCTTGGCTGGGAAAAAGCGGCCATTAACCACGAAAAAGTCTCATCAACATATCAATTTTGCATTTTGGTCTAATGCAAAAATAAAACAGGGATTAATTTAGTGAAACTAAATTTATTAATTCGTAATTTTAATGGAGTTCGATGAAACTCTAAGGAGAAGGTGCAGAGCTTTCATCAATGTCACAAAGGAGAGGAAAAGGAGGATTTCAGCAGGGGTCTGAACGTTAACAAATAGAAAGAAAAATGTTTTACTTAATTTCTAAGGGGTTTTGTTATCACATTCAAGGCCAGGTTTGGACAGGGCTTGGAGCGACCTGGTCCAGTGAAGGTGTCCCTGCCCACGGCTGGGGGTGGAATGAAGTGGTTTTTAAGGTCCCTTCCAACCCAAACCCGTTCTGTCTTTCCACGATTCCAAATAAAACGTTTCCCAGATCGTTTCCCAGGGCTCAAAACATCCACAATTTCCAGCGACAGGTCCATCCTGCAGCCCGGTCCTTCCCCCTGAGGCTTCCCTCGTCCTGCTGCTCGTTAAAGTCAATTTTGGAAAACGACGACGGGTTTAAAAAAAAGGAGAGGCAGGAATTTCCATTGATCAACCAGCCCCACCGAGAGCCAATCGGGAGCAGGGAGGAGGATTTTCTTCCTTTAGCTGGTGGTTTAATTAATCAGCCAAGCCCTAAACGATGCCAATGACCTGTGAATGTCAGGGCACAATTACAGATACAGAGGCTAAACTGAGCTGTAAACCAAAAGTAGTTCTGGAGTGTTTTATTCGAACTGGGATCCTCGGGAAAAGCATGAATTTTAACAGACTGACAGAACTTTTCTTTCTGTTTAAACTGTAAAATTACTGGACCGTGGGAACGGATGAGATGTCACGTTTTAGTAGCACTAATATTGCTTTATGACATCTGATTTGCATGATTTTAATTAATCGAAATTCCCGTGGTTATGCCACCATCACGCCAGCCAAGGGCTGGGGAAACATTTAGTGGCAACAATAAATAATGTCAAATAGGGGAACGAGGTGGGATGGCATCCAGGGTCAATCAAACAGCCATGATATTAAAAGGAAATAAGATTACACTAATAAAGTTGGCATCCCAAATAAGCAGGATGTCACAGCACTGAGTACAGACTACAGTGACTTACACCACTAAACGTTTTTAGACAGCGAGATGAGACTCAGCAAAAATTACTCCTGTTTTGTAAAACTTCCCACACACAAATGCTCAGCAGAGGAGAGAAACTCTGCAAGTGGCCTCCTCGAGACAGTAAATTAGAAATATATTTACCAGCAACAGCAGGGGGTGGGGAGGGGAGAGAAAAAGAATTGTTGTGGAAAAACACACAGGGAAGGGGAGAGAAATGACCCCCATCCAGCTCCGGTTCAGCCTCCCCTGGAGCACCGGTCCCGAAATTAATCTGTGCCTCCATAAACAAGCAACAGCAGTGGGAAGAAACTCCACTCAGCTCCAGTCACTGGTAACACCCGCAGGGAACAGAATTCCAGAATCACCGAGCTTGGAAAAGCCTCCAAGCCCGCCCTGTGCCCCATCCCCACCTTGGCACTGAGCGCCACCTCCAGCCCTTCCTTGGGGTGGGGACTCCACCACCTCCCTGGGCAGCCCCTGCCAAGGCCCTGACCACCTTTTTTCCAGCAAGAAATTCCTGCTGGTGTTCCCTGGAGACAAGGGGCACGGGAGGAAGGGCAGCACTGCCTCATCCCCTCCACCAGCACGATGCCTGTTTGGGGCACCACACCCAGCTGGGGGACCTCAGAGCTGCTCGAGGTCCTCTGGGGACAGCTCTGCAAAGCTCCATCCCACTGCACAAGGGGCATTCCAAGCACCAGGTCCCTTTATTCCAAAGGCAGGGAGGGCCCTGCTTCACAGAAGGGGCGTGAGGCACTCGGAGCTGGAGACAAGGGGAGAGGAACATCTCTATCCACAGAGCCAAACGCCACCAGGAGACACCACTGTGCTGACAGGACCCCTAAGTGGCTCCAGGACTGAGATCCAGCCCTTACAGCCTGGGATAGGGAATCTCACTCAGTGCACATCCAGATCTGGATGCCAAGGCAGCCTAAGGAGCAGGAAAGCAGCAGAGTTTGGCTCCTCATTTCCACCTTCTTCTGCTTTGTTGGGTTTTCTAAACCACCCTGTCCCACTGGCCCTACTTTGCACACACACAGGGAGGGAAGTGGCTCTCCCAGGGGAGCACTGCAAGTGGGACTGGAGGATGAGGGTGGATCATTATGCAGAACCCAAACCAAGCTCTACAAACTCCCTCACAAACACAGCACGGGGCTAAAACCTTGTACAGACAGAACAGGTCACCCAGAGAAGCTGTGGCTGCCCCTGGATCCCTGGAAGTGTCCAAGGCCAGGTTGGACAGGGCTTGGAGCATCCTGGGCTGGTGGAAGGTGTCCCTGCCCATGGCAGGGGTGGCACTGGATGGGCTTTAAGGTCCCTTCCCACCCAAACCATTCCATGATTCTGTGACAGGAGAACACAGCAGTAAACCACTCTGTGATCTCACAAAGGCAAATAATAACCTGCTTTCTCAGGATATGTGGCATGAGGAGTAAGCCCCAATGTGACAAGTTAGGCTGGGGAGATGTTTACTGGATTTTTCAGTTGGTTTGGTTCTTGGATTTGGGGCCACATTGCAAAGGCACGACTCAAGTAAATGAGTTTAAGACGACACAGTAATGTTGGGACACTTCAGGATCAGAAAAGTAGCAAAAAGGATGAAAGGAATTCAAAAAACTCCTGGCAAACCAAAGCCAAGCTGAAAAACAACACCAGAAACTTTCTGCTACGGCAGTTTGCAAATATAAGTTTATGGATCTAATTCCATTGACTTTCTGAAAGAAGAAAGGAGCAGGCTGGAGATGGAGCAGGAGAATCTCTGACATCAAAGAGATGTTTTTATCTCAAACGTGCTTAAACATTCTGGGCTCCTCTTCAAAAGAAACAAGCAGCTGAAAGCGTGGTCCCCACACCACCAGGTCCCCACAGAGAACGAGGGGGGGGTGGTAGGACAAGCTTTGAAATTTTGAACGAGTAAACTAATCCAGGAACCGAAAGTATAAATTGGAGATCAAGATTTCTGCCCTGGAAAGTGCTCCAAGTGAGTAACCTGCGGGCTCCTGCCAGGCAGGAAACTCGGCTTCCTGCAGCTGAAAGGGGGGAAAAAATGTAAATGCAAGAGTTATCCCAAAGCTGTGCCCTGGCACTGCCACCCTGCAGTCTGGGATTTGGGATTTCACGTTGGCTGCTCCCGACACAAAGCCCCTGTTGGCACTCGGGGCTCGCCCACCGTGAGAGAGGATTTGGGTGGACCAGAACCGTGTTGTTCTCTCACGAGTGGTGACTCCCCAGGGGCCGTGCTGGGGATAAATCCTCTGCAATTCAGAGCCCAGGAGCTGGGCAGTGTTTGCTGTCAGGGCAGAGACACCAGAGCTGCCCCACGGCTCAATGGGAAGTGCTGGGTGCTGCCCCTGGGTCACACCAACCCCCTGCAGGGCTACAGGTGGGGGCAGAGGGGCTGGAAAGCACTTTGGAAACCACTTTAGTGCTCAGTTTGACCGATGCCCACCTTGTCCCCAGCCCAGAGCACTGAGTGCCACGGCCAGGCCTTCCTGGGACACCTCCAGGGATGGGCACTCCAAACCTCCCTGGGCAGCCCCTGCCAAGGCCTCACCACCCTTTCTATGAGGAAATTCCTCCTGGTGTCCAACCTGACCCTCCACTGGTGCAACTTGAGGCCATTTCCTCTGATCCTGTTACTTGTTTTTTGAGAAAAGAGCTTGACTCCCCCCCCCGGCTCCCCCCTCCTGGCAGGGACTTGCAGAGCCAGAAGGTCCCCCCTGAGCCTCCTTTGCTCCAGGATGAGCCCCCCCAGCTCCCTCAGCCCCTCCTGCTGCTCCAGCCCCTTCCCAGCTCCCTTCCCTTCCCTGCACACGCTCCAGCCCCTCCAGGTCTCTCCTGGCTGAGGCCCAGAACTGCCCCCGGGATTCCAGGGGGGCCTCCCCAGTTCCCAGCACAGGGACAATCCCTGCCCTGGGCCTGTGCCCACGCTGGGGCTGCCACAGCCCCGGGGCCATTGCCCTCCTGCCCCCTGGGCACAGCTGGGCTCACGTCCAGCCCCTGCCACCAGCACCCCCAGGGCCTTTTCCAGCTTTCCAGCCCCTCTGCCCCAGCCTGGAGCTTTCCATGGGGTTGTTATCCAAGTGCAGGACCCGGCACTTCACCTTAATGAACCCACTTCACTGACTTCACATCATTGAACCAAATTCCTCCCTCTTAAATCCATTTTCTGTTAACTTCCCATCCTGTGTTTTGTCCCTGCACGACACTAAGAAAGAAATAATTTCAATTATGTTCCTCCAGCACTCGTGTAGACATTCATTTCTATGGTATATGATTCACAAACCCTTAACTGTGGGCTGAGGAGTGCTGGGGAAAGCAAAAACACAATTTAGAGCCAGGGTACACACTGAATAGCGCGGTGGGGAGGGGAGTTTGGGCTGAGCCCGTGGACAGCCCCTCTCTGCACTCACAGGTCCCACTTTTCCTGCAAAACCCACGGAGAAAACATCATGAGTCACCTCCCCAAGCCTGAGAAAACAGTGGTCTGAAAGGGAACAGCACGTATTGCTCCGAGCCCCTGCGAGACGTGGGCAACAAAGAGCCCCGACAGCGTGTGCTTAATGAAAGGTTACCCTGCAAATCCAGCAGCACAGCTCCAATAACTCCCTGAGGGAGGGGGAACAGCACTCGGGGACCTGAGGCTGAACCTGCACAAGCACAGAATCCCAGGGTGGGTCAGGTTGGAAGGAACCACAGTGGGGCATGTCTGGTCCCACCCCCCTGCTCAGGCAGGGCCATGCAGAGCACAGGGCACAGGACTGTGTCCAGAGGGGTCTGGAATATCCCCAGGGAGGAGACTCCACCCCATCTGGGCAGCCTGTTCAGGGCTGGGTCACTGCCCAGCAAAGAAGTTCTTCCTCCTGTCCAGCTGGATCTTCCTGGGCATCAGTTCCTGCCCGTTCCTCCTGTGCCATTGCTGCCCCCCCCAGCAGAGCCTGGTCCCTCCTCTGCCCCTGACACACATGGCTGAGGACCCCTCTCAGTGACTCTTCTCAAGGCTGAGCAGCCCCAGCTCCCTCAGCTTCTCCTCACAGAAGAGATGCTCCAGTGCAGCATTTCCAGTGGGGTGGGATTGCAGAACTGCTCCAGCAGTAACAACCCCCAGCACCCCCATCACTCAGACAAAGCAGCAGTGATCCATCAGCAGATCAGACCCAGGCTCAGCAACAGCCACCACCAAGCCAGGAGCACAGGAACGGCTCGAAGGCACAGCAGGAAACTTTACAGAGGTAATTTAAAAATCCAGGGACACTCCCGAGGTCCCTGAAGGCACCACATGACCAGGCAGGAGCCCCAGCCAGGCCAGAGCACGTGTCAGCCACAGGAGGCTCTGCAGAGGGATCTGGACACGCTGGATCAATGGGACAAGGTCAACTGGATGAGGATGTACAGGGAAGGGTCTGGAGCAGCAGGAGGGGCTGAGGGAGCTGGGGGGGCTCATCCTGGAGCAAAGGAGGCTCAGGGGGGACCTTCTGGCTCTGCAAGTCCTGCCAGGAGGGGGGAGCCGGGGGGGGTCGGGCTCTGCTGCCAGGGAACAAGGGCCAGGCCAAGGGGAAACGGCCTCAGGCTGGGCCAGGGGAGGGTCAGGTTGGATATTGGGAAAATTCCTTCGCAGAAAGAGTTGTCCAGCCCTGGCACAGCTGCCCAGGGCAGTGGTGGAATCACCATCCCTGTATGTACAGGAGATGTTATTCCCACAGCACACAGAACCACAGAATGATTTGGGCTGGAAGGAACCTTAAGGATCACTTAGTTCCAACAAATCCCTGCAGGCAGAGGCTCTTCCTCTCCTCGCGCTTCCAGATCCGTCCTCACACGTTTTCCCCTCGCACCCAAACACCTGACAGAGGTTCTGTGAAGAAGTGAGCCTGCAGAACTGTTCATTTTTGCTGCAAACTTCCAATCACTTATGTGTTTTGTGGTTTTTTTCCACCAAAGATTTCCTACCTGGGCACCTTCAGCACATCGGGTGTCGTGTGCCAGCAGTGCCAGGCACTGGGATGGCAGTGGCTTGGCAGTTGGAGACTGCAGGAGGCCTCTTTTTGGGCTGATCCACGGAGAACCAAACATTAAAAAATGAAGCTCATCTCAGAATTTTCCACCAACCCCGATTTTAATAAAAATAATCTCCCCCAGAGAGAGCTGTAATATAAAGCTCCAATACCACTTCTCATACTGGGGCCTGTGCTTTCCTTCCAGTAACTGTGAATTATGGCTCAATTACGTTCACTTTGCCCTCTAAGCACAAGGAAAGAGAGGGAGGGCTGCCCTCGTGTCTTCCTTCCAAAAAACTAAGTGCCAACCCAAGCTTGGGCCTGCTCACAAGCTCCTCACCTCACGCAGGGCCCCACGAGCACAGGGCAGCACATTTTCCAAGTGCTTTCCCTCCAAGGATCAGTGAAATCCACCCTGTGTTGGCCACAAACAAACCTTTGGCTCCCAAAGCAGACACCAAGGAAATCCACCTCGGGCTGCTTTGATCACCTTTGAGCTACAACAACCTCTGGCACTGCAGGTCTGCACCCGGCAGAGCTCAGAGAAACGGGAGAAATGCTTGTCCTCAGCCCAAGGAAAACGTGTCAGGGGAGCAAAAGCACAGGTTGATGAGATAAACACTCTCACGAGAAATAAAAATATGGGTTTTCCAAAGCTGTAAGATATTCAAGTCCCACGCTGGGACTGGGTATCAGGGACCTTTTCAGCTGGAGAAGGGAAATACAAAAATTCCTAAAAATTAAAATATTTCGTGAGAAATTTTGTACACAGGGGTTTCTCTTCTCTCTTTGGGCTAAGAACAAAGGGAGATCCATCATTTTTGACAGAGGGTGTCCCAGTGGCCAATTGGAAAGAAGGGTCAGAGAAAAGAAACCTTTTTAGGCAAAAATGAATATATTAAACTTATCTGGAAAAGGGTGGGATTTTCTGAAACCATAAAATGTATAAGATTTAAACCGAAAGGGTTTTTTCCCCCCAGAAATTTGGTGAAAGACCCAGCACACTGAATAAATTCTTCCCTGTTTCTTTTCTTCCCTGAGCTTATGCCATCTTTCTAAATTTAAAAAGAGGGATAAGTGAGAAGTTTTGAACGACCTTGGGACTCCCCACCACCGAGACGCCCGGGGTGAGGGACCAACGGGACGCCGCTGGATTCGTGGGTGGTGAGGATCTTCAGCCTGATCTCTCTTGTTCCCCCTCTTTTCTGTTCCTTTCTATCCCCACCTCACAATCAATTTTAAATAAAATCCATACTGTTGACTCTGGCACACGGGTCTCATTTGCACCTTAATTGGGGCAGGGGCGCCTCTCAATGATGGGATCTTTACACCCACTTTACAGCCAAGCGCTCCGGGAGCCAAGAGAGATAAGACAAGAGAGATAAGACGTGAATGCTCGGCTCCAACAATCACTTCAACCCTGCCCCGGCAAAGCGCGACAAAAGGGGGTCTCAGGACGGCTGGAAACGCTCGGCACCGACCCACAGTGCGGCCGTGGGGGCTTCACCCACTCCCCCCCGTGCCAGGAGTGCCCAGGGCACTGTGCCGGCGGTGCCAGGGACCCTCCAGAGCGGAGGGGAAAAAGGTGCAACCTCCGAACACATCGAGGTGCACGATGGTGACACGGATCTCATCACTCAGGGACACCTTCGAGTCTCCTCGGAGCAATTCCACGAGGAAACAATTAACAGGAGAGCGAGGCCCTGCCAGGGGAGGGTTAGGCTGGATATCAGGAAGAAATTCTTTGCAGAGAGGGTGCTCAGCCATTGGAATGGGCTGCCCAGGGAAGGGGGGGATTCTCCGTCCCTGGAGGTGTTTAAGGACAGACTGGATGTGGCATCAGTGCCATGGGCTGGGAACCACGGCGGGGTTGGATCGAGGGCTGGGCTGGATGATCTCGGAGGTCCCTTCCAACCCAGCTGATTCTGGGATTCTAAGGTGGGCTCTGAGCCACCTGAGCCGGTCGCCAGGACCCACAGGCTCCTCTGGGCTGTCACAGAAGCCCCGAGGAAGGTCCCTCGGCTCCCGACTGTCCCAGAATCAGGCAGATCCCACCCCCAGAGCGTCCTGCCCTTCCTTTTCCAGCCCTAAACCCGAGGGAGCCCAGAGCACCCTCAGCTGCACCCCCACACGCACCCAAGTGGCTTCCTTCAAGCCGAGTTGGAGCAGTTTTATGCAAATCGACCCCACTTATTCAAAACGCCTCATTAAACACTTCACCCAGCCCGTCCCAAAGGATGCCTCGGCTGAACCCGCCCGTCCCCAAAACAATGGGGACCCGGCGCGGTGACCCGGAGCTCACCCGGAGCTCCCCCCGCTCCGGGCACAATAAAGCCGAGCGGGTTTGATTGAAGTCAAAGCGATCGCCAATTTTAACCACGAGAAATCAGCCGGCGGAAAAAAAAAAAATAAATCTGGATGCAAATCATCGGGGCCGGGGGTTGTTTTGCAATGGCTTGGGCCGGAGCTATTTTCCTAAAAGAAAGGCCCCAGTCGGATCAATTCATAACCATCGAGTTAGATTAATTTGCAATTTAATAGACTTCACAACCAAAAGTGCTTTTCCCCAAGTATGTACGCCGGGACTGGACGCATCTATTGAAGCAATTATAATGTAAAATATAAATTCAATCTTTTAATTTTACCCGAATATTTTAGGGAAGAGCACATTTTGTACTTAATAAGGGGATGAGTAGTTTTTGACTTGTGATTTAAGCCAAAGTGGGCTAAGATAAAATTGGCATTAAAATATGTTCATTTAGAATGCTAAAATCTTTCTCAGTGCAAAAAAAATTAAAGAAAACTAGTCTGAACTACCCGTGCTGGATTCATAGGCCATGTGTGAGCAACCAAAATACCTCCTGCACCACCAGCAACAGACATAACAGGGACTTTTATCGATAATTATTTCAATTAATTGTTTCTTTGTGGCCCTCAAGATCTCAGAGCTGGTGGCTCTTGCCCTCTTGAAGTCACCTCTTAGAGCTGGATGGGAGAGGAAAAGGGGTTCTTTGGAGGTTCCTCACCCTGGGGTCTGTTCACAGGTGAGCTGAGCTGCCCGAGATGAAGGAAACACCTGCACTGGTTTGAACTGGGGAGGAACCTCAAATCCTGTGCCAAGTTTTGGGCCCCTCAGACAGGAGAGACCTGGAGGGGCTGGAGAGTGTGCAGGGAAGGGAAGGGAGCTGGGAAGGGTCTGGAGCAGCAGGAGGGGCTGAGGGAGCTGGGGGGGCTCATCCTGGAGCAAAGGAGGCTCAGGGGGGACCTTCTGGCTCTGCAAGTCCCTGCCAGGAGGGGGGAGCCGGGGGGGGTCGGGCTCTGCTGCCAGGGAACAAGGGCCAGGCCAAGGGGAAACGGCCTCAGGCTGGGCCAGGGGAGGGTCAGGTTGGGGCTGAGGAGGAATTTGTTGCTGGAAAGGGTGGGGAGGCCTTGGCAGGGGCTGCCCAGGGAGGTTTGGAGTGCCCAGCCCTGGAGGTGTCCCAGGAAGGCCTGGCCGTGGCACTCAGTGCTCTGGGCTGGGGACAAGGTGGGGATGGGGCCCAGGGTGGATCCACGGGCTGGGAGGGCTTTTCCAGCCTCAGGGATTCATGGCTAAAAGCTTAGTACCTGAACTCCTTTAACCAGAGGAATTCTTTGGGATCACTCATTTGATTTGCACCCAGTGGTTGGTTATAGGGAGACTCCAAACCCGCTCCCCTCCGGATCCCACCACCCGGGTGCTGCCGGCGTTCAAACATCTGAGTTAGGAAAATGGGCACAAAAAAAAAAAAAAAGAAGCTACAAAAGGACTTTAAAATATTCGTGCTTGGTGCCGCATGCAGCAGCTCCCAGCCATGGAGCTGCA
Organism: Pseudopipra pipra; assembly: GCF_036250125.1. Classification (NCBI taxonomy): domain Eukaryota; kingdom Metazoa; phylum Chordata; class Aves; order Passeriformes; family Pipridae; genus Pseudopipra; species Pseudopipra pipra. The sequence continues at coordinate 75,015,490 of NC_087553.1, read as the reverse complement.
CAGGGAATGAGGGGAGGGGAAAAAAAAGCGGAGCAGCTGCCTCATTGAGGGCGAGCGATCCGTCTGATCCGAGAGGGGATGGAAAAAACAATGTGCAGCTCTAATCAAAAAGCATCTCAAAAGCGTGTGCATAAGTGGTTTGATTCTCCCCTAAAAGGGGTGAAAAATCCAATGCAACCATCGACAGCTAAAGATTTTTGCTGCAGTGGAAAGCAGATGCTTTGGCCAAGGATCAAAGCTTTTGGCACAGGTTTAGGCCATTCCGCAGGTCAGTTCCCGACCTCCAGATTTTCCCTTTGCAGCAATAAAGTTCTCCTGATTTTCTGATTTTTTTTGTTGTTTTTTTTCCCCCCTCAGTGCTGACATAGCTGAGCACAGAAAAAAGAACTTTTAGGATCTACGAGGTACTGGGCGACCAGTGAGTGGTGAAGCCTGGGATGGAGGCAAGGAGCTGGTGTGCCCAGGAGTGCAGGGCTGGCACCCTGGCTTGTGGCCACACTAGGAAGTCACCTCCCCACAGAGCCAGGGTGAGCCCTGCTACCCCTCCAAAGAGCCAGGGTGATCCTTGCTCTCCTCATCCCTCCCTTTCCCACGTGCTCCTTTCCCTCTCCGGGCACAGGGAGCAGTGCCTGCATGAGCTGGCACCTTCTCTTCATCCTCCTGGAGGAAGCCACAACCAGCAGCATTCCCACATGGCCTCAGGACCATGGCCTCCTCCTCAGCCCTTGGGGACAGACCTCTGTGGCAAAGCAAGAGGAAAACTGGGAATGCCCCCAGTTAGAAATCACCTTGGAGAAGATAAAATGCAAGGACAGGATGCTGAGCTGCCTATTCCCACTCTGAGAGAGAACTGGGGTGTGGGTGGGTGTATTTAAATAGCAGGCACACCCAGTGCTGCCAGGAGCCCACAACACAGGGAAAACACCTGGAATTCAGCTGGACAACCCCCTCAGCCCCCCCTGGGCCGTCGCCTCCCAGGGCTCCATCCGGCACCGGGAGCTGCTGCCGGTTAAATCCAACAGGGATGTTATTTTAACCTACAGCAGCTCCTCAGTGTGGCTTTAACACGATTTAAAGGGCAAAAGAAAGAGTTGCCAGAGCACGATGGGGAAGAAAAACCTCTGGAAAGCTGCGGGAGGAAGCATCCCCAGCTGCACATCTCCGCTCCTCCAGATCTTTCCGAGCTGTTCCGATAAGCTCCAGCTCTCTGATAGTTTGGCAGCTTCCTGAGCACCACTCAGGCAAGAGCCTCTTATCTCTCCACATATACATTTTTTATGCGATGTGCTGAGCTGTGATTCCTTGGAACAAGTTTTTTTTCCTGCTTCCAGCAGAAAAAGTAAATGGAAAACCTGCGCCCGGGCGCTCCCTAATTACAACCACGGCCGGGCAAGCGGCCACGTGGAAAGGGCTGCTGCAGAAAGCACCTTCCCATGGGATGCATCCCAAGGCTTGGTCAGACACCTTGCAGGACTCCAGTGCTGCAAGGCAGAGAGGACAGCTTTTGCAATCTCCTTGGATAATTTCTGGATTTTCCACCTTTTCCCACCACTTTTTCCAAACCAGGTTGTGACTTGTTTCCGCCGCGCAACTTTGGGAATCAGCTTTCAAATGTGGTTTAGTGACAGACCCAAAAAATCCATAACTGTTCCAGAGAAACAAACCTTAGCTTGGGCATGTTCCTGTCTCCTTAAAAATTAGGCTACCAGCTCAAACCCTGTGGGTGGGTTTGGATAATTTTATCCTGGGTCTCCACCACCCCCTCCCACAGAGCAACACGCAGCCAAAGGCTGGGCTGCAGTGGCTCTTCCCAAAGGATCAGCAGCTGTGGGATGGATGCAGGAGCAGGTGGGTGAGGCAGAGAAGCTCCACCAGCACCCAAAGGAGCCTCAGGCCCCTGTGCATCCATCTCCTCCTCCCTCTGCCCAGGCTCACACACCCTCCCCGTGCAGGGGCCAGCACTGGTGTGGACCAGCAGCTCCCGGGATAGGGAGGAGGGAGGCTCCAAGTTATCAAGCTCGAAATAAATGGCTGTCCTGGGAGTCTACAGAGCCCAGGCTATCAAAGCAAATCCATTCCCTGCCATGCAGAACAAGCCACAGTGCTGGAACACCAGCACAGCACTGCCAGCGGGCACAGGGAGCTCCCAGACCATGGATTCCCTGGCACAGCCAAGCAGGGAGCAGGACAGTGCCAGAGGCTTGCACTGGGATCCAGCTGCTGCCCCACGGCTTCCCTGGCACAGGAGGGTGGGCAGCAGGATGGTGCCAGAGCCTGGGCTGCAGCCCCCCTGCCCAGGCCCTGCTCAGTCCCAGCACACAGCTCACCCTGCCCATGGAGTGGGAGAACTCCCAAAATCCAGCCCCAAAGTGCTCTGAGAGACACGAGGGCAGCTGGAGCCTCCAGGATTCACCAGCCAGCGTTGGATCCTGTGGGAGATGATCCCTGGAGCCAGAGAGGAGAGTGGCACTGCAGGCACTGCTGCACGTGGAATGTGCTGGCTCTGCCCTGGGGGGCTCAGCACCCACAGCCCTTCATCCCACCAGCACACCCCACTGCTCCCAGACCCCACCACTGACCAGGAGATCCTTCCCCCTCCTTTGATCCAACACAGCCTCCTCTATTCCCTGTGCAGCAGCAGCTGCTGGTGAGGAGGGATCCTGAGCAGCTCAGCACTTCCCTGTGTGGACTGGAACCTGTTCCCTGGAACAGCCCAGAGAAGCTGTGGCTGCCCTTGGATCCCTGGAATTGTCCAAGGCCAAGTTGGACAGGGCTTGGAGCAACCTGGGCTAGTGGAAGTTGTCCCTGCCCATGGGTGCAGGGATGATCTTTAAGGTCCCTTCCCAGCCAAACCATTCCATGACTCTGTGCCTCATAACACGTGGGGCAGATCCACCCCAAACCTGCACGTCACCTACCCCAGCCCTGCTGCCCCCACAGCCCCAGGAAGCCTCTCCTGTCGTGCCAGCCCCTGAAGCCACCCCAGGATCAACATGGATTTGGGACAGCAATTTCTCTAAGGCACATATATATACACCAGCAGATCTCAACTGTGATTTTTACTATTGGATTTTTAACCCACAACAAACGTTCAGAATAGTTTCGTTTCACCCTTTCCTTATCAATTTGCTCCAACAGCTCAGCACCTCTGTCTGTGCTGCTCATGGGCTTGTGGCATGTGGAATTCAAATCAAATCCCAAAGGAATGGCAAACCACATCATCTGTTAGCCACCAACAGAAGTTCAGGAAAACTCTGCCTATTCCTTTCACAATAGGAAAATTTATTTCTTCGCTTCCCTCGGCTGAACAGAAGAATCAACGCTTTGTGTGCTGGTTCTGGGCCCTTGTTTCATTTGCATTAAGGAGATAACAAGCTAGAATATTAACCTGAGCCTTTTCTGCAGCCACAGAGGGAAAGGAAAATTCCACCCCACAGGAAAGGAGGCTCTGGGCTCAGTGGAGACCTCAAACAGCCTCTCACAGAGCGGGGTGGTCCCACATCTCCAAGTCCTTGGACCCCTCACTGGTCCAAACACATCCCCAAATCCACGTCCTGAGGAGGAGCCCTCCCCTGGGACAGATGCCAGCACAGGAAAGACATGCCAGCCCCCCTGCCTGGGCACCACAGGACACCCTTCCAGAGGATGAGGGTCCTTCAGCATCACCCAGGCATTCCTGGCTGCAACACATCCCACAGGCCACACCTCAACATCATCCCCTTCGCAGAGGAGACCAAATCCTGCCTAAACCCCTTGTGACTCTGATCCTGCTGGTTCAGGGACTGATGATGTGCCCTGAAACCACCACAGCTGCACCCAAAGGGATGCAGGAGAGGCAGCAGCTCCCTCTGGGCACTGGCGAGGAGCAGAGCCCACATTCCCGGCATCCCCACGCACTGTCCTTCCTCCTCTGGCTTTTCCACCTGACCTATCCCAACTCCACTCCACCTCAAGGCTCCCAGCAAAGCAGCCACCCTCCCTGCACCCACCACCCCCCCAAAACCCGCTTGCAGGAGCACAGCACCCACAGTCCAGGTGGGAAGAGCAGGAGCCAGGGGGGTCCCACCACTGTGGACCCCCCAGCAGGTTGGGCAGACCCAGAGGAAGGGGAAGGGAGGAGGAAGGGGCCCAAAACTGAAGCAACGAGATATACCTGTCTCGTGGTACCTTCCTTTCCCTAAATATTTGCCTTGGCTGCCTCAGCTGCCACACAGAGAGGGAACAGGGGACAGAAAATTTTGGGCTCCATGAAAAATATCCATCTAAGCAGTGGAGCAATGCAGGGCAGAGGACTCTCCTAGTCACCAGAACCAAAGCAATGTGTGCCAGCACTGTGCCAAGCACTGCCCATCTCCCACAGCACCAGGACATTCCATGGCCACCATCACCTGCAGAGCTGCCCCACGCCCATGGAATCACAGAATATCCCCAGCTGGAAGGGTTCACAGGGTCTAACCCCTGGCTCCACACAGAACAACCCCAAAAATCCCACCGTGTACCTGAGAGCATGGTCCAAACGCTCCTGGAACTCTGGCAGGCTTGGGGCCGTGACCACTTCCACAGGTTTTGGAAACTGCAGCTCCCTGAAGCAGCTCTGACCAGCAGCAAAGAGCTCTGGCACTCAGCACTCTGGGGTATAAATACCCCAGGTGGCATTTGATCAGGATGGTGGCACAGGTGTGGGCAGTTTAGCCTCTCCCCTGAGCTTGGATTAGGTGCAGGTGGCTCAGATCATTTAATCTAAAACTGCAAATACAAACAGGGGTGTGCTGGAGGAGACAGTCTTCTTTCCCCCCCCCCCCCCCCAGAGACAAGCTCATAGCCTGGGTGGAGATTTGCTCCTAACAAAGGAAACCATTACCAGTGAATTCAAAGGCCTTGGGATGAATAAACACAGTGGTAGAGAGTTGTAAAGGAACCTAAAAGAGGCTTGGAGACGACCCCAAGAGAGCTGGGAAACTTCACTTGAAAAGTCAGTCAGCTGCTTCACAGTCTAAAATCCCACCTGGAGGCTCCTGACAGAAGATGTGAACTTAATAAACTGAACTTTGCCCAGCTGAAGTCCTGATCTCTGGCATCAAACCGAGTCTGACTTGTACTGAAAAGCTGCCTGTCCACCCTGTTCCTGAAAACCCAAAAGAGAATTCCCACCTTCAAGAAGAGTTTGTTATAGCAAAGTCCATGGCACATCAGCCAAAGATCCAGAGGCACCTGTGGGAGGGGGATACAGGGCCAGATCCAGAGCTCCAGAGGCACCTGAGGGAGGGGGATACAGGGCCAGATCCAGAGCTCCAGAGGCACCTGTGGAAGGCAGGTACAGGCAAGTGCTGGAGCTCAGCACACCAACCCCTCGCTGGAACCACACAGTCCTGCTGGAGCAGGGAAGAGGTTTAGGATCCTCCCTGCTCTCCAGGTGGATGAGATCAAGGGCCCTGTGTCTTGTAAGAGGGGGAGAAGAGGCAGGGAACACACGCAGCTCCAGAGCATCTGTCCTGTGAGCTGCTCCAAAACACAGCAAACATCCTCCAACACATCCCAGAGCTCCTGATGGAGGAGCCACGATGGGCTCAATGGCTCCTTTTCCCCTTGTCCCTCTTCACACTGGTCAGGCCCCACCTGCCTGGGTGTCACCCTGCAGACAGGGACCAAGCCTGGCTGCTCATGGCACAAGGAATGAGCACTGGGAGTGCCTGGAGCAGGGAATGGTGCACAGGGATGATGCAGGGGAGCTGAGGGGAGTTGGGGGCCGGTCACAGGGCACCACAGCTCTCAGGGCTGCAGGCTGTTAAGCCAGCTGGGTTTTTTCCAACCTCCCTGTATTTAAGTGGGACCCCTGCCAGCATCCACAGCGCTTCCCTGGCCCCAGAGCTCCCCACAGCACCCACAGGGCTTCCTGCCCCCAACTCCACCAGCTGGGGGGAGAGGAAGGACACCCCCCCAGCCCGGACAGCCCGCTGAGACCCCCTGTCTTCCCAGCAGCTCCCACCCCCAGCCCACGGAGGTTGCACCGCTGGGGAAGGGAGGTGTGGGAGGGAAATTCCTGCTGTTCACATGCAAAGATGCTCAGCTTTGCCTCAAGTGCCCCATTCCCTCCGCTGCCTCGGGGGAGCTTCGGTCTGGCAAAGCTGAGTGGCTTCGCTCTGACTCACTCTGGGGATGGTCCTTAGGTTGGAAAAGACCCTTGAGAGAGAGGAGTCGTTGGGAGGGGGGGAGGTCACGACGTGCCCTCAGCCAGACTGCTGCTCTCCAGGGGAAAAGGAGTCACCGCTGCTTCCTCCACTGCCCACGCACACTCCCCAAACAAAGCAAGGCAGGGGCGGGAGGCGCGGGGCAGAGCCCAGGGAACAGCAAAGCAGGGAGCTGGACACCAGGGCCACGGGCAGAGCCCTCCCCGACAGCCCTCGGACCCCCGTGCTGCGGGATCGGGGGGGAGGACTGGAGCAGGATGAGACCCCCCGGAGCACCGGCTCAGGGAGGGGTGTGCGCAGGGGGGCAGAGGAGGAGCTGATGTGCTGGGCTAACCCAGCGCTCAGGGCACAGGGCAGCCCCCGTGCCCCCCGTTCACAACCCCAGCAGGGACTGGGGGGGAGCGAGCGGAGGTAAAGCCCTTCCTGCAGCACAAGGTCAGTCCCCGCTAGAGCAGCGCGTCTGTCCGATTCTTCGACAGCAGCGGCAGCGCTGCCTCGCCTGTCTCTGCCGCTCCCCGGCGCCGGCAGCTCAGCCTGCAGAGCTGTGCCTGCGAGCAGCACCTCGGCCCCAAGGCTTGGCCCTCAGCCCCAGCATCGCTGTCCTCCAGCAAGCCCTCTGTCCCCCGCCGCGACCCCTTCCTCAGGACCCCCACGCCTGGCCCCAAAAGAGAGCTCTTTCCCACAAAAAGGAGAGCTTTCACCTCCCTTAGTCCCCTCCACCCCCAGCAACGCTCTGCTCGCCCCAAGTCTGTCGCCTCACCTTCCTCCCCTCATCCCAAAGGGATTCCCCCTCTCCTGCCCGCAATGCCTCGTCCTGGAGCACAGGCTCCCTGTGCCCCACAGCCCACCCAGCCCCAAACCACTGCCCAGTACTCCTCTAATGAGGGCTCTTCATTAGGGCCACCGTCACCGCAGCCCTTCAGCCAAGCCCTCCCCTGCACTGACCAGGCTGTTTCCAAGCTCTTACACCCCACAAAGCACCCAATGCCAGGTGACCCCCCCGTCTCCGGGGGATCACTGAGCTCTGCCAGATCCCTGCTGTGCCCGGGCTGACCACCCATCCTGCCGCCCTCTGCCCGCTCTGTGGCACATATGCCACCCTGGCTAACGCCTCACAAAGCCTTTGCCCCCCTGGGTCACACCCGTGCTCCTGGGAGGTCACACCAGCGTGTCCCACCTGTGCCACGGGCACCACGACGCGGCACATCGCACCTCGCTGTGCCACCGTCCGGCACAGCAGAGCACCCAGCACCCACCACACGAACCACGAACCACCACAGCCACGGCATCGGGCACAGCCCGCGCACACGGGCCACCGTCAGACCCCGGCGCTGTGGCTCCCGAGCTCCCGCAGCCCGGCCCAGCTGCTGCTGGAGCCGATCCCGGCGCAGTTCTGGTACCGGCACCAGGCTGGTGCTGGAGCCTCCTGCGCCGCAGCCGCTCCCCGTTCCCAGCCCCGCCGTGCCCCTGGAAGCGGGACACAGCCCGGTCCCGGCCGGGGCGGGGACCGGCGGCGGGAACGGCCCCGCGCTGCGGCCGCACCGGGGCCCCGGAGCCCCCGGGGAGGCAGCGCTGCCGCCGGGGCTGCCCGCGCCGGGCTCTGCGGGGAACGGGAGGGGGACACCGGGGGCACCGGGGATGGGGACAGCGGGGATGGGGACACCGGGGAGCAGGGCAATGGGGAAGGGGCACTGGGGAGTGGGGCAATGGGGAGCTGGGGCAGCGGAAAGGGGGCACCGGGGACGGGGGCAGCGCAGAGCGGGACAGCGGGGGAGGGACACGGGGGAGCGGGGCATTGGGGACCCGTCCCGCCGGGCCCGTGGCCGGTCGCCCCTCGCCCGCGGCGGTGCGAAGTTTGCCGGGTGGTGCCGGGGCGGGAGCTCTGGCGGAGCGGGGCCGGCACCGCTCGGGGTGCGGGTCGGGGGAACGGCTCGGGAGCGCCGGGGATGCGGTTCGGGGGAGCGGCTCGGGAGCGCCGGGGATGCGGTTCGGGGGAACGGCTCGGGAGCGCCGGGGATGCGGTTCGGGGGAACGGCTCGGGAGCGCCGGGGATGCGCATCAAGGTGCGGGTCGCGGCCGGTCGGGCACTCACCGTCTGCTGCAGGTCGGGGATGCCGATGCGGACGACGATGGCGCCGGGCGCGGGCTCCTCCATGCGCGCCGGGGCCGCCAGCTTGGGGGAGCGGGGCCCGGCGGGGCCCCGGGCCGGGTCGAGCCGCGTCTCCTCCCGCAGGCCGGCGCTCGGCTCCCCGGCGGCGGCGGCGCGGGGCTGGCGCTCCGGCAGCGGCTCCGGCGGCGGCGAGTCGGGGCTCTCATGCTGGCTGCCGGCGGGGCTCAGAGGCATGCTCCGTGCGGCGCGGCGGGCGGCCGGCACCCGCACCGCCACCGCCACCGCCGGCCGCGCTCACAGCCCGCCCGGGGGCCCTGCGGGGGCAAGGACACGCCGTCACCCCGAGGCATCCCCGCCTGGGACACCCACCCCCGGGGTACCCCGGCAGGGGCGTCCCGGGAAGGGACCCCCGGCTGGAGACCCCCGTGGTGCACGTGGGCATCCCCACAGGGACCTCACAACCCGCCCCCAGCAGGGATTATCCCCCAGTAGTGATTGTTCCCCGGGAGGAGCCCGAAAGCAGAGCCCCACAGGGACCCCATGGAAACCCCCGGCAGGGACCATTCCCCGGGAGAAACTGGGAGCAAACCCCCACTCTGCACATGGGCATCCCCACAGGGACCCCACAAACACCCCCGGCAGGGACCATCTCTCAGGAAGGGACCCCCACACAGGTATCCCTGGAGTGGCACCCCGGGAGGGGACCCATGGCTGGAGACCCCCGTGGTGCACATGGGCATCCCCACAGGGACCCCACACCCCCTGCCCAGCAGGGATCATCCCCCAGGAGTGACCGTTCCCCAGGAGGAGCCCGAAAGCAGCCCCCCACTCTGCACATGGGCATCCCCACAGGGACCCCGCAGAACCCACTCAGAAGGGATCATCCCCCAGGAGTGACCATTCCCCAGCAGGGGATGCCCAACCTCCACTCGGGGACCTGGTGGGACCCCCACACTCCACCCCGGCCCACAGTGACCTCCTGCAGGACCCTTAACTCCCCCCACACAGAGATTCCCATCTTGGGGCCCTCACCTGGGAACCCCCAACCAACCACACAGGAATGTCCCAAGGCCACCCCACAGGGTTCCTCATGGCAGGGGCACTGGGGGACAGCCCCCCAAACAGGATCCTTGTGCTGAGGGTCTTGCAGAGGACCACCCTCACCCTACATGGGAATCCCCACGTCAGGGACCTCTCCAAGAAGCTCCACACCACGCAGGGATCCCCAAGGGCCAGTTGTCACTGCATGCCCTCCCCAGTCCCCACTGCAGTGTCCCCCAGCCATCCAGGAGGGACCCTTCCTCACCCTGTCAGCAGAGCATGGACCTGTCCCAGGAGTGCAGACACCCAGACCCTCTGCTCACCCAGGGAAGGGCTCGGGGTGCAGGGCACAGGGTCTGGACACAGCACCCAGCATGGGCTGTCCCAGCTCCTGCAGCCTGCCCTGCTCCTTGGATCTTCCCTCCACACCACCACCAGTGCCCCCAGTCTGTCCCAGTAGCCCTGTCCCCCCCTTTGCAACCACGATCCCCCATCTCCACGCCTGCACCAGTGCCTCTGGAATCCCTGCCTGGCTCCTTCCCCAGCTGCCAGGGGGACTCACGAGGGAGGCTGGACACCAGCAGGATGTGACTCGTGGGGCTCAGCTGCCCGTCTTGGGATTTTACAGGGAAAAGCCCTCATTCTGGCTCTGTAAAGCTGTTGATGGTGCAGTTGCTGGAGCTCTGCCCACCATGGGGTTCCCCACACCCCAGCTTGGAGGCCCAAACAGCAGGACTGGTCCCTGGGCTGCAGCTCCAGCAGCTCCTCCACCACCCCTCAGGCCAGGGACTGGCTGCCAGGGGCTTCCCAAAGCACCTTGTACGTGGACAACAGGATGCAGTTGTGGCCTTGTGCCAAAGTTTTGGGAATGGGAGGACAGCTGACCCATGTTCCCACCCCAGAGACCTGCCTGGGGTCGCACACCCCGGCGTGGGGGCCGGTGCAGCTCCAGCGTGGAGCTCCAGCGTGGAGCAGCCACACGAGCAGCCACATCCCCGGGCTGTTACCTCTGCCTGTGAGGGCTAAGGAAGGGCAGGAACACTCTGCATGCCCAGGGTCGAGCCCTCACTCCCAGGCAGGGACTGCCCTGCCAGGAGCAGATGGAATGCCGGGCTGAGCCCTGCAGGACTGTGCATGGGACCGTGTCCGGTCCAGGGCTGGCTGGGATTCAAGGCTTTAATCTACGTGACGATCCTTCAACAGAAATAGCCCCCAAACCACCGAGAGCTGGAGAGATTTACGGCATGGCCTGGATCTGTCCAGGAAATGAGTAATGGCCCTTCCTTCGGCCCTCCCGCCCCGAGGCCCAGGGACTGCACGGGGCAGGAATCACTGGGAGCCGGACTCTGCCAGGGCATCCAGCCCCAAAAACTCTCCCAGCTGGAGCAGCATCTGCTGCAAACACCCTGCACTGGCAGAACAGGTGAGGCGGGGAGGGATGGCTGCATCCACAGACCTGGAAGTTTGGGGTCACGGGGTGGGTTTAACGGGTCCTGAGCACGAGCTCCGCAATTCTGCAGCACGAGAACCAAAACCGTGGCTGGATCCGGACAATGAGATCAGCCCAGGAGCAACTGGCCTGTCTCTGGGCTCCTCCTTTCCTTCAATCCACATCTGCTGGTGAGCCACAGGTCCCTTCTGTGCTGCTGCTGCACAGCTGCCAGGATTAGGGAGCCTGGGAGTCTCCTGCACCCTGCATTCCCATTGCCCACACTCTCAGTGTGGGAGGACTCGGTGCCGTGACAGTTTGAGCCATCCTCATCCAGTCCCTTTATAAGGTGTGAGAAAACATTCCTGCCCAGCAGCAAATCCAGCCAAATCCATGGCTTTCCAGGGTGCCTGTGCCACGGCATCACTCCTGCTGTGTCTCCAGGGAGTCTGGACACAGCTCCTGGGCAGGGCCCAAGGTCGGTGACATTGGAAAGGCAGATTTGGAGCAGACAAGGCCACCTGGCAAAATCAAGGGCTGCAGAGGACAGGCTGGATCTGGGGTTTTGGGCTGGGGACACCAGGGACAAGGTGGGGCTGGCGAGGGGAAGAAGTGGCTGAGATGACCACGAGTCACAAACAGCTCCGAGGAGGAGCCGCTGGCTGTGGGCTCTCCCAGCACAACAAAGGAGAAGAGTGGTCAGGAAGGGAGATGGCAAAAAAGTCTGTGGGACAAAGGGACAGAAAAGGGAGCACAGGAAGTCTGACCTCGCTTCCCAGTGCCAGAGGGCAGGGTTGGATGGGATATTGGGAAGGAATTCCTGGCTGGGAGGGTGGGGAGGTTCTGGCCCAGGTTGCCCAGAGAAGCTGTGGCTGCCCCTGGATCCCTGGAAGTGTCCAAGGCCAGGCTGGACAGGGCTTAGAGCAACCTGGGCTGGTGGAAGGTGTCCCTGCCCATGGCAGGGGGTGGCACTGGATGGGCTTTAAGGTCCCTTCCCACCCAAACCAGTCTGTGACTCTAACTGGGAAGCCACAGAAGTCCCTGGCTGGGATTGCTCCCTGAGGATGGCAGTGGCCATGGGAAGGGCAGAGCCTTTCCAGATGTGGCAGTGAGGGAGAATGGCTCTGCCAGCCTCTCAGCTGGGCCTGAAAGCAGCCAAAGGCTGGACACTAAATCTGCTGCCACCACCATCCAGCTCCTGCCACAGGCCCGGGACGAGGACTGGGACTTTCATTAGTGACCTGGAAGAAGGGATCTAACAGCACCTTCATGAAATGGGGCATGAAACTGGGAGCAGGAGAGTGAAAAGGCCTCAAAGAGGTCAGAAACAAGAGCAGGAGGAACACAAAGTCAGCAGAGAGGAGCACTTTGGATCCATCCTGCAGCCACGGTGTCCCACGGGATCTGACCCACGGCCCTTCCAAGCAAATCCCCCTCTGCCCAGGCTGGCAGTGGTGCCCACCTGAGTTCTATTCAACTATTCCCCATGACTGATTCTATTTATTTCCTTTTTTTTCTGTCCTGTTATTTCACTAGGGGGAGAAATTAAACGCTCCAGATGGTAATCACCAGGATTATTCTTGCTTTTTTTTTTCCCCCCCTATCATCTGGTACCTCATTAGTTCCCAATAATATTTAAGACACAACTGTGAATGGTTGGAAAAAACGCACTGGCCACCCCCAAACTCCATTACAGACTTGCAGAGTCATTCACGTTCATTTTCTCTCATTAAATCAACTTCTCTGCTGAGGAAGAAAAAAAAAATACCACTTATCTTTTTTTTTTCAAGTCGAGTATCTCAGAAATCATAATCCAATGAGTCTTATTCTAACACCAGGGAAAAATGGGTGAAAAATCATCAAAGGGAGTTACGAAATCTTTCAAGAAGATTTTCTGGTGACAGGAGCAAACCAGTAACGCTTCCATCAGAGCAAGTCACGCCTTGCCAGTCTAGCAGAGCTCCCTGCACGTGCCAGCAGGAGCAGCAGCGAGTGAAACCCAGAGCAGAGCACTTTGCTCGGATTCCTGAGCGTTCTTTGGATTTCTGAGCACCCCCAAGAGGTTCATAGTTGAGCCAACTTCACCTCTTACGCTGTGAGAAACAGCATTCCCTGATGGCCTCTCCATCCCCCCGCTGTTACAGAGCCTAAGCCACCCTCCCACCTCTCACAAATCCCCCTGCCAGGAGCAGCCATCCCATAGGGACCATCCCACGTGCTGCTGAACCCTGGCACCCCCAGGGCTCTCCCTCGGGGCTCCAGGTCCCCCTGAATCAGAGGCACCTCAGAACCACGACCATCCCTCAGTCTGTCACGGAATTATTCTCCCTCTGGAGGGAAGCTGGCATCCAGCTGGGAGAATCCTGGGAAATGTGCAGTGGTGGGACCTAGGAAGGTGCACCAGGTAAGGTCTGAGGAAGACAAGCAGCCCCAGGGCGTGACAAGAGCAGGAAGAAGAACCGAGGCGCTCCCAGCAGCAGTGCCAGCCAGAACTGCTCCAGAACTGCTCCAGAGACAGGGAAGCTGGCACCTCCCTGAGGAGAAGGGAAGGTGCTGCCACTCCATCCCCTGGCAGGGCGTCCAACAGGCTCCAAAGGGAGCCCAGACAAGGGTGCAAAGACCTGTGGCTGCTGCCAGCGTTGGCACCAGCTCCCGCAGCCTGGGAGCTGTGCCCAGGGCCGTGCAGAGCCAGGGCTGCCCAGTGCCAGGCTGGGGAGGGCGAGAGGTTGCTCTTTGCCCCCCTCTGAAAGCCCTCCTGCCAGACTCCTTCCTCCAGGTCTCCTCTCCCTCCTCTCCTCTTCCTGGAAAGCTGCTTCAGACCCTCCCTCGCTGTGATGGTGAGGAATGGCCTAATTTCTAGCCCACACATTCCGGGCTAGTTCACCCTCCTCTTGCGTCAGCATTGTCTGAAGCCTGTGCAGCTCCTCTCTCCTCCTTTGTTTATGGAAGTATTTATATCCGTGTCACAGGCAGCAATTAGAGCCACGCTCAGGCTTCACTCGGGGTCTGCACAAGTGCCAGTCCCGTGGTCTCCTCTGGCGTGGCAGACCCCTGCCCACCTGGGGGGATGCACAGACTCAGGGATCGCAGGGATCCGCTGGATTCCTACTCAGGGACATGAAACAACACAAATCCAAGGAGTCCTGGGCCTGCCCAGGCTTCAAACCCCCCTGTTCTCTGAGTGCACGTGGCAGGAGGTCTCAGCTCCGGTCCCACGGATGAGAACAGTCAGCCAGGGAGCACTGAAACCAAAAACCAGGATGGGAGCAGCTGACACCTCAAGTTTTCCCAGAATCAAGGGACATGGAAGAGCCTCAGCATGGGGGCAGAGCAGAACTGAACCTTCCACATCCTCCTCCTCCACAGGAGCTGTTGGCCACTTTCCCAGGAGTCCTGCCTACAAACCCCTGAGGGGATTCACCTGCCCCCTGACATCCCCAGCACCAGTCTGCTCCAGCCACGCAGCCTGACCGGGGCTGGCAGTTTTCCCTGGCAGAATCAGGGTTAAATTCCCTCCCCTTCCCAGCACCTGCCTTCCCAGGCACAGGCAGGGCTGGGGAGCTGCCTCCTCCACACTCACATACCCAGAGTCCCCAGAGGCCTGGCCCCTTTAGGGACAGGGGCTCTGGAGACAGGCAAGCACGGGAGCGCCTGGATGGCCACGTCCCCGGGCGCTGACACCTCGGACACGGTGCCAGAGGCTGCACACGAGCTGCTTTCCTGGGAGAGACGGCAGGGAGTGACAGCCAGCGCAGCGCCGACCTGGCAGGAAGCAGGTGCTTGTGCCCTGCTGGTGTGCGGGAGAAGCACAGCGCTCCCCGTTCTCCCCCACGGACCCAGGTCCCCGTGCTCCAGGACTCCCCATGTGGCACCAGGGTTGGGGGTGACACAGCAGTGGAGATCACAGGGAAACCCAGCGGGTGTCACTGCCAGGTGTCACTGGGATCTCTGGGAATGGCCCAGGAAGAGCTGTTGGGGAACTGACTCCTCCTCGTGAAAGGACCGACTGGGACCTTCCAGCAGCCCAGCACCGAGGGAGCTGCTCCAGCACAGGGCAGCACATCCATCCCCAGCCCCGGCCCTGCCCTGCCCTGCCAGACCCTGCAGACGTGGCTGTGCTGCCCAGGCCATCCCTGCCCCTCCAGAGACCGGATCCAACTGTTGTTTCCAGCAGCTCCCACCCCACATTCCGCTCCTGCAGCGGCCCCAAGCCCAGCTCTGCTGCGTGAGCTCTGCAGTCCTTCCAGGAGAGCAGAGTCCCCCGGGTCGGGTGTCAGAGCCCTGCCCGGACCCCCAGCCCTCCCGGGGAGCCCAGCCCTCACCTGGAAGGATCCGGGAGCGTCCGTCGGGGCTCCGCCGGCGCTGCCCGTGGGACGAGCACAGCCCTGCTCCGAGCACAGCCCTGCTCCGAGCACAGCCCTGCTCCGAGCACAGCCCCACTCCGAGCACAGCCCCGCTCCGAGCACAGACAGCCCCGCTCCGAGCACAGCCCCGCTCCGAGCACAGACAGCCCCGCTCCGAGCACAGCCCAGACGTTACTGATTGACCAGGGCCGGCCGTGGGAACACGCGGTCGATGGTTCCAGGCTCTGCGGAAGGCACGGAGCCCTCGGCAGGGGTGGATTGTGCTGCTCTGACCCCACCGCCGAGCTCAGAGCCCCACGGGTGCTGTCGGTAGTTTGGGGTTTCCACGGAGCTATCCCCCCCCCCCCCCCATACCGAGCCAGGGCTGGTCCTTGGTGTCCTGCCAGCTCCGTGATGCCGGGGCTGTCCTCGTGGCTTATCCGGGCACGAGCAGGTCAGTCGGCCCTGCTGTTTGCCGTGGCTCTGTCCCAGCCCCACGTGACAGGGACACAAAGCAGCCCCGACCAGCCCAACCTTGTCCTTCCCCACCGCTGCCCGCGTCCTCCAGAAGGAGCCCGTGCAGGCAGGGGCAGGGGCAAGGGAAAGGGCAGGGAAAGGGGCAGGACTGTGCCCACTGGAGTCCCAGCTGAGCGTCAGGACAGGCAGAGGCGACGGGAGGGAGCGGGAACGGTGCTCATCGATCAGCCTGTGTGTGGCTGCAGTGTCCTCCGGTGCCTGACGGGTAATTCTCCTGCCAATTGATTTTCCCTCTCCCCGTTTGCCAGGGTTAGTGGGTCACTGGGGATGTGCAGATGATTAAAGGGCAAGTCCCACGTCGCAGATTCCTGGGAGCAAACCCGCTGTGCCAGCGCTTGGCTTCCCCAGGGTGATGTGATGGCAGAGTGGTGCTGACCCCAGCGAGGGGCAGGGGGACAAGGAGCAGCATCCTGTGCCCACCTGGGAACACCAGAGCTCGTCTGTGCCTCTGAGAGTCCAGCAAAGGGTCAGGAGCACCCCCGGGCTCCCCCTCACACACACACAGAGTGCTTGGCTGGTGGGGATTTGCAGAGGATCCTGTGTGCAGAGTTCTGGGGCGATAGTTTTTGGCACAGGGATTCCTCAGACTTGTCACAGATTCTCATAGAATCATGGAATGGTTTGGGTTGGAAGGGACCTTAAACATCATCTCATTCCCCCTGCCATGGGCAGGGACACCTTCCACCAGCCCAGGCTGCTCCAAGCCTCGTCCAACCTGGCCTGGGACACTTCCAGGGATCCAGGGGCAGCCACAGCTTCTCTGGGCAACCTGGGCCAGGGCCTCCTCCCAGCCAGGAATTCCTTCCCAATATCCCATCTATCCCTGCCCTCTGGCAGTGGGAAGCCGTTTCCCCTTGTAAAGTCTCTCTCCATCTTTCTTGCAGGCTCCCTTCAGGCACTGGAAAGCTGCAGTTAGGTCACCCCAAAGCTTCTCTTCTTCAGGCTGAATGATCCCAATTCTCTCAGTCTTTCCTCATAGGGGAGGTGCTCCATCCCACTAACAGCAGGCCCTTTATAGTGGCCCTGCAACAACAGCAGCCCCTCACCCCCTGCCTGGCTGCTGCAGGAGATGATCCCAGTGCTTGAAAACCACCAAAGCCAATTCCCTGCTGGCCTGTCCCCGGGGCAGCCCCACTTGGACAAAACAAAGGCTTTTGGCTCATTCCCTTCACTGCCCCAGCTGGAACCAACTTGAGGGACAGATGGTGGTAAATCCCCAGCCCAAAACACGTGTGCTCCCAGCAGGTCACAGCCCTGCTCCTGGCTGCCAACCTCCCAGGGCAGAGCATGTCCACCCCGTCACCCTGGGGGGACACAGGGCTGTCCCCTTGGCAGGGGGGAGCCAGACCCCCCAGGAGGTGGCCTGATGGGCAGCAGAGCTCCCACCAGCCTGTGCAGGGCAGAGCAGGAGGCCTGGCAGGCAAGACAGTGGTCTGGGGGACAGGACAGTGGTCTGGGGGACAGGACAGTGGTCTGGGGGACAGGACAGTGGTCTGGGGGACAGGGCAGTGGTCTGGGGGGACAGGACAGTGGTCTGGGGGGACAGGACAGTGGTCTGGGGGACAGGACAGTGGTCTGGGGACAGGACAGTGGTCTGGGGACAGGGCAGTGGTCTGGGGGACAGGACAGTGGTCTGGGGGACAGGACAGTGGTCTGGGGAGACAGGACAGTGATCTGGGGACAGGACAGTGCTCTGGGGGACAGGACAGTGCTCTGGGGACAGGACAGTGCTCTGGGGGACAGGACAGCTGAGGCTGCACCACAGAAGTGCTTCAGCAGCACTGCTGGGACACAGAGGTTTGGTCCTTGTCCCCATCCCTGCGTGTTCACTTCCACCCTGGGCTGGACATGCAGGCACACAGGCAGCCCACGCTGCCAGCTGGCCCAGGGTAAAACCAAGCCTGTTTTATCCTGGTGGCTCTTAGCAGGAGCAGCTGACAGCTCCAGCAGTCCCTGGAAAGCAGAAGGGACAACCAACAGTGACACGGGAGAAGGAGTGGGGTGGGAAGCCTGTAGCCAGCCATATCAAACTGCACTCACAGCCCTGGCCATACCTGTGGCCTCTTAAATCCAGGTTTCTGTCCCAGACCCACCTCCACGAGGTCTGTTGTTCCCACTCTGGCTGCTTCCATCCCCTCTCTGAGCCAGCCAGCTCCTGGTCTTTCACAGGAACACTTAACTCTCAGACAGCTTTGGCTTTGCAGCACCCCAGCCTGATTCCCTGGGCTCTGTTCATCCTTGGCCACCCTCAGGGAGCCTGTGTGGGGCTCCAGCAGCAGCAGCAAGATGCCAGCGACTGCCTGGGCACAGCCTGCACTGCTGGGACACTGCCCACGTGAGGACAGTCCCTGGAGCCTCCCAGCTGACTCCAGTGCAAATTCTGAGTGGAGAACCACTTCCCAGGCATCCCCTTTTCCTGACAGACCCACATCTCAGCTCTCCCCAAGCTCTTCTCCATCAGAGAAAGGGCGAGTCCCCCTTGCTTCCTGCCTCCCTCCCATATCCATCCTGGTTCCCATCAAAGCATCAGTGATCCCAGTCCTTCCTGCCCGGCTCCCCCACCTTTCCCTGAGCTCCCAGTCAGTCCCACAGCCCACCCAGCACCCCAGCCTGTCCCCACAGGACCCCAGTTCAGGGTGCACCTGGCTGAAGGGAGGAACGGAGCATGGGGAGAGGAGGCTGAAGGCTTTGAAGCTTGACCTATTTCCCTGGGATGCAGTTGGGATTTATGTGCTCCATGTGAGGGCATCCCAAGGGACCTGGCACCACTGCTGCAGGGCTCCAGGGACGTGGTGCCTGCTGGTCTAGTGGGGAGGGTGTCCCCAGAGCCCCTTCACCATGGAGAGTCTGTCCCAACAAGGAGTGTCTGCAAACCTCACATCCTTCCCAACCAGAATGCAGACCCAGGCAGGGACAGCGTGGCTGGTCCAGCCCCAGAGCCCTCGGGGTCTGCAGAGCCCAGAGCTGCCCCTGCAGCCTCTTCCACCCCAGGAAAGGGTCTCCAGAGCAGGAATGAGGGGATGGCTGCAAGGAGAACAGGCTCTCTGGGAGGCACTGGGGATCCTGGGGGCTCCGCACGCTCCCCCCGCAGTAACTCCAGCTCGAGTGGTGTGTAGTCATAGGAACATCACTTAACACAGTCACCTTGGAAACCACAGCTCCACGCTCTCCTGGAGCACGTGCAGGGCCCTGTGCACCCCAGGTGGGGTCCCTGATGCTGCACCACCAGTCAGCAGGTCACGCTGCCACACGGGGACAGGGACAGACCTCTCCTCGCCCACAGCACCACGGGAGCAGCTGGAAACCACCCCCAAGACCTGAGCAGGGAGTCAGACCCTTCCAGGGTCTCACAGACAGCCTGGATGGACTGTATCTCCTCCCGTCCCACAAGTCACTGAACAGCTTCTCACTCGGAGCCAGAGCATCACAGCTCCCACACACACCCTCCCAGCCCATCAGTGCAGGAGAGGAGCATTCCTGGGTCAGACACATGTGAGGACAGAGCCAGGAGGAACAAAATCCTGGTGCCTGGACAGGCTGGTAGGGCACATCTGCTCCCCCATCTCCCCACACCACCCCAGGTATGCACAGCCCGGGAAGGTGGTACAGCCCAAGGACAAGTGAACCCAAGCACGAGGCTCCCACACCTCCCACCCTCATCCCAGCAAGCTCCTCTGCGTTCCACAGCAGGCAGGGAGCCAGGGCAGCACAGCCAGGTAAGCACCCAGCCCTCAGTGTGTGGGCACTGCCACAGCCTGGGCTGGCCCAGCTGCCAGGACTGCCCTGCCCCTGATTCCATTCCTGCCCCACCGGATCCAGCTTGGGAAGAGCAGCACACAGGAAGAAGCAAGGAAGCTGAGGACCTCCAGGAATCACACAATCCCCAAAGCAACCTGGACCAACCCCTCATCATCCCCACCAGCGGGGTCCTGTCCCCGTCCCCTCGCTCCGCCTCGGCCCTGCCAAGCACAGCCCCCGCATTTCCCAGCCCTCCCTGCCACAGCTCCGGGCCCGGCAGCACAGCAGGACCCAGGGCTGCCAGTGCTGAGCCCAGGAGCGTGTTTCTCACCTGTTCCCAGGGATTCAGCGCTGCCCAGGCACAGACACTATCCAGAGCTGCTGTCGGGGTGGCTTCCACCCTGGAAAAACATCCTGCCACCAGCAGAGCCCCGAGCTCCAGCCTGGGCACCCCGCTCAGCCTCCCCTGCTTAGCCCTTAGGTAAGAGGATAACGCCGCCTCCATCTGTTTGTCTGGGACTGAGACACTAATTATCCCTGGCATCTTCCCCTCCCTGCACCCCTGCCCGGCCTCCAGCCCGTCCCACCCCGCGGAGGCAGCACAGGGAAGAGCTGCTGCACCGGCTCGGGCTCCAGGCAGCCACGGGGAGCGGCTCAACCACAGCCTCCCCGCGTCCCACGGACCTGGGATCCTGCTGGAGCAGGCAAGGACAACCCTTCCCCTTCAGGACTAAGAACAAAGCCCCCCAGCAGGGATTGCCCAGCTCCCCTGATCCCAGGGGATCTGCTGTCCCGCTGCAGAACGAGGACCGGGCGGTCGCGCTGTGCAGTGTGACCCGCTAGCAGCCTTCAGAAACGCTCTGCTGCCCCAAGCAACGAGACCTGGGCCCTGCAAGCCGTGGATGTGCTCTGGGACCAGGCAGGATTGATTTCACCCAGAGGAAGACCGGCTCGGATAAACGCCCGCATCTCAGACAGACACAGACGCAGACATGCATTCCAGGGCTGCCCCTGCCCCGCATCGCCAGCCGGCGCTTCCAGACCTGGCACAGCCCTGCAGGGGAGCTCCCCTTGCAGCTCCCCAGCCCTGCAGCACCTGGCACAGCGCGGAGTGGCACAGGAACACGCGGCACGGCCCCCACGGCACGGCCCACGCGGCACATCCAGCCCTGCCTGCCAACACACCGCGCGTCCCACGCGGCTCAGCCCCCGCACGGGCAGCCCCCGGCACCTGCAGCGCTCACACAGCGAGGTGGCAACACACTGCAGGGGGCCTGGAATGAAGCCACGGGCTCTGGGAAGAGCCCTCTGGAGCCAAAGAAAGCACCCTCTGTTCCTGCGCATCAGCATTTCGCTGCCTTTGTTTCACCCCCTGGTTTCCAAGACTTCATCCTGAAGGCTGACACACACACACAGCTCGCCGTGCTCCACGGCTCAGCCCGCCCAGGGCACGGGGAGAAGGGGCTGGGACCCCCTGAGCCCCACAGAGGTGTCCATCACTTCCCAGCTCATCCCCACCCCGGGCTGGGACACGGCATCATCAGCAGGGAATGGGATTGGCAGGTCACAGCCTGGGGAAGGGGGCAGGAGCTGAAGTCCCACTCCCCTCCAAGCCCCAGCACTGGCTGCACGAGTGGGCAGCAGGTGGGATGTGCTCCAGCTGTGCACACCTGGAGTGGGAACAGCCCCAGCCAGACCCTCCGTTGGCAGGAGCCAGCAGGTGCTGTGCCAGGGAGGGGTTGGGTCCTTGTTGGGCACCACAAGCCCCTGTGGGGAGGGAAGGGAGGAGCCCAGAGGAGCACACGCAGGGGCCAGGGCATGGCAGGACTCGGGGCAGAGACTGGGACAGCCAAGCAAAGAACACCCTATAGAGAGGGGACAGACCAGCCAGACCAAGGTGTTTGTCCTCTGCTGCCTCCCACCCCACGGGACATCCCTGTCCTACCCTTTCCCTGCAGTGACTTGTGGCTCAACCTGCTTCATCACCACCACCAGCCACAGCAGTGCTGGGCATGGGCAGCTCTTCCAAAGGGTCCTCTGTCCCCCAGGCAGGGCAGGAAAACACCCCATTGCACCCAAGCAGCCAGGGCTGGAAGAGGCAGCCACACCGGTGTGATGTCCAGGAGCCCTCCTGTCCTCCCAGAGATCCTGCATCCCATGGGCCTGGGGAGACCAGTTCAGCCCAGTCCCCATGGAGACCTTTCCTCTGGTGCCTCCTCAGAGCGCATCACACAGCACTGACCTGCCCTGACTCACACCTGCTCCTGCATCCCCTGCACACCCCTGACACATCCTGTCCCCTCCAGCCTGAGCCCTGCCAGCCTCTGCCAGCCCTCCCAAGCCCCATTCCTGCTCTCAGCTCTCCTCACAGCCACCCCTGAGCACCAAACCGGGCCCCAGACAGGCCCTCCCCATCCCAGGACAAGGCTGCAGGGCCCTCACCAGCCCATCTCTCCCACTCCTCCCATCAGGAGCTGAAGGCAGAAAGGGAAGGACTCACCTGAAATGACTGTCACGGGCAGGGGGTCACAGCACTCCCTCTTCATCAACCTGCAGATAAGAGAGAGCAAGGACAGGGTCAGTGCACCCCCAGGGACCTCGGGACAGCAGGGAGACGTGGAACCTGCCGGGCTGGGAATGAGAGCATTCCCAGAGCACACCTGCTGCGGGACAGCAGGGACAGGGAAGGTCACCTACGGCACCAACACCTGCCAACCCACCACAGCAGCATGTCCCTGCCCTCCCTGCCCAAGGTGAAACCTGTGCCCAGGTTCTCCTACCTGCACAAGCACATCCTTCTCAGCAGCATTCCTGTCCCCATGAGCCCATCCTTCTCCTGAGCATTCCTGTCCCCATGAGCCCACCTTTGTCCTGAGCATTCCTGTCCCCATGAGCCCACCTTTGTCCTGAGCATTCCTGTCCCCATGAGCCCATCCTCATCCCGAGCACTCCTGTCCCCATGAGCCCATCCTCCTGAGCATTCCTGTCCCCATGAGCCCACCCTCGTCCCAAGCCCTCCTGCCCACACAAGCCCCTCCTCACCCCCTGGTCAGGCACATCTGCTGCCCCCAAGCAGAGCCACAGGGGCTGTGCCCCTGGCCCAGGCAGGTGGGAGGGCTGGCAGCCCCCATCCCTGCCGGCCCCCATCATGGATCAGTGAGACCACGTGCCAGGGAAATGACTCTTCCAAGGGAATAGCCGGGGCAGGAAAGCCAGGGAAGATGGATGCAGCCATCCTGGGGCAGCAGGGAACCTGGTGTGCTTCTGCTGCCCTGGGTTAGTGGGGTCTGAGCACCTCTCCCACCATGGATTAATGGGGGTCCTCCAGCACCTCTCCCACTCTGGATCAACGGGGTCCTCCAGCACCTTTTCCATCCTGAGTCAGTGGGATCCTCCAGCATCTTTCCCACCCTGGGTCAGTAGGTTCTCCCTGCACCTCTCCCACCTGGGTCAGTGGGATCCTCCAGCACCTCTCCCACCCTGGATTAATGGAGGTGCTACAGCACCTCTCCCACTCTGGGTGGGCAGGGGTCCTCCAGCACCTCTCCCACCGTGGGGAGGGGGGTTGTCCAGCACCTCTCCCACCCTGGGTGGGCAGGGATCCTCTCCCACCGTGGGGAGGGGGGTTGTCCAGCACCTCTCCCACCCTGTCTCATCCGCTCCCAGGCAGAGCCCTGGATGGGATGCAGCCCCCGAGCAGAGTCAGGCTCCAGCTGAGGCACCAGAAGTCCTAAGGGTCAGTTCCCACACAGGGTCAACCCTCTCATTCCCTCATTTGGCACAAGAAACAGCGCCCAGCTGAGCCCACCTCCAGCAGACGACACCGCGAGCGCCCCGGGGCTGAATTCAGGAACAGCTACGGGAAGGAGGAAAGTGTATCCATCATGCCTCTGCTCTCCTGCCTGCTGCAAACGGGCATGCTCTCTCTCCTCGCTTCTCATTAAAGATCCTTTCAGGGTGAGTGGCTGAAATGGCTGCTCCGTTGTAGGGAATTAAAAATGCATGACTTGGGATTTCTCGGAGCGCGGCTGTTGTGCCGCAGCTGGGGGGGGCTGGGGGGGAAAAGGGCCGTGGCAAGGGTCCCGTTTTTGCAGAGAGCTCTCGGTGTGCCCACGTGGCTGCCATCAGCCTTTAAACATTTCATAAGGTCTCCTCCATCCTCCCCCGGGGCAGAGGGATCACAGATGCACCTGGAAAACTCAGCCTTTTGTGTGGCTCTGTAAAACGACGCTGCCCAAGGTCCCAGGGGGGCCGGGGCAGGATGCTCCGGACACAGCTGCCACCACCCTGCTGACTCCTCTCCGGGGAAAAACCTCACAGAACACCTGTGCCTTGAAAACAGAGGAAACCGAGCACATCTGTTTATGTAGGACCTCGACAAAACAGCCCGAGGCAGGAGCGTGTCCCGCTCGGTGACCGCGGGGAGCTGAGTCGCTCTCCCAGCCCGTGGCACTGGGAATATCGAGCAGGACAGGAGGTGGGACAGGGGCTGTGCCTGCAGGGACATCAAACCTCCGTGGGCACAGCCCAGCAGGGCTTAGGGATGAGGGAAAACACCTATGGATGCACAGGCTGGACACCTACAGAGCCTCCCTCCCATCCACACACCACCCAAAATCCCTCGTTGAAGCACAGAGCGTGGCCTGAAGCCAGATGTGGGACCAAGCCCACCCCTAATGGGTGCAGGGCCGAGCACCAGGGCTCCCCAGGGGAGCACAGATCCAGGGGGACTCCGGAACAGGGGGCAAGAACAACCAAAGAGCAAGAAAAACTGTCACGGGAAGAGAAAGGAAAGAGCAGAGATTGCTGCCTTAGAAGGAGGCAAATGAGAGGGGACAGAGATAAAAGGCTGTGACATCCTGAGCACTCTGCAGAGAGGAGATGATGCTTCTGCTCTTTTCATCTGGCAGCGTGAGGGGAACGGAAAATGTCGTGGGATCTCACACTAAGGAAGGGAAAGGAAATACTTCTCCACATCACCCGTAAGGAGATGGTGCAGCTCTCTGCCACAGGAAGCCCTGAGGGCCGGAAAGGTGCGAACTCCAAAGGTTTCTGTGGGTGAGGACACCAAAGGGTGACTCTGAATGGCCCCAGAGTGACCCCAGCACCAGCAGCAGCCTCATGGGATGGCTCTTCCTCCTGGGTCTGTCTCCATCCCACCCTGACCCCCAGAGCAACACAACAACCTCCAGTGCTGGACCATCTTTCCTGCCCTCAGGTGACAGGGACCCATTGGAATGTCAATGCACATCCAGCACTGTCAAAGGCACGGGAAGCAGCTCAGGAGATAAATTAAATGCTTATAACATGAGCATCTTCTCCCAACCCGGCTAACAGGCGAAGAAGATTTATGAGTTTATTATTGGACCTGATAAATTAAACTCTTCAGAGAAGAATAAATTATGCAGATGATCTGAGATGTATTTAGACTGCAGCTTGCACAGCACCAGGATCCCAACCCTCCCAGTCCCTGAGGATCCTGCTGTCTGTGGAGCCAGAGGGGCCTTGTTCAGACGAGCAGGGAGAGCTCCAGGGGGGCTGTCACTCCTCTTGTTCCTGAATGGCAGCTCTGCCTTTTGCTTGCCTGACTCTCTTCTCGCCCTTGTCCAAATTCCCTGTTTCTCCTTGAGCTTCTTCCCTTCCCGGGACACGAGGCAGCGACTGCAGGCTCCCAGTAACACAGCAGCTGGTCCCCAGCGAGCTCACAAACATGACAGGAGCAGAAATGACAAGTCAGTGGAAGTAAAACTGTCCCCAAGAAGAGCTGGGAAGCATCTGGAGTCTCCTCTCCACCTCAGGAAGGGCACGGGAATGCACGGACAGACATGGGGGGGGGTTATGCTGTGGCAGATGGGGCACACACAGATCCCTGGGATGGGGGTTTGCACAGAGGGAACGTGCCCATTTCTGCCTCCTGAGGTCTCCAGGGGCCCGATCCCACAAAGGGACAATGCCACAAGGATCTACTCCAGCAGCTCTGGATGAGAAATGGAGACGAAGCCTCCCCTGGCAACAGGGCACCCACAATTCCAGCAGCTCTGGATGAGAAACGCAGACAAAGCCTCCCTTGGCAATAGGGCACCCACAGTTCCAGGCCCAGGGCTGCAGTGCCATGGGCAGGACACTGTGCAAGGCCAAACTCAGCCGCTGGTTTGGCCAAACCACAGCCAAACTGCCACTGTGCCATGGCACTGCCAGGGCCACGGGCCTGGGGGACTCAGGCTGGAGGTGAGCAAGCACTCAAGGTGAGCTCCAGCACGGCCATCGTGTCCCAGCAGGCTCCTGGGATCCTCCTGGCATCCTCCAGGGACCCAGAGGAGCAGGAGACCTCAGGAAGGGGTGCAGCCCCCCAGGAGGCAACATCCTGCACCCCCATGCACGCCGGGAGCTGTAGTCCCATTCCAAGGCCAGGAAACATTCCATGAGGCTGCAAGGACACAGCTGAGGCTCCTGGGGGCAGGGGAAGGTCCCTGGGCAGCCCTGCCTGTGACCAGCTGAGGCTCCTGGGGCAGGGGAAGGTCCTTGGCCAGCCCTGCCTGTGACCAGCTGAGGCTCCTCGGGGCAGGGGAAGGTCTCTGGGCAGCCCTGCCTGTGACCAGCTGAGGCTCCTGGGGCAGGGGAAGGTCCCTGGGCAGCCCTGCCTGTGACCAGCTGAGGCTCCTGGGGCAGGGGAAGGTCCTTGGGCAGCCCTGCCTGTGACCAGCTGAGGCTCCTGGGGCAGGGGAAGGTCCCTGGGCAGCCCTGCCTGTGACCAGCTTCCGTCAGCATCTGAACAATAGCTGGGGCTGAGTCCTGGCCAGGCCACTGTGCTTCCTGCCATTCTTTGCACTCCCCTGAGCACATCTATAAAAAGCAGAAGAATCCAGACCTGGAAGTCTAAATCACTCCTTAAATAAGCCAGGAATGCCAGCCTCTCCCAGGGGAGGCAGCTGCAGGGAGGTGGGACCCAGCCCAGGACGTGGCACTCAGTGCTCTGGGCTGGGGGATGAGGTGGGGATGGGGCACAGGGGACTCCACAGGCTCTGGGAGGGCTTTTCCCAACCTAAATGACGCTGTGATTCCATAAAAGAGCAACCCAAAGCACCTGCCCCTTCTCAACAACTTGGGCTGGAGCACAGCACATTGGGGCTGCAGGAGGCTGTTTGTGGGGGCATACACACCCTGCCCAGGTCTGGGGGGCTGGAGGGGGTGGTGTGGGGTCAGGAGGGGGCTGGGGGCAGCCTGGGCTCCCCTTCCCCTCTCTCAGTGTTCCAGGGGGGCAGCCTGGGCTTCCCTTCCCCTCTCTCAGTGTTCCAGGGGGGCAGCCTGGGCTCCCCTCTCCCTCTCTCAGTGTTCCAGGGAGGCAGCCTGGGCTCCCCTCTCCCTCTCAGTGTTCCAGGGGGGCAGCCTGGGCTCCCCTCTCCCTCTCAGTGTTCCAGGGAGGCAGCCTGGGCTCCCCTCTCCCTCTCAGTGTTCCAGGGGGGCAGCCTGGGCTCCCCTTCCCCTCTCTCAGTGTTCCAGAGGGGCAGCCTGGGCTCCCCTTCCCCTCTCTCAGTGTTCCAGAGGGGCAGCCTGGGCTCCCCTTCCCCTCTCTCAGTGTTCCAGAGGGGCAGCCTGGGCTCCCCTTCCCCTCTCTCAGTGTTCCAGGGGGACAGCCTGGGCTCCCCTTCCCCTCTCTCAGTGTTCCAGGGGGGCAGCCTGGGCTCCCCTCTCCCTCTCACATGTTCCAAGCAGAAAGCCCGAGCTCTTATTCCCTTCTCTCAGTGTTCCAGGGGGACAGACTGGACTCCCCTTTCCCTCTCAAAGTGTTCCAGGGGGGGAACTCGGGCTCCCTTTGCCCTCTCTCCGTGTCCCCACCCAAAGTCACGGCGCAGCCCCCGCCGAGGCCACACAACACCTCAGAGAGCTGCTGTCAGCGAGGGGAGGACGAGCTGCCGCCAGAGAAGGCCTTTCAATATTTAATGATAGAAGAGTCTGCTGATCGACCTCCTTCTCGGGTTTCCAAAGTCCCCCCTCCTCCCCCTCCCCACAGAGCAGGCGGCCCGGCTGCGGCACCGGCACCCCCTCCCCACGTTTGGGCTGAGCCTTCCTGAGAGACTTCCACAAAGCCAGCGCTGCCTCCCCTTCCCACGCTGCCAACGGGAGCCAAGACACCCGTGAACCAGAGCTTTTGCCTGTTGTCACAGTTACAGCAGCTCAGCTGCCTTCGGGAGTGGGATGGCAATTTACTCTTTGTACTCGTTTTAGCTGAGCGGCCTCCCCCTGCTCCAGCTCTGCCACGGCAGAGGGGATTCCACCCCACCAGGCTGCTGAGCCCCCACTGCACCCCACAGCTCCTGCTCCTCGTGGCCCTGGTGCCGTGGGAAGGGCTGGGCTGCCCTATCCCACCTCGGGGCTGGGGATGGAGGCGGGTAGAGGAGGCTGGAGTAGGGTAGGGAGTGCCCCGAGGAAGGGGAGCCCAGGCTGCCCCCCTGGAACACTGAGAGAGGGCAAAGGGAGCCAGGGTTGCCCCCCTGGAACACAGAGAGGGGAAGAGGAACCCAGGCTGCCCCCCTGGAACATGGGAGAGCAGAAGGGAAGCCCCCCTGGAACACTGAAAGAAGGGAAACGGAGTCCAAGCTGCTCCCCTGAACGCTGAGAGGGTACAAGGGAAGTCCAGGCTGCCCCTCTGGAACATGGCAAGAGAAGGGAAGGGGAGCCCAGGCGGCTTCCCTGGAATGCTGCAGGAGGGGAAGAGGAGCCCAGGCTGTCCCTCTGGAACATGGCAAGAGTGGAAAGGGAGCCCAGGCTAACCTCCCTGGAATGCTGTGAAAGAAGGTGGCGAGCCCAGGCTGCTCCTCTGGAACACTGAGAGAGGGAAAGGGGAGCCCAGGCTGCCCCCCAGCCCCCCTCCCCACCCCACGGTGCCCCCCCCATTGCCATACTCTGCCCAGCACCCCCTGGCACACACGTGCCTGGCCGCTGGCACGTGCGCTTACGCGCTGCCGTGCGGAGGCAGCAGGGGGAATTTTTAGCCGGTGGAAATCTCGACAGAATATTCCGTAGTGGGCTGCTCTCGCGTGTGAATTTGCGTGTGTGTGTCTGTGCGTGTGTTTGTGAGTGTTTGTGAGTGTTTGTGAGTGTTTGTGAGTGTGTCTGTGGGCACCTCCAGAGCACAGCACTGGTCCAAGCGAGGAGCGCGGCACGAAACACGACCCGGTCTGCTCTGCAACATCCAGCCCATAATTCTGAAAACGTTAAGAGCACTTAGGTGCTGCAGGGATGTTTAGGTGTTACACACTGAGCAGCAACAACAACACAGCAATGGCTATGCCCCATCCCGGGAAGTGTCCAAGGCCAGGCTGGACAGGGCGTGGAGCAACCTGGGCTGGTGGAAGGTGTCCCTGCCCATGGCAGGGGGTGGAACGAGCTGAGTTTTAAGCTCCCTTCCAACACAAATCATTCAATGATTATTATTTGAAGAAAAGGCCCTTGTACTGTTCTCTGTGCCCCTTTTGCCACACACCAGAGTCAGCACAACCTCCATCAAGGGCTACTGTGCAGGCCCAAAACGCGCCAGCACTTCGCAGGGTATTTAAGTGCAGCTCTAAAAAGAAATTATGGACATTTGTTACGTGTTGTCTCCACTACCCACATGTCACCACAGGGACAGAACGAGAACAGAAGTTTTCAGTGAAGTTCATTAAGTTCTCAGGGGGGAAAGACCCTGTGATGGCCCAGGTAGGAGCCATCCCTGCCCCACACTGCTGCCAGGAAGTGGAGCCCCAAACTTCCATCAAGCCCTGCGCTCCAGGCACAGTCCCAACATCCCAAGGTCTCCAGCTCCCACTCTCAGAGCACAGGGTCTCGTGCCACAGCCCAGACACTGTCCCAGAGCAACCCTGGGCAAAGGCCCCTTCCAGGAGCCCCAAGAGAAGAGCAGAGCCCTGCAGGAGGCAGTGCCCAAGTCCTCAGTTACAGCTGTAACCTGACATCAAAGCCTGTGAGGGTCCCTGTCCACAGACACCAAGAAACAGCAGGCACAGCTCCTGCTTAAATCCTGTTTGCTTAAACCCAGGCACAAGCCTGACTTGCACAAGCATCCAGAGGCACTCGTGGGTACCAGCACCTGTGCAGCCAACCCCAAATCTGGAGTCTCCTGCTTCCTAGACCCCATTTTGGAAGAGCAGGAGAGCAGCACACTCTCACTTCTCCAGCAGTTGCCCAGGGACAAATTTGCAAGCCAAGGCCCAGACACAAGATCACAACCACCCAAATCCCGTGCACAGGATTGTCCAGCACATCCCGAGCCCGGAGAACAGCTGGTTACCCATGACAGCCTGGGTGGAGATAACTCACCACACAACTTGTGCTCGCACACTGAGAGCAAGAGCACAGAGAGAACCAGTGCTGAGCACCGTGCACGGGTCTGTGCAAAGCCCCGAGGGTACATTCACTCAATTATGCACAGGCACACAAGGACCACAAACAGGGAAGTTACAAAAGCAATTCCAGGCCTTCACCAGAAGTCCTCCTGCCTGCCTAAATGTTCTGGACCAGCCTCCATCCGCCCAGGCAGGCTCTGCCTGCTGCTGGAAAGCAGTTCTCCTGTTCCCCAGCAGATCCACCCCACAAACTACGGTCCCTGCTTCCCAGCGTGTGGATGCCGCTGCAAACCACAGCGCGATTCCCAAGCACATCCAGCTCGCTGCAAATCCCAGCCCTTATCCCCCAGAACAGCCTCCGGCTCCAGCCACAGCCCTCGCTTCCCAGCCCGGGCACCCCAAGGCACATCACAGCCCCTACTCCCAGCGCAGGCACCCCAGCTCCGACCGCAGCTCCCATCCTGAAGTGCCGACGTCCCAACGCAAGCCATGGCCCTCATCCCACAGACACCCCCCCCCCCTCGCAAACCCCCGCTACGGCCCCCCCGCGCCACAGAACACGTGTCCGGCCGCTCTCCAACAGCCCCGCGCTCCAGGGTGGGCACCCAACCCTCCGGAGGGCACTCACGGCCCCCTGCCCGGCACGCCCCCCACTGCCAACCACGGCCCCACGGCCGCCCCCACGCCCCCCGGACCCCCGGCACGGCGACCCCCGCCGCTCCATCCCTCCGCCGCGGCACCGGCACCCGAGCCGCCCCCTCCGAGCCGCCCTCCCTCCGCTCCTGCGGGTCCCTGCTCCCTGCCTGCCCCGACCCTGACCCGGACCCTCCGCGGGCGTCCAGGCGCGCCCCCCGGGGCAGCGCAGGCTCCCGCTGCCCGCACCGGGCTGACCCCGCCGCCACGGGCGCCCGGTCCCGCTCCCCGCTCCCCGCACCGTCCCCGCTCCCCGCTCCCGGTGCCTCTCGTTACCTGCGGGGCTGCGGGCGGCCCGAGTCACCATCGCCGCGGCGGCCGCCGGCGGCGGGAGCGGTGCGGGAGCGGTGCGGGCAGTGCGGGGCGATGCGGGGCGGTGCGGGGCGGTGCGGGCGGCGCGGGCGGTGCGGGGCGGGGGCGGCGGGGCCGGGCGGGGAGAGGCGCGCGCGGCGGATCCCCCGCGAGCTCGGCCCCCGCCGCCGGCAGCGGGTGTTAGTTTTAGGAGTTGTCATGGCAACGGGGAGCCCGGTGCGCGCGGAAGGGGCGGGCGGAGCGAAACTTCGGCGGCTCCCCGGCCCCGGCTCCAGCAGCACCGGCCACCGCCCTGGGGGTCCCCGCCCGCGGCCGCGTCCGGGCTGCCCCGGCCCCGCTGCCCCCCGGCATCCCTGGGCCGCCGCTCCCCGGCTCTTCGGCCCCCCCGGGACCCTCTCGGTGCCTTCCAGCACCCTCCGCCCGCCCCGGCCCGTGGAGACGCGCTCCGCACGGGGACGAGTCGTTCGTGAGGGTGGGAGGCAGTGCCGACCCCCGGCGCATCCCGCGTGTTCCGCTCCGTGGCCGCGCGGGCGGGATTTGAGCTCCCAGGGCCGGGCCGAGTGAGCGGGACACCCCCAAGGCAGCGCCGGGCTCCCGCCTCGGGGTCCCGGCACAGCCAGAGCCCCTCCGAGCCCCCCCCGGGCCCCCCGAGCCCACCGCAGAGCTCCGGGGACAGCCCAGTCCGCGGCCCGGGGCGAGGTACCTGCACCGCCCCGGCCCCGCCGGGGGCACCGGGCGGCCCTTCCGCGGGCGCCCCGGCCCCACGGCCCCGACGGGGAGCGGAGGACCCCTATCCTCGCGCTCTGGGGGCGGCCGGACCCCCCCAGCCCGACCCCGGTGCCGTTACCTGGCGCGGTCCCGCCCGCTCCGCCACCGGCTGCTCCAGCTCCTGGCGCCCGCGGGGCTGGATCCCGCAGGAAACTCCGCGGCCGCCAGCTCAGCCCCTTTCCTGCCAGGAAAGGGACACCCCTGCCCCGCCGCCCCCCCGCCCCGCGTCCTGCCCCGCTGGCCGAGCCGGCGGCCGTGACACGGGGACATCCCGGGGCAGGGCCCGGGAATCGCCTGTGCGGACGGGGCTGCGAGAGTGGGGGTCTGAGGGACTGCGGGGGGGTAGCAGAGGGACTGCAGGTCCCAAGGAGACTGCAGGAGGGGTTCGGGGGCGGCTGAGGTCACAGGGGGGCTATGGCATGCCCAGCTCCAGGGTCTGTTCCCACCTCTGGGGTCTGTGCTCAGCTCCGGGGTCTGTGCCCAGCTTCAGGGGCTGTACGATCAGTGCTCAGCTCTGGGATCTGTGACCAAATCCGGGGTCTGTGCCCAGCTCTGGGGTCTGTAAGGTCTGTGCCCAGCTCCGGGGTCTGTGCCCAGCTCCGGGCTCTGTGCCCAGCTCCGGGGATCTGTGCCCAGCTCCAGGCTCTGCACGCATCCGCGGGGCTCAGGATGTGCCTCCACATCCTATCTGGGAGGGCAGGAAACACCTTGCGAGCGCAGAGATTCTCCCTTCCTGTGGGAGCCCCGCGGGCCGGGAGGAAACTCCGCCACGAGGCCGCGAGCGGAGCGGCGGCAGCGCGGCCCGGAGCTGTGCCGGAGGGACAGACGGACAGAGGGACAAACGGCGCCCTGGCCGGGACTCTCGCTTTGGCACAGCCTTCCCTGGTCAGGAGTGACTGGGACGGCCTCGGGCAGGCCAAGGCAGGGACTGGGCTGAGCCGGGGGCACAGGACCAGGGCACAGCGCTGGGACTGCACGGCAGCACCCTTGGCGTGGGAGGGGGGCCCCTGCCCTGCCAGTGTAGACACCCCCTCCCATGCCACTGCCCCCCTGGCTGCCTCTGTACCCCCTCTGCCTGTCCCCTGACCCTCCTGGCATGCCCTCATGCCCCCTCCACCTACCCTCTGCCCCCCCTCCGATGCCCCCATACCTCTCCCCCTGCCCTCCCTGCCATACCCCCTTTCCCACCCAGGTTCCCCAATCCCCCCTCTACCTGCCTTCCCTGGTGTGCCCCTGTACCTCCTTTTCCTGCCCACCCTGGATGTCCCTGTACCCCCCTTCCTACCTCCTGCCCCCCCTAGGTGCCCCCACACACCTTCCACCTGCCCTCCCTGCATTCCCTCATACCCCCTCCTCTTCCCCTCCATGGCACGTCCCCATACCCCTTTTTCCTACCCCCCCTGGTGCCCCCACCCCCCCTGTGCCCTCCCCACGCCCCATCTCCACCATCCCTGTCCCCGTGTGTGCCGCAGCAGCGCCGGGGCAGCCGCGGGGCAGCCGGGGCCGCGTGTCTGAGCGGGCTCTGCTGGAAGGAGCTCAGGCGTGAGGAGCCACACAGGGCCCCGTGCCCGCCAGCTGCGGGCCCCACGTGCCAGCTCTCCGGAATGCCACGCTTCCCTCCAGGAACAGCCTGCTGGCTCATCCCAGGCAGCGGCTCCGTCCCTGCCTGACGACTGTCCCAGCTGTGGGCAGTGGGAGTTTCCCTCAGGGAGCTGCAGGAGGGATGGATGTGGCCATCCATGGGACGTGTCCACCCATGGGACGTGGCCATCCATGGAACAGCTTCCCAGCATCCCCTGGGACCTGTGTCCGTGGGATGTCTTCCTGCTGCTTTGCAGGTCAGAGGCTTTGGAAATGGTGTCCAGGTTTTGTCCGTGCCTTCAGCCTGGTTTTGATCATGAGATGTTTAGTTGTGATTCTTTGGGTATTTTTTATCTCCTGGAGGTAAGGTTCCTAGATTTTCTTCACTAGCCTGGAGGGCTGAGAACTCACTGTTCTCCTAAGGCTGCCATGTCCCCCCATTCCATGATTCCAAGTGTTCTCCGAGGAGCAGTTCAGAGCTGGTGCTGTGGTAATGCCAGCGGCCCCACACACGGTGTTGGGAACCAGTCCCAGCTGCACAGGGGGGAAACAGGTCCTGGGGTCACAGAAATGGGACCAGACCCTGGATATGGGGATGGGATGGGTCCATCCCAGCCCTAAGAACCCCTCCTAGGCAAAAGGACACACGGACAGGTCCTGCTGGAGGTGAAGCAACCACGTCCCAAGTGCTCGGCACAGGGAGCAGTTAAACTGTGAGGGATGGGATTCAGTGGGATGGTGCAGGGCAGAACCTCTTCCTTTTGACCAGCAGCCCCGAGGGAGGGCAGAGGGGAGACCCCTTCCCGTGTCTCCATGAGCTGTGGTGGGGCAGCCCATTGCTGAGCTCCTCTGGTCGCTGCCCAGGCACGGGCAGCTCCATACATCCAATATATTGGATGTGGCAGCTCCTCCCGAGACCAGCCAAGTGTGAAATGGAGCCGGTATGAGCTGGGAGAGGAGACATCACTCAGGGGAGAGCAGCCAAAAGTGAGCTCAGCTCAGGGCATCTCTGCAGGAGTGGCACAGACTGTGAGGAACCCTGTGCTGAGGGCATCCAACTGACCCAAAACGGGTACAGCCGAGGGAGGTGGGCACCTCGGAGCCAGGGCAAGGACAAGGAACGGGGAGCCAACCTTCCTTCTGCCCCTTTGGAAGTCCCAGCACAGTGGGCCCGTGTTCGTGTCCATGCTTTGGGAGCACACCCCTGAATGGCCACAGGCTGTGCCTGTTCTGGCTCGGAAGAGATCACACAGGGGTGTCACCAGGTGTGCAAGCACCTACGGCACGTCAGGAGGGAGAGACTGGGAGCCCTGGGGATGTGCCAGGTCTGGGAGGGACTGGGAGAGACTGGGAGAGACTGGGAGGCCTGACAATGTGCCCAGACTGGGAGGGATTGGGGTAGACTGGCTGGCCCAGCACCCAGACAGACAGAGGTGAAGTGGGAGTCCCAGATGGGGGCTCTGCCATGGGGAGGTTGATGTTGGTGCATATTCCTGTGGGATATGGGCTTCCCAGTCTGCAGGGAACAGGGAGCGGGCTCGGCAGGGCTGGGAGGTCCCACCTGGGGCTGGCACAGGGCAGGGACTGCAGACAAGAGCTGTGCCTGTGGAGTCCCAGCATGCAGAACAGAGCCTGCACCACTTCCCTTAAAGGTCAGAGAACAAGTGCAGTGGAAGTGCTGGTGAGTGGGAAGCAGCAGGAAGCTGAGTCTCCCAGGCAGGAGAGCCGAGCCAGGCGCAGGCAGGGCCCATCTTGTCCCTCCAGCCTGGCAGCCAGGAGGGTGGCAGAGACTGGGAGGGAGGCAGGGGAAGGGGCAGAGGTGGGGGGCAGCTGGAGCTGCCCTGCTCTGGCAGAGTTTCCTCCCTGGCATGCTGGGACACCCCACAGTGTGGGGGACCAAAGGCAGGAGAGGAGCCAAGGAGACTCCCCATGCGACTGTCCCCTGTCTGTGACATGCATCCCACGGGGAAGGAGCTGCGTGGTGACCTTTGGAGGGAGGGATGTGGCACTGGAGGTTGCTCCCCCTCTCTGGCACGGTGGGACGTGTGACACGAAGGCAGAGGGGCCGGGCTGAGGCCAGCTGGGGTCACAGCCGGGCTGGCAGTTGCCACAGGGCCGGGCTGGCAGTTGCCACAGGGCCGGCAGCGTGCCCAGCACTCCTGGCAGCACAGAGGATTTCGTGCCTGGCTGTGCCAGCTCCTGCAGCCTCCATCCAAGTCCAGTCTCCAGGAATGCCAGCACATGGACAGGGCGCTTCAGGGCGGGTTTGGAAGAGGCTTTGGCTCTGGCATTGGAGTGGAAACAGAGCTGTGGCTGCCCCTGGATCCCTGGAAGTGTCCAAGGCCAGGTTGGACAGGGCTTGGAGCAACCTGGATGTGTTCTAGTGGAAGATGTCCCTGCCCATGGCAGAGGGTTGGAATTGGATGATTTTTAAGGTCCCCATTTGGCGTCTGCTCAGACCCAGCATCTCTGCCTCTGCACCAAATCCTACCTGGCTGTTCAAAGAACGAACTGGATGTTTTCCAGGACTCCTCTGTGCCATGTGCATCCCATGCTGTCCCCTTCACAGCCGTTCCTGGACGTTCAGTGCAAAGCTGGTGGCCCAAAGCAGCTCCAAAAGGTGGACAAAGGCAGGACAGGGGCTCATGTTTTCCAGCTCTGATGACAGCAGAAGGTGCAGCTGCCTCTTCCCTGAGCTCGTGGTGTAGGAGCAGCTGCCGTGGGACTCTGAAATGTCAGATCTTGCCGGCTGACACAGCTCAGCCTTGGGCTGTGCCAGCAGCAGCCTTGGATCGTGCCGATGCCGGCCCACCACGCTCAGCCCCCCTCTTCCCGCAGCAAGGGCTGCTCCAGGCCCTCGATGAGTGCATGGATCCCACTGTGATCCGCCTGATTCCGGCTGGAGCCTGCCTGGGCACTCAGCACGGGCATGTGGTGAGGGGGAGAGAGGTGCCAGCCCTCGGCCGGGGCTGCAGCCCCTGCGCTGGCAGAAATTCCCTCACAGCGTCTGGTCGCACGTAAGACATCCCGCATCCTGCCGCAATTCTTGCTCTCACCACTTGTGCCGTGCCGGGAGGCGGCTCCAGGACATCCCCACCTGCAGCCCGTGCACGGCTTTCAGCATTATCCCGCTCTGGAAACGTCCCGGGTGGAGGTTTGGACACGGTCCCTGCAGCCCTGTTGCTAAGGAGCCTCTGGTTGGCATCTGGCAGGGAAAACGCCCCTCCTGTGCCCACGTCCTGTGTTACCAGCTCCTGCTCTGGCAAATTCCGTGTTTCCCGGGCACCTGAGCGCGGTGGGAGGCACTCACCAGTCGAATGGGAAGTCTTAGAACGTGCCTCAGGTCTGCCCTGGGAAGGGGGAGGCGGCTGAGCCGGGCAGAGCGGGATGTTCAGGGATGGAGTGGGCAGATGGGGAGGGAGGAGGATGGTTGGACACACTCCCAGCCCAGCCCTGCCCCGGGAATGAGCCCTTGCTGCCTCCAGGATTCTTCAGGCAGCGCCTGCCCCTTCCCGCTGCTTAATCACCACTGTCTATGATAATGAGGAGACAGCTCCTTAAGGGGAACACGCCCGCTAATTAAGTCCTTAATTTGGTGACACTGCGCATTTCCAGAGGCTGCCTCTCTGCCTGCAAGGATGTCTTGTTCCAGCCTGGCCCTGTCTCTGCCACTCTCTGCCCTGCTGTGGCCACAGGCCCCACTGTCCCAGGCTGTCACCTCAGAGGGTAGGGAAAAGCCACCACTTCCACACAGCCTCAGAACCATGGAATGGTTTGGGTGGGAAGGGACCTCACAGATCATCTTGTTCCACCCCCTGCCATGGGCAGGGACACCTTCCACCAGCCCAGGTTGCTCCAGCCCCGTACAACCTGCCCTTGGACACTTCCAGGGATCCAGGGGCAGCCACAGCTTCTCTGGGCACCCTGTGCCAGGGCCTCCCATGCAGGACACACACACACACAGAGGGATGGTGCTCCCCATGGGCTGTGCACACACACAGGCAGGACACACAGGTGGGACAGGGTGTCCCCTCCATGCTCCCTCTGCTGTGTGTCACTTGTTCACTGAAGTCTTGCTCTGCTCAGCAAGGGCTGGCTGATGTCTCTGGTTTGGGTCACACAGGAGTTGTGGTGGCTGGGCCAGGTAAGGGACAGGCTGATGGGCCAGGTAAGGACAGGCTGATGGGCCAGGTAAGGGACAGGGAATGGTGCCCTGCCATGAGCACACAGAGCTGAGCATGGCACAGTGTTCCACAGCCATCACAGGGACCCTGGATCAGGAAATGGTGCCCTGCTACCATGTCTTCTGTGAGCACACAGGGCCAAACAGGGCATGGTGTCCTGTAGTGATCACAGGGACCCTGGATCAGGGAATGGTGCCCTGCCATGAGCACACAGAGCTGAGCATGGCACAGTGTCCCACAGCCATCACAGGGACCCTGGATCAGGGAATGGTGCCCTGCCATGAGCACACAGAGCTGAGCATGGCACAGTGTCCCACAGCCATCACAGGGACCCTGGATCAGGGGTCCCCGCTGGGCTGGGAGAAAAACAGGGCCAGTTGGTAACTGCTCTCGTGTCCTGACAGGCTGAGGGTCGTTTTCCCTCCCCACAGCAGATCCCGGCCCCGCAGAGGGCTGGGATGTGCTGCTGGGAGCTGCCAGCAGCCTCTCCCCTCCCGGCAGCTGCTCATTAGTGAGGTGCAGAGCCCGGAATGTTATTCATTGCTGTGATTACACATTCAGATAAGCACGAGTCGTGCCGTTATTGCCATGTGATTACAGCTCACTCTGGGATTAATCAGGTGTGTCTCTCCCTCAAAAAACCCTGGAATTCAGTCGCAGAGACCCGCAAGAGTAGCGGCGGGAGGGAGGGAGGTGCCAGGATGGAGACAGGGAGGGACAGGGGTGGGGATGGTGTGGGGACAGCGCTGGTGACAGGGACAGGAACAGTGATCAGGATGGGGGCAGGGGTGGGGATGGGACTGGGAGTGGGGACAGGGCTAGAGATGGTAATTTTGGGAAGAGCAGGTGAGAGGGGCAGGGAGGGAGATCCGTCAGGGAAGGCTGAGCACAGTTTGGCTGCAGGGGGTGATTCCACATGGACACAGAGGCACAGCAGGGTTGGCTCAGTGTGGCAGTGCCCAGCTCAGGGCACAGCTCTGCAGCTCTGGGGCTTCCAGAGCAGAGCAGGAACCTTCTCTGGATGAGGTGGCACCTTCCCTGGATGTCACGGCACCTTCCCTGGATGAGGTGGCACCTTCCCTGGATGTCACGGCACCTTCCCTGGATGTCACGGCACCTTCCCTGGATGAGGTGGCACTGAGTGCTGTGGTTTAATCGACCTGGTGGTGTTCAGTCAAAGGTTGGACTCGCTGATCTTGGAGCTGTTTTCCAGCCTAAATGATCCTGTGATTCCATGATGTGCCCGAGCTGAGCTCCGGGGACAGTGTGTGCACCAGAGTCTCCTGTACATGCATCAAATGCATCTGGGCACAGGGTTTCCCTCCTCTCCATGCCTGGTGTGGGCATCTCCTGGCATGTTCACATGGACACTGGGTACAAAGGAGATGCAGACAGGGCAGGGAGCCAAACCTGCCCACCCAGCTTCCCAATCCAGCAGCGCTGGAAAATCATTCCTTCCCCAGTCTCTGCCCCACTAAGGCTCCACATGGCACCTGCTTCCAGTAAGGCAGAGCAGACCCATGGCACCACCAGGCAGAGCAGCCAGAGAGCACAGCCCTGTGCCACAGGATCTGGGTGTGCCAGACAAACCCAACAAACAGCTGGGAACACAATCCCAGTCCCAGGCGGAGCAGGACCCCGAGCCCAGGGCACTGTGGTGTGCTCACACCAGCCCAGCCCTGGCATTGTGACACAGTGACAATG
Source organism: Pseudopipra pipra (assembly GCF_036250125.1). Classification (NCBI taxonomy): domain Eukaryota; kingdom Metazoa; phylum Chordata; class Aves; order Passeriformes; family Pipridae; genus Pseudopipra; species Pseudopipra pipra. Next base: position 74,976,519 of record NC_087553.1, on the reverse strand, counting down.
TTATCACAGGGTCACTGGGGTTGGAAAAGCCCTCCCAGCCCATGGATCCACCCCGTGCCCCATCCCCACCTTGTCCCCCAGCCCAGAGCACTGAGTGCCACGGCCAGGCCTTCCTGGGACACCTCCAGGGCTGGGCACTCCAAACCTCCCTGGGCAGCCCCTGCCAAGGCCTCCCCACCCTTTCCAGCAACAAATTCCTCCTCAGCCCCAACCTGACCCTCCCCTGGCCCAGCCTGAGGCCGTTTCCCCTTGGCCTGGCCCTTGTTCCCTGGCAGCAGAGCCCGACCCCCCCCGGCTCCCCCCTCCTGGCAGGGACTTGCAGAGCCAGAAGGTCCCCCCTGAGCCTCCTTTGCTCCAGGCATGGAGATACCCAAACCCTTCCCTTCCTTTCCCCTGTGGCCTGTCCCTGCCACCCACAGCTCATCTCCCAGTGCTCCCAGTGCTCCCAGTGCTCCCAGGCTCATGGCATTGCTCACAAAGAGCTCAGGGTGCAGGGATAACATGGATAACCTGCCCATCCATGGGAAGGGGGTCACGGAGCAGCTCCCCTGGCCTCCCACACCCAGGGTGATGGACCAGCACTCACCATGATCCAAGGGATTATTGCACTGAACACTGAGGCATTAATTATTGAGCAGCAGTTAAATGCTCATTAGATAGATTTAAACATCGAGACCCAAAGAGCCATTAAATATGGATTGAGGAGGGTGGGGGGATCTGGTGATTGACTGAGCTCCATCTCCTTTGTGCCGAGCTGCCAAAAGCTTCCCAGCCCATCTGAGGTCTCCCTGCTGTAGATGTGTCTGCTCCATCCTCTGGAATGTCACCTCCCAGCTGTCAGAGGTGGGGGAGAGACAAGCTCTGGGAAGCAGGAGGGTGTGGAGGAGCAGCTCAGCCTGATGAGGATGTGGCTCTGGCTCCAGGTGGCCCCGAGCAGGGATCATTCTCCTGGCACAGGCCTGGCCTTGTTAAACCCAGCTGTGGTGGCCTGGATGGCAGCTGGAGCTCTGCAGGGCCACAGCCTTTCCCTTGGGATGGGAATTCCTGGAGGCCCAGCACGGCACAGGAATCCTGGGCTCTGGGGCACCCTCTGAGTTCCCCTCTCTCCCCACCCCACCTTGCTCTGCCCTCCCCCAGAGCCCTCAGCACGCTGACAGCTCTGCTCCAGCTGCACTCCCCGTCTTCTTTGCAGGAAAAGGATCTTCCTGCCTGACAGCAAAGCTGCCTTATTTAAAGCCCAGTCGCAAATTATTCCTGCCAGAGCCAATATCCAGCCCGTGCCTGCGGCACAGCTTCCCCTTCTGAGCTTGGACTTGATGATCCTGGAGGTCTTTCCCAACCTTAACCATTCCAAGGGTGCAGGCAGGGCAGCAGGACGGGGTGAGGAATGTGGGACAGCAGCAGAGCATGGCCACCAGAAGGCAAATTATAGAGGTGTGTGTGAGTTATTATTAATTGTATTAATTATGAGGTGTGGGGGGTTGAGGGGCCTCTTGAGTTTGCCAAAGGGTTGTGTCCCTTCGGTGCTGTGACTTTACAGGGGAAAGGTGGGAAGATCCCAGGCAGTGGGACTGCTTTTCCTGGCAAAGGGGACCAGCTAATCCTGTGGTCCCTCTTCCCTTGGGATTTGGCAGTGCCCACCCAGGAAGCTGCACTGTGAGGAGGCAGGTCCCACCTGGGAAGGGAGAGCCCAGGGATGCTCCAGAGCTTCCTGCTGCTCCCTGGCTCTCCAGGAACGTCTGCACCGGTGTTCCCAGGAGCTTTGTGGCTCAAACAGAACCGTTTAACTTTCCATTTTCAAGTGGGTGAGGGGAGAACCCAGGGGCTGGGTTTGGGGAGCAAAGTGGGCGTTCAGCTTCTCCGGGGAGACCTACCCAGACATTGGGGGTGCCAAAGGCTGGATCCATCCGTGTGTGCCAAAGGAGGGGCTGGCCAGGGGCCAGGAAGGGGCTGGGAAGGGTCCAGGCAGAGTCTGGGCAGGATCCAGGCAAGGTCCAGGCAGGGGCTGGGCAGAATCCGGACAGAATGCAGGCAGAGTCTGGGCAGAGGCTGGGCAGGAAAGGCAGAGCCCTCCTCCCTTCATAGCCAGCCCCACCTTGCTCTGCAGCCCTGGGTAAGCACAGGCAGCTGCACCCCGTTTTTCCACTGCGGGGTGGCTCCCCTGCCTCAGCTTGTGCACAAAGTCAGCCAAGAAACGGGTGCAGATGGCAGGGAAGGTGCTACCCAGGGGCAGCTTGGGTTTATAAGGGGAAATTGTGATTCACCAGCCAGCCTGGCAGGACAGGAGGAGTGGTTGGTGGATGAGGAGGGAGCAGGGGATGCTGTTTAGCTCAGTTTTATTAATGCTTTTCAGGCTGTGTTCTCACAGGCTCCCTAACAGGCAAGACGAGGTGAGGTGGACTGAAGATTTGCTGAATGGTTGGATCCAGGGGGTTGTGAGCAGTGGTACGAAGCCCTGGTGGAGGCCAGTGACCAGTGGGGTAGCCCAGGGGTCAAACTGGGGCCAATATTGTTCAACATCTTCATTAATAACTCAGATGATGTGGCAGAGCACACCCTCAGCAAGTTTGCAGGGTCAGTCTGCGACGTCCTGGTGGGGGGAAGTGGAAGGGCAGGCACTGATCTCTTGCTCCTGGTGACCAGGGACAGCACCCAGGGAAGGGCTGGAGCTGTGTCAGGGCAGGTTCAGCTTGGATTTAAGGACAAGGTCCTTCCCCCAGAGGGTGGTTGGCACTGCCCAGGCTCCCCAGGGAATGGGCACAGCCCCAAGGCTGCCAGAGCTCAGGGAGCGTTTGGACAACGCTCTGAGGGACAGAGTGGGATTGTTGGGGTGTCTGTGCAGGGTCAGGAGTTGGACCGGATGATCCTTGGGGGTCTCTCCCAACTCCGAATATTCTGTGATTCCGGATTTCTCTGGCTCCAAACCGGGAGGAGGGACGCGCCCGGCAGATGGATTTGCTGCCATCTAGAGCAGAGAACGGAGCTGCGACCTCGTGGAGTTCAACCCAGGGAATGCCAAGTCCTGGGGAGGAATAACCTCACAGCACCGGGAGAAAGCAGGGAGGAAGCCAAGAAAGGAGTTCTGGCTGACAGCAAGCTCATGGCACAAACCACAGCCAGCAGCATCCCGGGCTGTGCTGGAGGTTGCCAGGAGGAAGGTGATCCTTCCTCTCTGCTCAGCAGTGGTGAGACCACCCCGGGAGTGCTGTGTCCAGTTCTGGGCTCCCCTGAACAAGGAAGACATGGATGTGCTGGAGAGAGTCCACCAAAGGGTGATTCTGGTGGCTGGTGACTGGAACATCCCCCCTGTGAGGGGAGGATGAGTGAGCTGGGGCTGGAGAAGAGACAGCTCAGGGGGATCTTGTCAGTGGGTACCAGGATCAGGATGGGAAGGAGAAGAGGGAAACAGATCCTTCTTAGCACTGTCCAGTGACAGGACAAGAGGCAATGGGCACAAAATAAAAAAAAACACCCTGAAATACCACCCAAACACAGGGAACCACTTTAGTTCCTGTGAGGAGGACCGAGCATGGGCACAGGCTGCCCAGGGAGGTTGTGGAGTCTCCTTCCTTGGACATATTCAAAATCCAGCTGGTTGTGCTCCTGGGCAAGCTGCTGCACCTGACCCTGCTTGAGCAGGAATTGGACCAGGTGACCTCCAACCTCAGCCACCTGTGATTCTGTGGCAATTCCTCACTTGCCAGCCCTCCCTTCCAGCCACTCTCCGACTCTGGTGCCTCACATGCCCAAGCAGCAGCCTCCTCCTTCCACCCCCTGGCACCCAGCCCGAGCCTGCAGATGGAGAGAAGCAGACACGGCCTGTGGAAAATAATGTCAGGAACAGGATCAGAGAGAGCTCCAGCTGGCATGTGAGGGGTGGTTCTGGGCTGCAGAGGGACATCCCAGATCCATCTGCCACCTGGAAGCTGCGGGATGCCTGCCCAGAACCACCCCCAGCCCAGGAACACCAGGGCCCTCCTCTGTGGGCAATCCCTGGCTGTTTCTCCTCCCAGGGGAATGGCAGATCCTTGCTCTGGGACCTGCTGTCCCCACGTCAGGGAGCAGCAGTGACTCTGCCCCTTCTCCTGGAAGGGAGACAGACTGTCCCCTGTGCTTCCCTCCCTGCTGGCAGCCCCTCCCTGCCTGCACCTGCCTGCTGTGATCCCACATCCCTGCTGCTCCCAGGGCCTCCTGCCCTGATCCCACAGGCCAGGCTGTGGCTGCATGTGCTGCTGGCACAGGGGTCCCTCTCCTGGGAACACTCACCATCCCTGGAAGTGTCCAAGGCCAGGTTGGACAGGGCTCGGAGCCACCTGGGCTAGTGCAAGGTGTCCCTGCCATGGCAGGGGTGGCACTGGGTGGTCATTGAGGTCCTTTCCAACCCAAACCATTCCAGGGTTCTATGACTCTGCGCTGTCCCTCTCTCCCCATCCCGAGGCCACCACACCCAGCCCACGGAACCGGCCCCTTTGTGACATCACCCCCAGCCCGGGGGCACCGGCAGGGCCGTGGGGGCTGCACTGGCGGCTGTGCTGGAGGTGACCCCCCGCTCCTGGCACTGCCACCCATGGCTTGGCTGTGGCTCCTGGTCCTGCTGGCCCTGGCCGGGCCCGTGAGTGGCACCTGGGACAGCTGCAGGTCAGTGGCCCCGGGATGTGGGAGGGAGCTCGGGAACACTGAGGGGTTCCCAGCAGAACGGGGGCACAGATGTGCCCTCGGGGGTCCCTGGCCCTGCTGCCCCTCAGCGCAGTGTGGGGGGACAACAGGGGACCTGAGCGGCCCCTGGGCAGGGCAGTGATGGCTTTGTGCTTCCAGAGGGACCTGCGGGCTCCGGCCCATGGCTTCCGACCACAACTCCCTGATTCCCGACGGCCCCGTGGCTTTGGCCGATGGCGCATCCCACGCCATGGGTGGCACCGGTGTCCAGCCGGGGGCCTGGCCTGGCATCGTCAGCATCCAGGCCAGCTGGGAGAACGGCACATGGCACATGTGTGCAGGGGCCCTCATCCACCCCAAGTGGGTCCTCACGGTCGCCCACTGCTTCTTCGGGGTTGGGTAAGGAGGGGCAGGGACAGGGATGTCCCCACAGCTCGGGCACGTGCCCAGTCTGGGAAGGGAAGGGCTGGGCTGCCCCAGCCCCTGGCTCTGCTCCCTCTCAGCCCTCTCTCCATCTGCCCCAAGGGATGTCTCCAAATGGGAGGTGGTGATCGGGGCCACTGATCTGACCGAGCTGGGCCCTGAAGCTGAGCTCAGGCACATCCAGAGACTCCTGGTGCACCAGCACTATGCACCTGCCTTGGCAAGGAACAACGTTGCTCTGCTGGAGCTGGACGAGCCCGTGGACTGCAGCGACTACATCCAGCTGGGCTGTGTGCCTGATGCCTCACCCGTAGTGTCAGAGATGAAAACCTGCTACATCGCGGGCTGGAGAACCACCTTGGATAGTGGTGAGTTCCCAAATAGGACGTGGGCCCTGAGGCTGAGCTTGGGGACACGGGCTGGGCTTCCCAAGAGCAGAGGCCAAAGCCAGAGCCGGGCTGCAGGACAGGAGCCCCGGCACAGAGGGGCCTGGCCCTGGCCCAGAGCCAACAGCAGGGCCCCAGCGGGACAGCGCTGCTCCAAGGCTGCCCCCAGCCAGGGCAGGGCACCAAGGCCCGAGCTGCGGGGGCTCATTGCCCTCTGTGCTCCAGCTCTCAGACCACGCCTGGTGCTGCAGGAGGCCAAGGTGCGGCTCATCGATGTGCAGCTCTGCAACAGCAGCCGCTGGTACGGGGGGGCCGTGCACCCCCACGACCTGTGCGCTGGGTACCCGCGGGGCGGCATCGACACCTGCCAGGTGGGAGCGTGGCACCAGTCCCTCAGAGCCGACAGCACAGGGACCCCCTGACCCCAAACATGGCACGGGCTGGGCCTGGGTCCCCTCGGGTCCCCATCGCTGCCAGGGCTGTCCTGTCCCATGTCCCCTATCCCAGGGCTGCCCTGTCCCATGTCCCCTATCCCAGGGCTGTCCTGTCCCATGTCCCCTATCCCAGGGCTGTCCTGTCCCATGTCCCCTATCCCAGGGCTGCCCTGTCCCATGTCCCCTATCCCAGGGCTGCCCTGTCCCATGTCCCCTATCCCAGGGCTGTCCTGTCCCATGTCCCCTATCCCAGGGCTGCCCTGTCCCATGCCCCGTATCCCAGGGATGCCCTGTCCCATGTCCCATATCCCAGGGCTGCCCTGTCCCCTTTCCCCTATCCCAGGGCTGCCCTGTCCCATGTCCCATATCCCAGGGCTGCCCTGTCCCATATCCCCTATCCCAGGGCTGCCCTCCCCTTCCCTATCCACGGGTTCCTGTCCCCTATCCCAGGGCTGCCCTGCCCTTCCCGAGCTGTGAGTCCTGTGTCCCCTTGTCCCCAAGGCCTGGCTCTGCCCACAAATCCCATCAAGTGTTCCTGGCAGGCCCGAGGTGTGGATGTGACCCCAGAACATCCATTCTCTGCACATCCCTTATCACTGTCCTGAGATGGGAGAGGGTGCAACCCTAACAAGCCCCTGATCTGTTGCTGAGGCTCTGGAGGCTCCAGCCCCCAGGCAGAGCCTCCCCATGCTGGGAATGTGGCTCTGGCAGGGGCTGGGAGAGAGGAGCCAGCCCTGCAGCCAGCCCCACAAACCCTGAGCCCTCTCTCCTGTCACAGGGGGACAGCGGGGGTCCCCTGGTCTGCAAGGACAAGAGAGCTGACTACTTCTGGTTCGTGGGAATGACCAGTTGGGGAAAAGGCTGTGCTGGGGCCAAACGACCCGGGATCTTCACCTCCACCCAGCAATTCCATGACTGGATCCTGCTCCAGATGGGATTGCTCCCAGCAGTAACAGCTGCTCCAACTCCAGTGCCAACCACTACCTCAACTCCTGAGCGGAATCCAGAGCCAGAGCCCAGCCCGATCCCTGAGGAGGTGCCAATGGAGCTGGACAATTTTACACCCATTTCAATCGAACAACAGATTCTGGGGCAATTCTTTAACCTGCTCCTGGAGCTCCTGCAGTTCCTAAAGGGAAAAAAGACTTGAACAATGGGATGAGCAGATCCAGTTCTGGCTGCAGTGGATTACAATGATTCCCTGTTGGAATCAAGACCATTCCCTGGTGGGACCACGACCGTGGGGCCAAAATCAGCCCCAGTGCCCAGGGCTGCTCTGTGCTGCCCACGCTCCTCCCCTGAGCCCACCTCGATGGTGAAGTTCAGTGTCATTGAAATAAAGTTGTTTGTGTTCCCCATTAACCTTGTTTTCAGCCCAATTCAGTCTCCTGTGTAAGGTAAGGATGAGAAAGTCGAGGAGGCAGGAGAGAAAATGAGCGGGACTGGCTCCTGTTTGGGGAGGAGACAAGGGCGGAGACAGGGAGGAGGGGAGAGAGGGGAGGGGGTGGCTGAGCCCGGCAGGGGCAGAGAAGGGGCATCAGCACCAGTCCCACACACAGACTGCTGGCTGGCTGCTGCTGGCACTGAGCCCTGCACCCAAACCCTGCCAAACAAACTCCTGCGGCCCAGCTTTCCCACGGCACAGCCTCAGGTGTCCCATTCCTGGGAAAAGCCATTTCATAAAGGAGCGGGGCAGCAACAGGAGCAGCTGGAGCGGGGAGTCCTGGAGCCGCGAGGGCCGTGGAGGTGCTGGAGGATGCCCACCCTGAGCTGCTGCTGCCCAGCCAGGCGTGTCCCCTCTGCACCAAGGTGCTGCCCCTGGGTCTGCGGGACCCCCCACCCCACCTGCTCCCGCTGTGCCCTCGGGCGGGGAGGTTGGACCAGACGACCCTCTGTGGTCCTTTCCAGCCTGACCCATCTGTGACCGCCACGGCCTCTCGGGACTCCAGTAGCTGTAGCAGTACTACAGTAGTTGTACAAGTACAAGCTGTAGTACAGGTACAAGCTGTAGTTCAGGTACAAGCTGTAGTACAACTGCGCGCAGACGACAGCGGTTGTAGTCCAGTGCGCTGTGCCGGACCACAACTCCCAGCATGCCCCGCGGAGCAGCGGTCACGTGATTTCCCTTTGTCCCACGCCGGGCGGGAGGGACCGGGACCGCCCCGGGTCCGCAGGTCCAGCGGAGGCACTGCTGGGACATCATACACCGGCACACAGCCGGGACGCTACCGGGGCACCGCCCCGACAGCACCGGGAGAGCGTCGGGCACCGCCGGGATACTACTGGGATAGCGCCGGGCACCACCAGGCACCGCCGGGGCATCGCCGGGCACTACCGGGACATCACCGGGATAGCACCGGGCACCACCAGGCAGCGCCGGGATAGCGCCGGGGCATCGCCGGGCACTACCGGGGCATCACCAGGACAGCGTCGGGCACCACCAGGCATCGCCGGGCACTACCGGGACATCGCCGGGCACTACCGGGACATCACCGGGACAGCACCGGGACATCACCGGGCACTACCGGGACATCACCGGGATAGCGCCGGGCACCACCAGGCATCGCCGGGCACTACCGGAACAGCGCCGGGACACCGGGACATCACCGGGACACCGGGACATCACCGGGACACCACCAGGTGCACCGGGAACCCACCGGCCGTCAGCGGGACATCACCCGGACACCACCGGGACACCACCGGGCACCCCGGGACACCCCCCAGTGCAGCCGCCATGGCCCCGCGGGGCCGGGACCGCCCGTGGGCGCTGCCGCCGCTGCTGCCGCTGCTGCCGCTGCTCCTCCCGCCGGCCTCGGCCGCCGCCCGGCCCAACTTCGTCCTGGTGCTGGCGGACGACCTGGGCTTCGGGGACCTGGGCAGCTACGGGCACCCTTCCTCGGCCACGCCGCAGCTGGACGGGCTGGCGGCCCGCGGGCTGCGCTTCACGGACTTCTACAGCAGCGCCGCCGTCTGCAGCCCCTCCCGGTACGGCCCCGGAGCGCCCGGAGGGGAGCGGCCCGCCTTGCTCGCACCTGGGCGGCCCCACCTGCAATACCGGGGCGGTTTGGGGCAGTATAAGGAAGAGACTGAGCCATTGGAGAGTGTCCAAAGGAGGGCAAGGAGGGTGGGGAAGGGCTTTGGTTGGAAGCCGTGTGAGGACACTGAGGGCACTTGGTGTGTTCAGCTGGAGCAGAGGGGACTGAGGGGACACCTCAGTGCAGTTCCAACTTCCTGGGGCGGGGCAGAGGAGGGGCAGGAACTGAGCTCTGCTCTGGGGGGACCAGGGACAGCAGCCAGGGAGTGGCTGGAGCTGTGTCAGGGCAGGGTCAGGTTGGATCTCAGGCAAAGGTTCTTCCCCCAGAGGGTGGCTGGGCACTGACCAGGCTCCCAGGGCAGTGGGCACAGCCCCAAGGCTGCCAGAGCTCCAGGAGCTTTTGGATGACCCTCTCAGGCACAGGGGGTGACTCTTGGGCATGGTCCTGTGCAGAGCCAGGGGTTGGACCGGACGATCCTTGTGGGTCCCTTCCCAGTCAGCATATCCTGTGACTCCATAATCCCAGCAGGGAGTGTCCATGGCAGGAGGGACGGGCAGTGGACAAACCTGACAGTGTGACAGCCCAGGCTGACAGGAGTCTCCTCCCCTGCAGGGCAGCCCTGCTGACGGGCCGGTTCCAGGTGCGCTCCGGGATCTATCCCGGCGTGTTCGACCCGGGCTCGCGGGGGGGGCTCCCGCTCTCCGAGGTCACCATCGCAGAGGTGCTGAAGGCTCGGGGCTACGCCACGGCCATGGTGGGCAAGTGGCACCTGGGCGTGGGGGTCAATGGCTCCTTCCTGCCCACCCACCAGGGGTTTGACCACTTCCTGGGGGTGCCCTACTCCCATGACCAGGTGAGGGGACTGGTGAGCCCTGCTGCGTGGGGACGTGTGTCCCTTGTGGTGGGACAGGGTGGGTGGGTCACCTTCTGGGCTACAAAACAGTTGCTGCCAGGAGAAAATGCTGTGGGGGCAGCACAGTTCTGGGACAGTTTTGGGGTGGGAAAAGACCTCTGGGCTTCTGGGAGTGGCCACTCGAAGGGTGCTCATCATGGTGGGTCGCTCTGAGACTCTTTGCTCCTCTTCCTTCCCTTCCCTGTCCTGCAGTGCAGTTCAGATCCCAAGTTCTGTGTCCTCTCCAGGGCCCCTGCCAGAATCTCACCTGCTTCCCACCCGACATCAAGTGTTTTGGGACCTGTGACCAGGGTGTGGTGCCACTCCCGCTGCTCTGGAACCAGACCATCATCCAGCAGCCCGTGTCCTTCCCTGACCTGGTGCCACTCTACAATAAATTCTCCCGGAACTTCATCACTTACTGTGCCCAACGGGGCCTCCCCTTCCTGCTCTACTACGCCTCCCATGTAAGAGAGGGGTGGGGAAGGGAAGGGAGCCTCTGTCCCGTGGGGAGAGCAGGGGAGCACCTCCACTCCTGCAGCCCCAGAACCTGCACCCCGGTGACCTGGGATTGCTGCTCCCACACAGAGCTGGGTCTTGTGGGATAATGCTTTGGGGGTGCTTCTTTCTGGAGCTTTGCCCACTTCTCTGGGCCATCCACTGGGGAGGACTTCCCACTCTGGGGTTCCACATCCTGTGCCATTGCTGAGAGGTGCCTGGGGACAAGTGTCCTCTCAGATCATGGGTGTTGTCACCTCTCTCCATGTCCTCGCTGAGGTGCTGCCTGTTCCTGCTGGGAGCTGTGGGGGCTGGTTCCCACCCTCTCTGCCTTTCCCCAGCACACCCACTACCCCCAGTTTGCCAGCCAGGAGTACGCGGGGCGGTCCCGGCGGGGCCCCTTCGGGGACGCGCTGGCGGAGTTCGACGGCTCCGTGGGACAGTTGCTGCAGGCCCTGCAGGAGAACGGCCTGGAGAACAACACCCTGCTGTTCTTCACCTCTGACAACGGGTCAGTGGGCTCGGCAGGGGGGGGCTTTGCCACTGCCGTGGGATGGGGGATAAGGCAGCGGTGGGGTCGTGGGGTGGCACTGCCAGGCGAGACCCCAGGGACACGAGGTGGGGCAGGAGGTACCCAGTGCACGATCTCTTCTGTGTCCCTGTGACCCAGCTGGGCCAGAAACCTCACAGGGGTCAGGCCAGGAGTGGCAGCAGCCCAAATATCCCCCGATTCCCTTCGTGTGTGGGTGACACTGGCCTCTGGTGCCCTGCTCAGGTGTCCCACACACCTTGGCTTCTGCACCTGCCCCGTAAGGCTGAGCAGGGTGGCACCAGGTCTCGCTGGTCATGGCCCCGTTGGCAGCACCAGGGGAGGGGCAGTGGGAACCCGTGGCCCTGATGGCAGGTGGTTCTTGTCCCCCAGCCCCTCCACCATGCGGATGGCACGCGGAGGCAGCTCCGGCCACCTGAAGTGTGGCAAGGGCACGACGTACGAAGGTGGCATGAGGGAACCAGCAGTGGCTTATTGGCCAGGCCGGATCGCCCCAGGTGAGCCTTGGCACTACCTGTGCCAGCCCAGGCAACTCAGCCATCCCAGGTGGGATTGAAGTGGGGGTGGCCGGGATGGGAGTGGGATCAGGGGCTTGAACTTTTCCTTGTGCCAGGAGTGACGCATGAGCTGGCAAGCACCCTGGACATCCTGCCAACACTGACTGCCCTGGCTGGAGCAGCCCTTCCCAGAGTGGCCCTGGATGGCTATGACATGAGCCCAGTGCTGTTTGGGACAGGGAAGGTGAGTCCTGGGGGCTGGCTCGGCTGGCCTTGGGCAGGGAGGCTGCTGGAGCCCTGTGCCTGAGGAGCAGAACCAGCTGGGATCGGGGGAGATCCATGGGCTGGCACCTTTTGTCCCGTGGACTGGCTGGGTGTCCCCAGGCTGGCAGGAGCTGTGAGCAGGGAGCCAACAAGACGCTTCTGTTCATCACCCGCCCTCCTCCCCAGCCTCACTCTGGCTGTGGGATCAGGGCTGCTCTAGGAATCCCTGGAGTGTCTGGTGCTGTTCCAGGCTCTCCTCCAGCCGGTGGCTGCACAGGAGAGCTGAGCTCTGCTGCCTCCCCCCCAGAGTCCCCGACAGGCCATGTTCTTCTACCCTCCGGCCCCCGACCCCCTGCACGGCCCCTTCGCCGTCCGCCTCGGGAAGTACAAGGCTCATTACTTCACCCAAGGTCAGCGCTGCCCCTTCCCCCGGCACGGCGGCTTTGGGAAGGGCCGGGGGAGCTCAGGAGGAGTAGCTGAGCTCACCCTGGGGGTGTTTCGCAGGTTCCTTTCACAGCGGCACGACCCCAGACCAGGCCTGCCACGGGCTGACCCCGCTGACCCCCCACCTGCCCCCGCTGCTCTTCGACCTGGAGTCGGACCCTGCCGAGAACTACGACCTGCTCCAGGGCGGGGCAGGGCCCGAGGTGCTGCAGGTCCTCAGGGAGATCACCCTGCAGAAAGTCCTCCTGGAACAGCGCATGGAGTTCGGGGAGAGCCAGATCAGGAAGGGCCGGGATCCCGCCCTGCAGCCCTGCTGTGCACCCAACTGCACCCCCAAACCCTCCTGCTGCCGCTGCTCCCAGCCCGGGGCTGCCCCACACTGACACCCCAAACCCACCAGACCCCCCGGCCCAACTAACCCAACTCAGCCTTAGAGCTGCCCCACGGCCCCAGCTCGGGCACCCCTTGGACTAACGGGGTGCTGGGAAGGCAAATGGGGGTCGGGGAGACCCCCAACCCTGCCGGGAATGCGGGACAGGGCCTGTGCTCCGTGTGGGATGTTCAGCCTTTGACAGGAGTGTGACACTTCTCAGGAGGGACCAGGCTCCAGCAGCTTCTCCAGAGCCACCACAGCTCCTTGGAGGTGGATCTCACAGGATCCAGGAGGAGCAGAGGGCACATCCCGGATCCAGAGATCCCCCCTGGGCTGGAGGGTGGGATGGGGGGTCCCGGCAGCCCCAGGGGCAGCACCTTGGTGCAGAGGGGACACGCCTGGCTGGGCAGCAGCAGCTCAGGGTGGGCATCCTCCAGCACCTCCACGGCCCTCGCGGCTCCAGGACTCCCCGCTCCAGCTGCTCCTGTTGCTGCCCCGCTCCTTTATTAAATGGCTTTTCCCAGGAATGGGACACCTGAGGCTGTGCCGTGGGAAAGCTGGGCCGCAGGAGTTTGTTTGGCAGCCTGTGGGGTTTGGGTGCAGGGCTCAGTGGCAGCAGCAGCCAGCCAGCAGTCTGTGTGTGGGACTGGTGCTGATGCCCCTTCTCTGCCCCTGCCGGGCTCAGCCACCCCCTCCCCTCTCTCCACTCCTCCCTGTCTCCGCCCTTGTCTCCTCCCCAAACAGGAGCCAATCCCACTCACTTCCCCACCATCGCTCCTGCCTCCCAGAGTGTTGGGTCCTTACCTTACACAGGAGACTGAATTGGGCTGAAAACAAGGTTAATGGGTGTCATAGTTTTGGCCAGAAGAAAGAAAACAAGGTGGGAACAGCAGGTTGGTATTCGTTTGTTTTCATGGGCTTTCCACGTAAATCATTTCTTTGTGATTAATATTGTTGCTGATACTGTTCATTTTCTTATCTCATTGCAGTTTCCAGTAAACTGTTCTAATCCCAACCCGTAATCTTTGCCTTTTGTGCTTCCAGTTGGATGGTGAGGGGGAGGGAGTGGCAGGGGGGTTTTATTGGGGCTGCTAAACTGGAGAACACCATTCCCAAACCATGACAGTGGGGAGTACAAACTACTTTATTTCAAGGATTAAATCGACCTGAGCATCACAGCGGGCTCAGGGGATGAATGTGGGCAGCACAGAGCAGCCCTGGGCACTGGGGCTGCCTTTGGCCCTGCAGTCGTGGTCCCAACAGGGACTGGTTGTAATCCACTGCAGCCAGGGCTGGATCTGCTCACCCTTCTGGTCAAGACATTTTGTCCCTCAGGAACACCAAGATATCCTCCAGCTTCCCAAGGAATTCCAGCACGGTCTGTTTTGCTAATGAAACGGCTGCAAGCCTGCCCAGTTCCTTGGCTGGAAGGGAGGCTGAGGTAGAGTTTGGCTTTGGCGTTGGAGCAGCAGGTTCTGCTGGGCTCAGGCCTGTCTGCACCAGGATCCAGTCGTGGAATTGCTGGGTGGAGGTGAAGATCCCGGGTCGTTTGGCCCCAGCACAGCCTCTTCCCCAGCTGGTCATTCCCACGAACCAGAAGTAGTCAGCTCTCTTGTCCTTGCAGACCAGGGGACCCCCGCTGTCCCCCTGTGGCAGGAGAGAGGGCTCAGGGTTTGTGGGGGGCTGCTGCAGCAGCAGGGCTGGCTCCTCTCTCCCAGCCCCTGCCAGAGCCACATTCCCAGCATGGGGAGGCTCTGCCTGGGGGCTGGAGCCTCCAGAGCCTTGGCTGGGAGCAGGTTGAGGGCCTGTTAATATTGGGTTCTCTCTCATCCCAGCACAGTGACCAGGGATGTGCAGAGAATGGATGTTCCAGGATCAGATCTGCACCTTGGGGCTGCCAGGAGCACTGGATGGGATTTGTGGTAAGAGTACCAGGCCTTGGGGACAGGGTGACATGGGACAGGGACCCATGGATGGGAAAGGGGAGGGCAGCCCTGGGATAGGGGAAAGGGGACAGGGCAGCCCTGGGATAGGAGATATGGGACAGGCCAGCCCTGGGATAGGGGAAAGGGGACAGGACAGCCCTGGATATGGGACAGGGACCCGTGGATAGAGAAGGGGAGGGCAGCCCTGGGATAGGGGAAAGGGGACAGGGCAGCCCTGGGATAGGAGATATGGGACAGGACAGCCCTGGGATAGGGGATATGGGACAGGACAGCCCTGGGATAGGGGATATGGGACAGGGCAGCCCTGGGATAGGGGATATGGGACAGGGCAGCCCTGGGATGGGGACATGGGACAGGGCAGCCCTGGGATAGGGGATATGGGACAGGGCAGCCCTGGGATAGGGGACATGGGACAGGACAGCCCTGGGATAGGGGATATGGGACAGGACAGCCCTGGGATAGGGGATATGGGACAGGGCAGCCCTGGGATGGGGACATGGGACAGGGCAGCCCTGGCAGCGATGGGGACCCGAGGGGACCCAGGCCCAGCCCGTGCCATGTTTGGGGTCAGGGGGTCCCTGTGCTGTCGGGTCTGAGGGACTGGTGCCACGCTCCCACCTGGCAGGTGTCGATGCCGCCCCGCGGGTACCCAGCGCACAGGTCGTGGGGGTGCACGGCCCCCCCGTACCAGCGGCTGCTGTTGCAGAGCTGCACATCGATGAGCCGCACCTTGGCCTCCTGCAGCACCAGGCGTGGTCTGAGAGCTGGAGCACAGAGGGCAATGAGCCCCCGCAGCTCGGGCCTTGGTGCCCTGCCCTGGCTGGGGGCAGCCTTGGAGCAGCGCTGTCCCGCTGGGGCCCTGCTGTTGGCTCTGGGTCAGGGCCAGGCCCCTCTGTGCCGGGGCTCCTGTCCTGCAGCCTGGCTCTGGCTTTGGCCTCTGCTCTTGGGAAGCCCAGCCCGTGTCCCTGATGCCCAACCCATGTCCCCAGGGTGCCCATCTTGCCCTCAGTGCCCACGTCCCGTTTGGGAACTCACCACTCTCCATGGTGGGACCCCATCCCGCGATGTAGCAGGTTTTCAGCTCTGACACTCTCAGCGAGGCCTTGGGCACACAGCCCAGCTGGATGTAGTCGCTGCACTCCACGGGCTGGTCCAGCTCCAGCAGGGCGATGTTGTTCCTCTCTGAGCCAGCCCTGTAGTGCTGGTGAATCAGGATCCTCTTGATTGGGTGCACCATGGCCCCGGGGCCCAGCTCAGACAGATTGGTGGCCCCGACCACCACGTCCCACTTGATGACGTTCCTGGGAGGCAGATTGAGGGAGGGTTGACAGGGAGCAGAGCCACGGGCTGCAGCAGCCCAGCATTTCCCAGCCCTCTGCTTCCCAAGGCTGACAGTGAAGCACAGAGCAGAGGGACTAGCACGTGGTGCTGCAGGCTGGGCACCTGCCCGAGCTGTGGGGACATCCCTGTCCCTGCCCCTCCTTACCCGGCCCCGATGAAGCAGCGGGCGACTGTGAGGACCCACTTGGGGTGGATGAGGGCCCCTGCACACATGTGCCATGTGCCATTCTTCCAAGTGACCTGGATGCTGGCGATGCCGGGCCAGGCCCCCGGATGGACACCGGAGCCAGGTGCTGTGGAAGATTCCAGGGGTCCGTAGACAGGAGGAACAGAGCTTTGGTCGGAAGCCATGGGCCGGAGCCCGCAGGTCCCTCTGGAAGCACAAAGCCATCACTGCCCTGCCCAGGGACCGCTCAGGTCCCCTGTTGTCCCCCCACACTGCGCTGAGGGGCAGCAGGGCCAGGGACCCCCGAGGGCACGTCTGTGCCCCCGTTCTGCTGGGAACCCCTCAGTGTTCCCGAGCTCCCTCCCACATCCCGGGGCCACTGACCTGCAGGTATCCCAAATGCCACCCACGGGCCCAGCCAGGGCCAGCAGGACCAGGAGCCACAGCCAAGCCATGGGTGGCAGCGCACGTGGCAGTGACAGGACTGAGGGGTCACCTCCAGCACAGCCACCAGCGTTGTGCCCCCAGCACCCACAGTGCCCCCATGCCAGGGCTGATGTCACAGAGGGGATGGTTCTGGTGTGCTGGGCATGGTGGCCCCGGGAAGGGGGGAGAGGGAAAGCATGGAGTCACAGAACCATGGAATGCTTTGTTGGAAGAGACCTTAAAGATCCAGGAGGAGCTGAGGGCATATCCTGGATCCAGAGATCCCCCTGGGCTGGGGCCCGGCGGTGCCCCTGGGTGGGAGCAGAGCTGGGGCTGCAGCACCAGCACTGCCAGGGCCGAGGGCACAGCGGGAGCAGGTGGGGTGGGGGGTCCCAGCAGCCCCAGGGGCAGCACCTCAGTGCAGAGGGGACACACCTGGCTGGGCAGCAGCAGCTCAGGGTGGGCATCCTCCAGCACCTCCACGGCCCTCGTGGCTCCAGGACTCCCCGCTCCAGCTGCTCCTGTTGCTGCCCCGCTCCTTTATGAAATGGCTTTTCCCAGGAATGGGACACCTGAGGCTGTGCCGTGGGAAAGCTGGGCTGCAGGAGTTTGTTTGGCAGCCTGTGGGGTTTGGGTGCAGGGCTCAGTGGCAGCAGCAGCCAGCCAGCAGTCTGTGTGTGGGACTGGTGCTGATGCCCCTTCCCCTCCCCTCCCTCCACTCCTCCTGTCTCTGCTCTTGCCTCCTCCCCAAACAGGGGCCAACCCCACTCACTTTTCCCTCCAGGCTCCCAGGTTGTCCTGTCCTTACCTTGCCTGGGCTGAAAACAAGGTTAATGAGGAACACAAACAACTTTATTTCAATAAGACACTAAACTTCACCATCGGGGTGGGCTCAGGGGAGGAGTGTGGGCAGGACAGAGCAGCCCTGGGCACCAGGGCTGCCTTTGACCCCACAGTCTTGGCCTCAACAGGGAATGGTCTTGGTCCACTGCAGCCAGAGCAGGATCTGCTCATCCTTCTGATCAATCCATTTCATCCTTTAGGAAATCCAAGAGCTCCTCCAGCTTGTCAAGGAATTCCCGCAGGGTCGCTTTGGGGAATTTAATGACCGCAAGCGAGTCCGAGGCCCTTACTGTTGGCACCTGGATGGTGGTCCGGGTGGTGTCTGGCCGTAGAGATGGAGCAGCTGTTACTGCCGGGAGCAATCCCATCTGGATCAGGATCCAGTCATGGAAGTGTTGAATGGCGGTGAAGATTCCGAATCGTTTGGCCCCAGCACAGCCTTTTCCCCAGCTGGTCATTCCCACCAGCCAGAAGTAGTCGCCTTTGCTGTCCTTGCAGACCAGGGGACCTCCGCTGTCCCCCTGTGGCAGGAGAGAGGGCTCAGGGTTTGTGGGGGCTGCTGCAACACTAAGGCTGTTACAGGATCACATCTGCACCAGGAGCACTGGATGGGCTTTGTCCCCAGGCCTTGGGGACAAGGGGACACTGGACAAGGAGCCAAGGAAGGGGAAGGGGAGGGCAGCCCTGGGAGAGGGGACATGGGACAGGGCAGCCCTGGGAGAGGGGACATGGGAGACAGCAGCCCTGGGATAAGGGGACATGGGACAGGGCAGCCCTGGGGTATGGGACAGGGACCCGTGGATAGGGAAGGGGAGGGCAGCCCTGAGAGAGGGGACATGGGACAGGACAGCCCTGGGATAGGGGACATGGGACAGGGCAGCCCTGGGATAGGGGAAAGGGGACAGGAACCTTCCTGGGATAGGGGACATGGGACAGGGCAGCCCTGGGATAGGGGACATGGGACAGGGCAGCCCTGGGATAGGGGACATGGGACAGGACAACCCTGGGATAGGGGACATGGGACAGGACAACCCTGGGATAGGGGACATGGGACAGGGCAGCCCTGGCAGCGATGGGGACCCGAGGGGACCCAGGCCCAGCCCGTGCCATGTTTGGGGTCAGGGGGTCCCTGTGCTGTCGGGTCTGAGGGACTGGTGCCACGCTCCCACCTGGCAGGTGTCGATGCCGCCCCGCGGGTACCCAGCGCACAGGTCGTGGGGGTGCACGGCCCCCCCGTACCAGCGGCTGCTGTTGCAGAGCTGCACATCGATGAGCCGCACCTTGGCCTCCTGCAGCACCAGGCGTGGTCTGAGAGCTGGAGCACAGAGGGCAATGAGCCCCCGCAGCTCGGGCCTTGGTGCCCTGCCCTGGCTGGGGGCAGCCTTGGAGCAGCGCTGTCCCGCTGGGGCCCTGCTGTTGGCTCTGGGCCAGGGCCAGGCCCCTCTGTGCCGGGGCTCCTGACCTGCAGCCTGGCTCTGGCTTTGGCCAAAGCCAAACCTGTGTCCCCAGACTCGACCTGAATGCCCACATCGTGTTTGGGAACTCACCTTTTTTGGTGGTGGGACCCCATCCCGCGATGTAGCAGGTTTTCAGGTCTGACACCACCAGTGAGGTATCAGGCACACAGGCCAGCTGGATGTAGTCATTGCATTCCAGACGCTTATCCAGCTCCAGCAGGGCGATGTTGTTCTTTGCCGTGGCCGCCACGTAGCGCTGGTGCACCAGGAGCCTCCGGATGTGCCGCACCTGAGTCCCACGGCTCGGCTGGCTGAGATCGGTGGCCCCGATCACCACCTCCCATTTGGAGATATTCCTGGGGGACACAAGGACAGAGGGCTGAGAGGGAGCAGAGCCAGGGGCTGGGGCAGCCCAGCCCTTCCCTTCCCAGACTGGGCACCTGCCCGAGCTGTGGGGACATCCCTGTCCCTGCCCCTCCTTACTTGGCCCCGTAGAAGCAGTGGGCGACTGTGAGGACCCACTTGGGGTTGATGAGGGCCCCTGCACACATGTGCCACGTGCCATTTGCCCAGGTGGCCTGGATGCTGACGATGCCAGGCCAGGTCCCGGGTGCGACATCGTTGCCACGCACGGTGCCACCAGAAGAATCCACAGCTCCATAGTTGTCGTCTGTGTCGTAGTCGGGCAGCAGGGAGTTGTGGTCGGAAGCCATGGGCCGGAGCCCGCAGGTCCCTCTGGAAGCACAGAGCCATCACTGCCCTGCCCAGGGGCTGCTCAGGTCCCCTGTTGTCCCCCCACACTGCGCTGAGGGGCAGCAGGGCCAGGGACCCCCGAGGGCACGTCTGTGCCCCCGTTCTGCTGGGAACCCCTCAGTGTTCCCGAGCTCCCTCCCATATCCCAGGGCCACGTACCCACAGCTGTCCCAGTTGCCACCCACGGGCCCAGCCAGGGCCAGCAGGACCAGGATCCACAGCCAAGCCATGGGTGGCAGTGCCAGGAGTGGGGGGTCACCTCCAGTGTGGCTGCCAGTGCAGCCCCCACGGCCCTGCCGGTGCCCCCGGGCCGGGGCTGATGTCACAGAGGGGCCGGTTCCGTGGGCTGGGTGTGGTGGCCTCAGGAGAGGGGGTCAGGTAGGTAGGTGGTGCAACATGTGTTGTACATAATACAAATAGCACAGTGTCATACATATTTACATTTTTTAATATTACAGTTACCTATTATATTTTTATTACATACAGAGTATACAGTAAACATACAGTTCTATGTGTTATATACAGTACAGCTTATGTGTTATATACAGATTGGTCAACAGTAACAGATTCTGATATGATATAATCTATTAAGAGAATATATGCTGAAATTATATAATATAATGGAATTAGAATAGATCAGAAGAATATTATATCACTTTCTATCTACTATAAGTCACTACGAATTAGCGCTGGGAATGCAAGTATATATTTTACAAGAACAAATTAAATGCATGCATATTACAAGCTATTACAACCATCACATAATTCCAGCTGGGAAATGGTCATGGGCCACTGTAGCCAGAACTGGAGCTGCTCATCCTGCTGCTCAAGCCATTTTACCCCTCAGGCACTGCAGGAGCCTCTGCAGCAGGTTAAGGACCTTCCCGGGGATCTGGAGTGGGAATGGATTGGCCGTATCCCAGACTGGCCCTGGGTGGCTGGGGCCGGAGCCCGGTGGTGTTTGAGCTGGGAAAGGTGAGTCCTGGGGGCTGGCTCGGCCAGCCTTGGGCAGGGAGGCTGCTGTGGGGCTGGAGCCGTGTGCCTGAGGAGCAGAACCAGCTGGGATCGGGGGAGATCCGTGGGCTGGGACCTTGTGTCTCGCTTGGCTCGTGCCATGGAGCTCCTGGGCTGCAGGATCAGGGCTCCTGTGATGCCTCCCTGGAGCCTGGGCCTGTTCCAGGCTCTCCCTCAGCCAGGGCTGCACAGGGACACACTGACACCCCAAACCCACCAGACCCCCTGGCTCAACTAACCAAGCTCAGCCTTAGAGCTGCCCCACGGCCCCAGCTCGGGCACCCCTTGGACTAACGGGGTGCTGGGAAGGCAAACGGGGTCGGGGAGACCCCCAACCCTGTCAGGAGTGTGGGGCAGGGCCTGTGCTCCGTGTGGGATGTTCAGCCTTTGACGGGAGCTGTGACATGTCCCAGGAGGGACCAGGCTCCAGCAGCTTCTCCAGAGCCACCACAGCTCCTTGGAGGTGGATCTCACAGGATCCAGGAGGAGCAGAGGGCACATCCCGGATCCAGAGATCCCCCCTGGGCTGGTGGGTGGGATGGGGCGTCCCAGCAGCCCCAGGGGCAGCACCTTGGTGCAGAGGGGACACGCCTGGCTGGGCAGCAGCAGCTCAGGGTGGGCATCCTCCAGCACCTCCATGGCCCTCGCGGCTCCAGGACTCCCCGCTCCAGCTGCTCCTGTTGCTGCCCCGCTCCTTTATGAAATGGCTTTTCCCAGGAATGGGACACCTGAGGCTGTGCCGTGGGAAAGCTGGGCTGGAGGAGCAGCCTGTGGGTTTGGGTGCAGGGCTCAGTGCCAGCAGCAGCCAGCCAGCAGTCTGTGTGTGGGACTGGTGCTGATGCCCCTTCCCCTCCCCTCTCTCCCCTCCTCCCTGTCTCTGCCCTTGTCTCCTCCCCAAACAGGAGCCAGTCCCGCTCATTTTCTCTCCTGCCTCCTCGATTTTCTCATCCTTACCTTACACAGGAGACTGAATTGGGCTGAAAACAAGGTAAATGGGGAACACAAACAACTTTATTTCAGTAAGACACTCAACTTCACCATCGAGGTGGGCTCAGGGGAGGAGTGTGGGCAGGACAGAGCAGCCCTGGGCACTGGGGCTGCCTTTGACCCTGCAGTTGTGGCCCCAACAGGGAATGGTCTTGGTCCACTGCAGCCAGAACTGGATCTGCTCATCCTTCTGATCAATCCATTCTGGCCTTTAGGAACTGCAGGAGCTCCAGGAGCAGGTTGAAGAATTGCCCCAGTATCTGTTGTTGGATTGAAATGGCTGTAAAATTTCCCAGTTCCATTGGAATCAGTGTCTCCATAGAGGTCAGGCTGGACTCTGGCTCTGGATTCTGCTCAGGAGTCGAGGTAGTGGTTGGCTCTGGCGTTGGAATGGCTGTTACTACTGGGAGCAATCCCATCTGGACCAGGATCCAGTTGTGGAATTCCTGGGTGGAGGTGAAGATCCCGGGTCGTTTGGCCCCAGCACAGCCTCTTCCCCAACTGGTCATTCCCACGAACCAGAAGTAGTCAGCTCTCATGTCCTTGCAGACCAGGGGACCCCCGCTGTCCCCCTGTGGCAGGAGAGAGGGCTCAGGGTTTGTGGGGGGCTGCTGCAGCAGCAGGGCTGGCTCCTCTCTCCCAGCCCCTGCCAGAGCCACATTCCCAGCACGGGAAGGCTCTGCCTGGGGGCTGGAGCCTCCAGAGCCTCGGCTGGGAGCAGGTTGGGGGTTTTTTAAGTTGAGGCTCTCTCCCATCTCAGCACAGTGACCAGGGATGTGCAGAGCCCTGGGAGATGGGACAGGGACCCGTGGATGGGGAAGGGGAGGGCAGCTCT
The DNA here is from genome assembly GCF_036250125.1 of Pseudopipra pipra. Lineage (NCBI taxonomy): Eukaryota > Metazoa > Chordata > Aves > Passeriformes > Pipridae > Pseudopipra > Pseudopipra pipra. Next base: position 74,954,299 of record NC_087553.1, on the reverse strand, counting down.
GGGATAGGGGATGTGGGACAGGGACCTTCCTGGGACAGAGGACATGGGACAGGGCAGCCCTGGGATAGGAGACAGGGGATAGGGCAGCCCTGGGATATGGGACAGAGACCCATGGATAGGAAAGGGAACGGCAGCCCTGGGACAGGGGACATGGGACAGGGCAGCCCTGGGACAGGGGACATGGGACAGGGCAGCCCTGGGACAGGGGACATGGGACAGGGCAGCCCTGGGATAGGGGACAGGGACAGGACAGCCCTGGGGTAGAAGACATGGGACAGGGCAGCCCTGGGATAGGGGACATGGGACAGGGCAGCCCTGGCAGCGATGAGGACCCGAGGGGACCCAGGCCCAGCCCGTGCCATGTTTGGGGTCAGGGGGTCCCTGTGCTGTCGGGTCTGAGGGACTGGTGCCACGCTCCCACCTGGCAGGTGTCGATGCCGCCCCGCGGGTACCCAGCGCACAGGTCGTGGGGGTGCACGGCCCCCCCGTACCAGCGGCTGCTGTTGCAGAGCTGCACATCGATGAGCCGCACCTTGGCCTCCTGCAGCACCAGGCGTGGTCTGAGAGCTGGAGCACAGAGGGCAATGAGCCCCCGCAGCTCGGGCCTTGGTGCCCTGCCCTGGCTGGGGGCAGCCTTGGAGCAGCGCTGTCCCGCTGGGGCCCTGCTGTTGGCTCTGGGCCAGGGCCAGGCCCCTCTGTGCCAGGGCTCCTGTCCTGCAGCCTGGCTCTGGCTTTGGCCTCTGCTCTTGGGAAGCCCAGCCCGTGTCCCCAAGCTCAGCCCAAGGGCTGTGTCCTCTTTGGGAACTCACCACTATCCAAGGTGGTTTTCCAGCCCGCAATGTAGCAGGTTTTCATCTGTGACACGCTCAGGGGAGTGTTGGGCACACAGCCCAGCTGGATGTAGTCACTGCACTCCACGGGCTCGTCCAGCTCCAGCAGGGCGATGTTGTTCCTTGCCAAGGCAGGTGCATAGTGCTGGTGCACCAGGAGCCTCTGGATGCGGTGCAACTCTGCCTCGGGGCCCAGCTCGGTCAGATCAGTGGCCCCAAGCACCACCTCCCATTTGGAGACATCCCTTGGGGCAGATGGAGAGAGGGCTGAGAGGGAGCAGAGCCAGGGGCTGGGGCAGCCCAGCCCTTCCCTTCCCAGACTGGGCACCTGCCCGAGCTGTGGGGACATCCCTGTCCCTGTCCCTCCTTACCCAACCCCGAAGAAGCAGTGGGCGACCGTGAGGACCCACTTGGGGTGGATGAGGGCCCCTGCACACATGTGCCATGTGCCGTTCTCCCAGTTGGCCTGGATGCTGACGATGCCAGGCCAGGCCCCTGAACGGACAGCGACTCCCCCCGTTCCCAGAGCGGTGCCTTCGGAAGACTCCAAAGTTCCATCGGCAGCATCTGCGGGGTCGTAGTCGGGCAGCAGGGAGTTGTGGTCGGAAGCCATGGGCCGGAGCCCGCAGGTCCCTCTGGAAGCACAAAGCCATCACTGCCCTGCCCAGGGGCTGCTCAGGTCCCCTGTTGTCCCCCCACACTGCGCCGAGGGGCAGCAGGGCCAGGGACCCCCGAGGGCACGTCTGTGCCCCCGTTCTGCTGGGAACCCCCCAGTGTTCCTGAGCTCCCTCCCACGTCCCAGGGCCACTGACCCGCAGCTGTCCCAGGTGCCACTCACGGGCCTGACCAGGGCCAGCAGGACCAGGAGCCACAGCCAAGCCATGGGTGGCAGTGCCAGGAGCGGGGGGTCACCTCCAGCTCAGCCCCCACGGCCCTGCCGGTGCCCCCGGGCTGGGGGTGATGTCACAGAGGGGCCGGTTCCGTGGGCTGGGCGTGGTGGCCTCGGGATGGGGGAGAGGGACAGCATGGAGTCATAGAACCCTGGAATGGTTTGGGTTGGAAAGGACCTCAGTGACCACCCAGTGCCACCCCCTGCCATGGCAGGGACACCTTGCACTAGCCCAGGTGGCTCCGAGCTGGCCTTGAACTGGTGGCACCTCAAAATCAAATGTAGGATTTGATGTCTCCATAATAGAATTAATCATTAGCAATCCTGTTGCTTCATTAGTCATAATTTGGAATAACTAATGATAGTCAGTATCTGTTTGATTTGCTGGTAGTAAGCTCATAGTAGCTCATAGCAGCTTCTATTGCCCTCTGGCTTTACTCAACACAAGTAAATAGTAATTTATAGGTATCTGCTGTAAAAAATTACAGATTATTAATAGTCATGTTTTATAATTAATAACCTGTATTTTTACTATTGGTGTTATTACTTATATTGTTACTACTAGTATGTGTTGTTGCCATGAGCATCACAATATTAACTACCACTGATATTAATACAATGCTGTATTAGCACAACAATATGTATAATTATAATCTGTTTTTAATTTATTAATATTGATATGTATTACCAATAACAATTTGTGTTGTAATATTACCATAGTCTTATTACTCACAATGTATCACTATTATTTTTTATTACCATTTTATTATTACTATTTTAATTACTACTGATGTTATTACATTAAGATTACTAATGGTAATCTGCACTCTTACTACTAGTTAGTTTGTATTCTTATTATTAGTCTGTGTTATTACCACTAATATCACTATATTAATTACCAGTGTTAATACTGCTCTGTGATTATTAGTAGCAATAATCCACAAATGAACTAATAATCTGTAATTTTTACTCCTGCTTCTGGCCTTTGTTAGTAGCACTGATATTATTGTTGGTGATTGCCAATGCTGACAGTGTTTTATACCACGGTGGCAGAAGGCAATAATGGTCACTAATAGCAAAGTAATTTATGGGAATAGTGATTTAGAGTCATTTTAATAAGTTCATGAAAACAAAGGCACCAATCCTTGTGCCTGGTGGGATCCACAGCTCTGGAGCTGAACCCCTGGCAGTGAAGGAGGGCTCAAAAAACAAAGTCATTATCTACCCAAACTAGATAATATTTCTTTATTCAATTATAAATCCGTTATATACATTCATGTATTACATCACATTACATAATATCATATGGTATTATATCATACTATATAATTTCACATTAATGTGAAATGTGTATCATAAAAATGTAAATATTACCTATTTTTGCATCTAATATAAAAGGTGCTATTATTGCCTATTTTTATCAGTGTCATGTATATTTATGTCACTGTTGGAATTATGCATTGACAAGAAATATACATATATTTGCTTTATTCTTGTAATATATGTATCATTGCTTTCCTAGTGGTAATTTTGTTGTGATTCGTGGCAGACAGAAAGGGATCTAATGGTGTTCTGTTCTAGCCTAATTCCATTACAATGTCAAATTATGTTATCACGTCATGTGATTTTATGTTAAGATCCATTTTCTATATAACATGTATTGCATGTAATACAAAACATATGATTATTGTATATTCTGCATGTAATCTAAAATCACAGAATTATTACCGGTTTGGTGTATGATGTAAAATATTACACAGTTTTAACATAACAAAACATAAACACATAATATATTGCATTTATGCCTTATATGTTAATAAAAACACAATTGATCCTTCCTTTGTATTTCCTGTTCCGTCTCATTTTGTGGTTCCATGTGCTGAGGGAATCCCCCGGGACCCCAACCCACAGCTGCACCCGTGGGTGGGTGGGGATGGGCACAGCTGGATGGGGCAGGGGCACAGCTGGATGGGGTAGAAAGAGCTGGGTGGGGCACATCTGGGTTTGGCGGGGGCACAGCTGGATGGGGCACAACGAGGTGAGTCACGGCTGGCTGGGGCACAGCTGGATGGGTGGGGCACAGCTGGATGGGGCGGGGGCACAGCTGGATAGGGCGGGGGCACAGCTGGATGGGGCGAGAGCACAGCTGGATGGGGCGGGGGCACAGCTGGATGAGTGGGGCACAGCTGGATGGGGCGGGGGCACAGCAGGATGGGGGCACAGCTGGATAGGGCGGGGGCACAGCTGGATGGGGCGAGAGCACAGCTGGATGGGGCGGGGGCACAGCTGGATGAGTGGGGCACAGCTGGATGGGGCGGGGGCACAGCAGGATGGGGGCACAGCTGGATGGGGCGGGGGCTCAGATGGATGGGTGGGGCTCAGCTGGATGGGGCGGGGGCACAGCTGGATGAGGTGGGGGCTCAGCTGGATGAGTGGGGCACAGCTGGATGGGGCGGGGGCACAGCTGGATGGGTGGGGCACAGCTGGATGGGTGGGGCACAGCTGGATGAGTGGGGCACAGCTGGATGGGGCGGGGGCACAGCAGGATGGGGGCACAGCTGGATGAGGCGGGGGCTCAGATGGATGGGTGGGGCCCAGCTGGATGGGCGGGGCTCAGCTGGGCGGGGCCGGGGCGGCTCCGGGTCTGAGCGCGGCACCGGCGGGCGGGCGGCAGCCGGGAGGCCACGGTGAGGGGCGCGGGGCCGGCCGGGGGATGCCCCCCCAGCCCTCCCCGGGCGGTAACGGGGAGGGCGCTGCCGGGGCTCGGAGCATCCCACGGGGGCGGGGGGCTGCTGGCCACCGCCCCGCCCTATACCCCTGCCCTATGGATGCCCAGCCCCCTGCCCTATAGCCGCCCACTTCCTCTGCCCCATAAGCCCCCCGGACCCTGCCCTGTAGATGCCCCAGCCCTCGGCCCCTGCCCCACAGCTGCCCTAGCCCCCAACCCTATAAATCCCCCGGCCCCTGCCCTATATCTGCTCAGTCCCCTGTCCCTTTACCCCCCCAGCCCCCGCCCTGTGGGTATCCCAGCCCTCAGCCCCATAACCCCACCAGCCCTGCCCTACAGCTGCCCCAGCCCCCAGCCCCATAACCCCCCCAGCCCCTGCCCTATAGGTGTCCCAGCCCCCGGCCCCACAGCTGCCCCAGCCCCCAGCCCCACAACTGCCCTGGCCCCTGCCCTATAAGTGTCCCAGCCCCTGCCCTATGGGTGTCCCAGCCCCCAGCCCCATAACCCCCCCGGCCCCTGCCCTATACCTGCCCAGCCCCATAACGCCCCAGCCTGCCCTGGGTGGGGGGGTGTTGGACGCCCCTGGGGTCTCCTCCCTCGCCGTGGGGGGCAGTTTTGGGGTGACCTCCTGCCGTGGGTGACGTGCCCGTGTTCTCCAGGCGCTGCCCGGGCGGTGGGTCCGGATGCCCGCAGGATGGTGCCGGTCCCCGTTGTGGCGCTCTGGGCTCTGCTTCCCCTCCTCACCCGGGCAGGTACCCACCGGCAGCGGGGTGGGGGGTCCGGGCAGACCCCCCTCCCTCCCCGGGGATCCCCCTTTCCACACTCCTTTCCTCCCTTGCATGGGGACAGCAGTGCGGGCACCCCGAAGGCGCCGGGGAGGCTGCGGGCAGGGACACGGGGGGATGTTCCCGGCATGGCGGTGACTCACGGGGCGGCTGCTTTGGCACCACCGAGCCCTTGTTCTTGGCAGGAGCCGACGCTCAACCCCGGTGGCATCACCGGTCTCATCCTCAGCGGTGCCCTCCTGTCCCCCGGATCCCACCCCTCGTCCCGGGGGGTGTCCAGCTCCATACCCCCATCCCCCCATCCCCCTCCGGGGTCATTGTGGGGTGACCCCGCTGTCCCCCCCCGCAGACCAGCCCCCCGTGACTGTCACCGTCACCGCGGCCATCGGCGAGGACGCCTGTCTGCCCTGCAGCCCCCAGCCCTGGGGGCACCTGCGCGGGGTCACCCTCAGCTGCACCCACCAGGCCGGCGATCGCCCCCCCGTCCCCGTGCTCAGCCACCGCCTGGGCGGGCACCCGCCCGCGGAGCCCCCAGGCCGCTCCGGGGGCAGGGTCTCCTTCTGTGCCGTGGGGACAGGGGACAGCGGTGTGTCCCTGCTGCTGAGGAACCTCAGCCACCCCGATTTCGGGAATTATTCCTGCTACGTGGCTCGTGATGCTGCCCCGCAGCTCCTCTGCTCCCTGGAGCTGCAGCCCGCCGTGGCAGGTGACTAGGGGGGCGTGTGGGGGGTGACACTGTCCGGTTTGGGGGTCCCCCTGTGTCCAGCCCTGTCCACACCTGGGTAGTGCCTGCTGTTTTCCTGCTCTGAATTTGGGGGTCCTCCCCATTCCCTGCTGTGTCTCTCACCTGCTCTTTGTCCTGTTCTGCCTTTGTCCCCATCTGGGTGGTGCCCGTTGTCCCCCACTCTGCACCCCCTGGCAATCTGGGGGTTCCCCATTCCCTTATGCCTGTGTCACCTGCTCCACCCCTGTCTCCATCTGGGTGGTCCCCAGTGTCCCCTACTCTGCATCCCCATGGCACACTTAGGGGTCCCTCCCATTCCCTGGTGTGTCCATTACCTGCTCAGTCCCCTGGTCCATCCCTATCCCCCTACCCTGGGTGATGCCAGGTGCCCCTTGTTCTGCACCCCCTGACATGTTTCAGGGTGTCCCCCATTCTCTGATTCATCTGTCACCTGCTCCATCACCTGCTTCAGCCCTGTCCCCATCTGGGTAGTGCCCAGTGTCCCCCACTCTGCACCCCTGGCAGTTTGGGGGTTCCCCATTCCCTTATGCCTGTGTCACCTGCTCCAGCCCTGTCCCCATCTGGGTGGTTCCCGGTGTCCCCCACTCTGCACCCCGGGCAATCTGGGAGTCCCCCATTCCCTGAGGTGTCCATCACCTGTCCCACCTTTGTCCCCATCTGGGTGGTACCCAATGTCCCCTCCTCTGCACCCCTGGCACGTTTAGGGGTCCCTTCCACTCCCTGGCGTGTCCATCACCCACTCAGCCCCCTGTCCCCTCCTGGGTGGTGCCCGCTCTGCACCCCCCGCTCTGCACCCCCTGGCACTTTGGGGTCCCCCAGTCTGGCACGGGGCTGGGAGCGTCGGGGGGGGTCTGTCTCTCGTCCCCATCCCCCGGTGCTGCTCGGCAGAGGCCCCGGAGGCCGTGGAGCCGGACATGCTGCTGGTGGTGTGTGTGCTCACGGCCGCCTTCACCGCCGCCGCCATCGCCGTCCTGCTCTGCGCCCGCTGCGGGCGGCGCTGCCGGGGGGGCACAGGTGGGTACTGGGGGGGACAGGTGGGTACTGGGGGGGACAGGTAGGTGCTGGGGGGGGCACAGGTGGGTACGGGGGGAGACAGGGGGCTGCGGGGGGGGGGCACAGGTGGGTGCTGGGGGGGCACAGGTGGGTACTGGGGGGCACAGGTGGGTGCTGGGGGGGGCACAGGTGGGTACTGGGGGGCACAGGTGGGTGCTGGGGGGGGCACAGGTGGGTGCTGGGGGGGACAGGTGGGTACTGGGGGGGCACAGGTGGGTGCTGGGGGGGACAGGGGCATGCTGGGGGGCACAGGTGGGTACTGGGGGCACAGGTGGGTGCTGGGGGGGCACAGGTGGGTACTGGGGGGGACAGGGGCATGCTGGGGGGGACAGGTGGGTACTGGGGGGGCACAGGGGCATGCTGGGGGGGACAGGTGGATACTGGGGGGGACAGGGGTATGCTGGGGGGGACAGGTGGGTACTGGGGGGGCACAGGTGGGTGCTAGGGGGCACAGGGGCATGCTGGGGGGCACAGGTGGGTGCTGGGGGGACAGGGGCATGCTGGGGGGGCACAGGTGGGTGCTGGGGGGGACAGGGGCATGCTGGGGGGGCACAGGTGGGTGCTGGGGGGAGCACAGGTGGGTACTGGGGGGCACAGGGGCATGCTGGGGGGGCACAGGTGGGTGCTGGGGGGGACAGGGGCATGCTGGTGGGGCACAGGTGGGTACTGGGGGGCACAGGTGGGTGCTGGGGTGGACAGGGGGCTGCTGAGGGTGACAGAGTGGGTGCTGTGGGGGGATGTGGGTGCTGGGGGTGGGAGGATGTCGATGTTGTGGGATGGGGGGCAGCTGGGGATGCCCTGGTCCAGCCAGGGGTGGGCTTCTGGGTGGGGAGGGAGGGGTTTTCCAGCTCCCTTGTGGAGTCGGGATGGGGATGAGAAGGGGATGGGATGAGGATGGGATAGGGATGGGGATGAGGGTGGGGTGGGATGGGATGGGATGAGGATAAGGATAGGATTGGGATGGGATGGGGATGAGGGTGGGATGGGATGGGATGGGATGGGATGGCATGAGGATAAGGATGGGATTGGGATGGGGATGAGGGTGAGGATGGGGATGAGGATGGGATGGGGATGAGGGTGGGATGGGATGGGGTGGGATGAGGATGAGGATAAGGATGGGATGGGATGAGGATAAGGATGGGATTGGGATGGGATGGGGATGAGGGTGGGATGGTATGGGGATGAGGATGGGATGGGGTAAGGATGAGGGTAAGGATGGGATTGGGATGGGATGGGATGGGATGGGATGGGGATGAGGGTGGGATGGGATAGGGATGAGGATAAGGATGGGATTGGGATGAGGGTAAGGATGGGATTGGGATGAGATGGGATGGGGATGAGGGTGGGATGGGATGAGGATGAGGATGGGATGGGGTGGAATGAGGACAAGGATGAAGACATGGGTGTAGATGGGGTTGAAGCTGGTGGCTGGGATGAGGATGGGGACAGGGATGGAGAGGGGAGCAGCTCTGTGTGGGGACACCAGGGCACTGCCCCTTGCCCTGGGGGGCACAGCCGGGCTGGGGTGCCCACGGGTGGCACTTGGGGCTCCCGTGGCCCCGGCTCACTGTCACCCTCAGCGCGGGGACCAGCCCAGGGCTCCGGAGCTGCGGATGGAGGAGAAGGAGGAGCCGTGGCCTTGGGTGACCTGAAGAGTCTCCACACCTGAGGCCACCCCCAGCCCCTGGACAGGTCCATGTGTGACACCGGCACAGGACACGGCCCTGACTGCCCCAAATGGGGGGGCAGGGCTGGGGTGATGCTCTGGGCAGGGGGGCAGGATCGGTGCCAGGGGGTGGGTGCAGGATGGTTTGGTGCAGGGGGCTCTGCTCGGACCCCGAGGGATGGGCAGGGGCAGCTCAAGGTCTCCCCACCCTTCGGGGGACACCTGAACCCCAGGGTCCTACAGCCAGGGGGGCCAAACCCTCAGACCCCAAATAAAGAGCGTTGCTCCAGAGTGGGGGGTGACCCCTCCTTCCCACCCCTGGGGGGACGAGGGGACTTGGGGGGGATGGGGTGGGAGGGACTGGGGTAGGGGTGGGAGGGGGGGTACGGGCATGGATGAGGGTCCTGGAGTGGGGGTCCCTGTGCAGGGATGGGGTGTGGGTGTCCCCGGGAAGGATGGGATATGGGGGTGCAAGGGGTGTCCCGCTTCAGAGATGGTGTGTGGGGGTCCCTGGGAAGTGTCCCCTTGCAGGGATAGATGTGAGAGTCTGAGGGGGTCCCCGCGTAGGGATGGGGTGTGGGGGTCCCGGGAGGGTCCCCATGCAGGGATGGAGTGTGGGGTGTCCCGGGGGGTCCCCATACACGCCCACCCCCGCACGGCCGCTGCACGGGGCGGCCAAAGGCTGGGAGGGGTGGCCCCGCCCCAGACACGCCCCCTCCCACACCCAGAGCGGGAGCTGGGGGGAATTTGGGACTCCGCGGGGCTTCCGCGGCTGCTGTTCAGCCCTTCCTCCTCTTCCTCTTCTTCCTCCTCCACCTGGCGGTCACTGCGGCTCAGAGCGGGGGCCTCAGAACCTCCCTTCTCCCTCCTTCCCTGCACGTGCCCTCCTGCTCATCCCTGCCCCCATCCCATCCCCATCCCATCCTATCCCATCCTGGATTATTAATCTGGACACAAATCTCACACCTGGATTTATTAATCCGACGGGTGAACGTGTAGATCTGTTGGGAGACAAGTGGATGGACACCTAGATCTGATGGGTGGAATCCTAGATCTGATGGGTGGAATCCTAGATCTGATTGGAAACACATAGATCTGATGGATGGACACATAAATCTGATGGATGGACACCTGGATCTTTTGGGAAACTCATAGATCTGGTGGGTGGACACATAGATCTGATGGGAAACATGAAGATCTGATGGATGGACACGTAGATCTGGTGGGTGGGCACATAGATCTGGTGGGAGGGCACACAGATCTGATGGATGGACACCTGGATCTTTTGGGAAACACATAGATCTGGTGGGTGGACACATAAATCTGGTGAGTGGACATGTAGATCTGATGGATGGACACGCAGATCTTCTGGGAAACACACAGGTCTGGTGGGTGGACATACAGATCTGACAGGAGGAAGTGCATCCTTCGTCTTCATTGCTGGGGCAGAAGCACTTCTGTGGGGACCAGGGATGGTTCAACCCCACCAAGATCTCATGTGCTGCCTGAGGGGACTCTCTGGAGACCCACCAGCATCAACCACAGCGTTCCTGGGGGTCATGGGGGCTTCTTCCAGCAGCATCCAAAGGAAATGCCTGCTTGGGCAGTGGGATCTGGGGCTGGATGGTGGCTCTTTGGTGGCACCTTGGTGACCCTAAAAGCACGAAGGGGGTTTTTGGTTTTGGTTCCTCTGTCTGAAGAAGCTTCCTCCAGGAAGGGCTGTGCCAGCACCAGCAGCTGCTTCCTGGGGATTTCCAGCCGTGATGAGCCCTGGAGGAGAAGAAAAGACGAGCCCTCAAAGAGAAATAATATAAAATGGAGTAATAATAATAATAAATTAACTAGTAACTGCGGTATGGTGCTTCCCCCAAGCAAAGGGACCTCGTGCCACAGTGATGGGACAAGGTGACAGCTCCTGTCTCTGCCCACACCAGCCAAGAAAATTGAAATGTGATGCAAAAAAATAGGGCAAAACCCAGCAAAAAAAATGGGATTTGAGGGTTGGATCCTGTTTGGAAAAGGACCCACTGCTTCCTTGCATCCCATGATCCACCCAAGCTTCCCAGTTTTAGTAGCAGAGAGGAGATTTGATGGGTTTGGGGCTCCCATTTCCCCGTGTCAGAGAGGTCACCGGGGATGCAGTGTCAGCACTGAAGGTTTCTGGGCTGATTTCAGCAAATTTGTCTCGAAGCCTCACCCATGTCCTTTCCTAAAAACCCCGCATCACCTCAGCTGGTCAACGCTTAGGGGCGAGGACTCTCCCGTGTCCCTCCGAGGGAGAGAGAAATCAATGATTAATTTCAATTACAGCGGCGCAATTCCGCAATCCCCCTCCCCGTCCGGGATTCTCCTTGGCAGGGGTCGCACAGTGTGGGCAGTTTCGGGGCGGCGGGATGATCCCGGCGGGATCGGGAGCGGGAGCGGGATCGGGATCGGGCCCGGGCTGCGCTGGCCCCTTAAGGCGCGGACAGGTGCGGCGGGGCTGAGTGACGGGGCAGGCGGCCAATGGGGAGGCAGAGGGTGGGCGGACGGGCCAATGAGCGGGCGGGAAGGGGAGGGGGCGGGGCGTGGGGCGGGGCGTGGGCCGGCGGCTCCCGCGGCGGGGCCGAAGCGGAGCCGGAGCCGGAGCCGGAGGGGACGGGGGCGGGTTGGCCCCGTTCGGCCCCGCTCGGCCCCGTTCGGCCCCGCTCGGCCATGGCGAGGCGGGCGGCGGCCCCCGCCAGGCCCCTGGGGGATGATTTCTCCTTCGTGAGCCCGGTGGTGAAGTACGTGCTCTTCTTCTTCAACCTGCTCTTCTGGGTGAGTGCGGGGTGGGGGGGAACACCGGGACCCTGGAACTGTCCCCACCCCTGGACCCTGTTGGGACACCCCATCCCCAGGACCCCACCCTGACCACCCATTCCCGAGGGACCCCCGGGCACTGGGGCTGTCCCCATTCCTGGACCTAATTGGGACCACCCCATCCCCAGAGACCCCTGAATCCCCCCCATCCCCGGGAACTCACCGTGACCCCCCACTCCCGAGGGACTCCCGGACCCCGGGGCTGTCCCCATCCCTGGCCCCTATTGGGATACCCCATTCCCAGGGACCTACCAGGGCACCCCATTCCTGAGGGACCAAGAGACCCTGGGGCTGTCCCCATCCCTGAACCCCACTGGGACCCCCCCCCCCCCCCCATCCCCAGGAACCCACCTTGACCCCCCATTCCCGAGGCACTCCCGGCCCCTGGAACTGTGCCCACTCCTGGACCCTTCATCCCCAGGAACCCACCGGGACACCCCGTCTCCAGGACTCCATTGGAGGCCTCTGGGACCTGCCCCATCCCTGGACATAATTGGGACCCCCCCTCATCCCTAAGATCCCCACACCGCCCCCCATCCTCAGGACCCCACTGGGAACCCCTGACTCTGGGGCTGTCCCCATCCCTGAACCCCATGGGGAGCCACTATCCTCGGGATCCCCAGACTCTCCCTGTCCCTGGTACCCCCACTGTGACCCCCCCATTCCCGAGGGACCCCCAGCCCCTGGGACTGTCCCCACCCCTGGACCCCACTGGGACCCCCATCCCCGGACTCCCCTGGGATCCCACTGGAGCCCCTCCATCCCTGGGACCCCATCAAGGACCCCCTCAGACCCTGGGACTGTCCCCACCTCCAGGACACCACTGGGACCCTCACACGACCCCAACCCCAGGACCCCACTGGGACATCCCCTTATCGCTGGGAGGTGGAGGATTCCCACATTTCCAGAGGGGTTTGGGGGTCTTTTGGGCCCCCACCATCTCACCGGGACCCATCCTGGCCCCAGCCCACCCGGGGGACACCTCACGTGTGGAAGTCACATGGTTTTCTGTGTTTTGAGGCTTTTGTGATTTTTTTCTAATATTTTTGAAGTTCTTTTATGCTTTAAGGATTTTTTTAACGTTTTGAGAATTTTTTTGTGCTGTGGTTTGGTTTTTTTTTTTTAGGTTTTGAGGACTCTTTTACTGCTTGGGGGGATTTTTTTTGTTTGCTTGTTAGTTTTGGGGGGCCTTTTTGTTCCTGCTTTCGCGGGGTGTTTTTTGGCGGGGGGTGTTTTTTTCGGGGGGTTGTTTCCGTGTTCGCAGTCATGTTTTTTTGAGGAAGTTTCTCGCTGCCGATAAACCACGTCCCTCTGTCCAGTCACCCGTAGCAGAACGGGGCTGGTGTGGACAGAGGTGGCCTCCCAGGGGGTGGGGACAGAGGTGGCCGCCCAGGGGGTGGGGACAGGTGTGACCTCCCAGGGGGTGGGGACGTGGTGGGCGCCGTGTCCATCTGCGGGTGACGAGGGGAAACTGAGGCAGCAGGTCCAGCTCTGGTTCCCCATTTGCAGCCCTGACTCTGGGGGGGCTTCAGCCGGGCCCCCGGGTGTGGGATGGGGTTGGTGGTGCCCGAGGGGGCTCACAAACCCCCCCATCCTGCTCTGCAGATGATCTCCATGGTGATGGTGGCCGTGGGGGTCTACGCCCGGCTGCTGAAACACGCAGGTGAGGTTGGGGGGCTACTTACCCGGGGCTGATCCCGAGCCAGCACCACAGTCGGGGCTGCCCCATCCCTGGGGGACCCCGGGGGCTCTGTGGGGGCAGCCAGTGACAGCTCCTCGTGACAGAGGCAGCCATGGCCTGCCTGGCAGTGGACCCCGCCATCCTCCTCATCGTGGTCGGCGTCCTCACCTTCCTCATCACCTTCTGCGGCTGCATCGGCTCCTTGCGGGAGAACATCTGCCTGCTGCAGACGGTGAGGCCCTCCTGGGGGACCCTCCTGGGGGGATCTCGGCCTCTCTCCCCTGGTCCCCTCGCCGTCACACCCCTCTCTCCCGCAGTTCTCCGCCTGCCTGACCGTCGTGTTCCTCCTGCAGCTGGCGGCCGGCGTGCTGGGCTTCGTCTTCTCCGACAGGGTACGGTGGGGGGAGCAGAGGGAGGGCTGGGTGACCCCAGTCCTGTCCTGCTGGGTGACAACCCCGCTGGTGTCCGCCCTGCAGGCGCGAGGGAAGGTCAGCGAGATCATCAACGGGGCCATCGTGCACTACCGGGATGACCTGGACCTGCAGAACCTCATCGACTTCGGGCAGAAGGAGGTGAGGGGGCTCTGGGGTTTTCCTCTGACCCACTCCTGGGTCAGGCTTAAATCCGTGGGGTGCTGCAGGCTGGGGACGGTTGGTGGCTTCTCTGTGATGTTCATGGTGATGCTGTTCAGGCAGGCTGGGGAGAGCAGGAGGAAAAGGGGGTGGGGGGAAAGAAACACCCCTCGGTGTCCTGTCCCCCCGGGCACTGTCCCTGTCCCTGCTGAGCGCTCCGTGCCCTTCCCACAGTTCAGCTGCTGCGGGGGCGTGTCCTACAAGGACTGGTCCCAGAACATGTACTTCAACTGCACCGCCACCAACCCCAGCCGGGAGCGCTGCTCCGTCCCCTTCTCCTGCTGCCTGCACGACGCCAACCAGGTGAGTCCTGGGGGGACCCCGGGTGGCCTCGGGGGACGCCCCCACTCAGTGCCTCTTCCCCCCATCCCTTGGGGCTGCGCTGAGCCTGGGGCCCCCTCCCAGGGAGAGGGAACACACTGATGGCAATGTATGGCCCCCCATCCTGCCCTCTGGGTTTGGGTCCCCCATTCCACTCTCCGGGTTTGGGGACTCCCAGGTGAGGTTACTGTGATGAGGTGGTCGTGAATTCCCCCCCGCTGTCCCCAGGGATTGTCCCTTTTTGGAGCTGGGAGTGTTTAGGGGGCTTGGCTCTGGAGGGATGGGGTGGGAACACCTGAGGAAGGGACACCCCGCTTGACACTAAGGTGAGGGCAGAGCTCCTGGTCATCCCACAGCTGCCCCCCAAGAGCAGGGACCCCGGTGTGAGCTGTCCCCAACCCCTCTGTGCCCTGTCCTCCCTCCCAGACTGTCATCAACACCATGTGTGGCCACGGGATGCAGGACAAGGGCTACCTGGAGGCCAGTGCCTTCATCTACACCAACGGCTGCATCGACAAGCTGGTCAACTGGATCCACAGCAACCTGTTCCTGCTGGGGGGCATCACCCTGGGGCTGGCCCTCCCCCAGGTACAGGGGTCCCCGGGGACTGGGGGGGAGAAGGGTCCGTCCCGCAGCTCACTTTGTGCTCCATCTCATTTGGGAGTTGCCTTAAGGATGTGGTTAATCCCCGGGGGGATGTCCAGGCAGGATTTTGGGTGAGGGAACAGTGCAAATGTTGGGCACAGGGGGCACAGGGGTGACAGTGCCTGGTGTCCCTCAGCACCTCCCTCTCATGTTCCTCTTTTTCTCTCTCTCTCCTTCCTCTTTTTCTCTCTCTCCCCTTCTCCTTTCTCTCTCTTTCCCCTTCCTCTTCTCTTTTCCATCTCTCCTTCCTCTCCCCCTTCCCCTCCTTCTCTCCCTTCCCCTTCCTCTTCCCCTCCCCTCCTTCTTCCCCTCCCTCTCTCTTTGCCCTTCCCCTTCCTTCTCTCTCCTCCTCCTCTCCCTCCTCTTTTCCCTCTCCCTCTCCTCCCTCCTCTCCAGCTGGTGGGCATCATCCTGGCTCAGCTCCTCATCAACCAGATCCGAGACCAGATCAAGCTGCAGCTCTACAACCAGCAGCACCGGGCAGACCCCTGGTACTGAGCCGGCGTCCGTCCGTCCGTCCCATGGCACAGCGGCGGCTCCCGGCACCTCAACAGCCGTTTTCCCAAGCCCGGATCCATGGGAAGAGCTGAGGGGGCTTTGCTGGAGAAGAGGGAGGTAGGAGCAGGCTGTGGATCCGTGGTGGCCGCTGTGCTGCGGAGAGGGACGCGCAGGGACACTGGAGACTCGGTGCCTTTGGCAGCCGGTGCCGGGCTCGGCCGGGACGTGCCGAGCTGCTGTGCCCTGTTTTGGGGCCTGACCCAGCCCCAGAACCACTGTCTGTCTGTCTGTCTGTCCTGCTGGGGCACAGGTTGCGCACAAAGGTTTGCACTGGGATGTGCTTCCCATCTCTGCGTGTGCTGGAGATGGGCATTTGTCTGTCTGTCTGTCTGTCTGTCCACGCACCGAGCTGCCTTTGCCCAAGGTGGGCTCCAGAACTGGGGACATTCCCACCATCGCCAGGTGCCACCAACCCTATCGGCTCCATCTCAGTGTCCCAGACAGGGCTGGGAGCAGGAGCCATTGGCACAGGAGGGCTGATCCATGGGTGCTTCCTCAGCTGAGGGCGGAGGTCCCCTCTGTGCTCAGGGAGCTGGGCCTCTCCACAGGGTGCTGAATCCCTCCATAGGGTGCTGAGCCCCTCCATAGGGTGCTGAGTCCCTCCACAGGGTGCTGAGTCTCTCCACAGGGTGCTGAGTCCCTCCACAGTGTGTTGGGCCCTCCACAGGGTGCTGAGTCCCTCCACAGGGTGCTGAGTCCCTCCATAGGGTGCTGAGCCCCTCCACAGGGAGCTGGGCCCCTCCACAGGGAGCTGGGCCCCTCCATAGGGAGTTGGGCCCCTCTATAGGATGCTGAGTCCCTCCACAGGGAGCTGGGCTGCTCCACAGGGAGCTGGGCCCCTCCATAGGGAGCTGGGCCCCCCTATAGGGTGCTGAGCCCCTCCACAGGGAGCTGGGCCCCTCCATAGGGAGCTGGGCCCCTCTATAAGGTGCTGAGCCCCTCTATAGGGTGCTGAGCCCTTCCACAGGGAGCTGGGCCCCTCCACAGGGAGCTGGGCCCCTCCATAGGGTGCTGAGCCCCTCCACAGGGAGCTGGGCCCCTCTGTAGGGTGCTGAGCCCCTCTATAGGGTGCTGAGCCCCTCCATAGGGAGCTGGGCCCCTCTATAGGGTGCTGGGCCCCTCCACAGGGAGCTGGGCCCCTCCATAGGGAGCTGGGCCCCTCCACAGGGAGCTGGGCCCCGCCTGGAGTCAGTGCCAGGCTGTGAAGTTCCCTTGGCTTTCACGGAGAATAAAGAGACGAGTCCGGACGCTCCGATCCGTGCGGGGCTGCGCGGGGGCTGCTGGATCCCGGGGGGTGGGACACCCTGGATGGGGACAGGGGGAGGACACCCCTACCCCGTGCCCTTATCCCGCGCCATATCCCGCATCTCCCTCCCCAGACGAGGGAAGGGGAAGGAGGCGAGGGGCAGCAGAGCCTGCGGGAAGCGGAGCAGCGGCTCCCCCTCGGCCCCGCCGCGTTCCGGAGCTGTCGCAAACCGTGGGTGGAGTTTTTTGGGATTTTTTTTTTTATTTTTTTCCCCTTCTAATTTTCCCTTCTGCTCAGGCTGGGTGGTCCCTCCCGCGGAGGGAGTCGGGATGCGGCCCGGCTCCAGCTCTTTGTGTGCGGCCGGGAGGCACCGGCGGCTCTCCCAAAAAAAAAAAAAAAAGAGAAAAAAAACATCAACCCCGTTCTCTTCCCCAAAATCCGCCTCGTCCCCCCGCCAAAAGGGGGGTTGTTACCCAAAAAAACCCCCATTTCTCCCCCCAAAAGCGATTGTTCCTCTGAGGAACGACACCTCCCCATGAAAAAAAAAAGTGATTTCTCCCCCCTCAAAAGTTAGTTTTCTCCTCAAAACTTCCCCCCCAAAGAGCTAATTCTCCCCCAAAAAGCGAGTTTATTCCAAAAAGTAGCTGCTCTCCAAAAACTGGCTTATCACCCCAAAAAAACTCTTTTCTCCCCCTCAAAAACAGTCTTTTCTCCCCCCCAAAACCCCTGTCTTTTCTTGCCAAAAAGTAACTTTTCTCCCTAAAAAGCAACTTTTCTTCCCCCAAAAGGAACTTCTGTCCCCAAAAAGTGACTTTTTCTCTCTTAAAAGGTGTCTTTTGTCACCCCCAAAGTGACTTCCCCCCCAAAAAAAGTAACTTTCCCCTAAATAAAGGAACTTTCCTCTGCAAAAATCGACTTTATTCCCCCCCAAAACCTGTTTTGTCTCCTAAAAGTGACTTTTACCCCAAAAATGTAGCTTTCCCATCAAACAAGTAACTTTTCTCCTCGAAAAAAGTGGCTTTTGTTCCCTAAAAGTGACTTTTACCCCCCCAAAAAGTAACTTTTCTCCCCCCAGAAGTGACTATTGTTCCCAGAAAACTTTTCTTCCTCCAAAAGTGACTTTTATCCCCAAATGGAAACTTTTCTCTCCTGGTCAAGTGACTTTTTTCTCTCAAAAACCAAGTTTTCTCCTCCTCAAAGAGAACTCACAAGAAGGAACACTTTCCTCACTTTTTAGTGACTTTTTCCTCACAGAAAGTGACTTTTTCCTCACAAGAAGGAACTTTTTTCTTCCATGAAGGAACTTTTCCTTCCAAAAAGTAACTTTTTCCTCCCCCAAAGTGACTTTCCTTTACAAAACCCCCAACTTTTCCCTCACTTTTTAGCGACTTTTCCCTCACAAACAGGAACTTTTTCCTCACAAAAGGGAAAAAGTTTTCCTTACAAAAAGGAACCATTTCCTCACAGAAGTGATTACTTCCACACACAAAAAGTGACTTTTTAAACTCGCAAAACTGACTTTTCCCTCACAAAAAGTAAGGTTTTCCTCACAAAAGTGACTTTTTTCCTCAAAAGGAACAACCTTTTCCTCATACAAAGGGACTTTTCCTTCACAAAAATTGCATTTTCCCTACACAAGTGTGAACTTTTTCCTCACAAAAAGGAACTTTTTCCTCCCCTAAGTGACTCTTTCCCTGACAAAAAAAAAAAAAAAAAGTGACTTTTTCCCGACAAAAAGCGATTTTTCTCCTCACAAAAGCGAACTTTTCCTTCGCATTCACCTCACTTTTTTTCCTCACGCAAAAAAAGGGGACTTTCTCTTCACAAAAAAACCCCGCAGTTTCTCCTCCGCGAAAGCGACTTTTTTCCTGCCAGAAAGGAACTTTTCCCTCGCCCTAAGCCCGCTTTTCCTCCCCCAAAACCCGATTTCCCCCTGTTTTTCCTCCTCGAGCGTGACTTTTTTCCCTCACGGAATGGAACTTTCTCCTCGCCTGAGCGACTTTTCCCTCACGAAAAAAACAACAACAAGAACAAAAAACAACCGCGGCTTTTCCCTCGCCCTGAGCGACTTTTCGTCCCGAAGAGACTTTCCCCTCAGCTCCCAGCGACTTTTCGCTCACAAAGAGGCGCGTTTCCCCTCCGGAGCCCGCGGCTCTCCCCTCACGCTCAGCCCCCGGCCCTCCCTCGCTCCCTCCCCTCACGGAGCCCGCCCCGGCGGGGGGCGCGGGCCGGGCCGGGCCTGGGGCGGGGGCCGAGGCGGGGCAGGAGCCGCGGGGCCGCTCCGCTCCGCTCCGCTCGCTGCCGGCCGGCCCAACAAAGGCCATGGCGGTTCGCTGCGGGCCGCCCTGAGCCCGGCCGTGCCCCCGGGATGCGGCGCTGGGCCCTGGCCCTGGCGCTGGCGCTGGCGCTGGGCGGGCGCTGCCCCGCGGCCCCCAACGCCTCGGCCGGGCCCCCGCGCTGCCGCCGCCCCGCGCCCTGCGAGCGGCTCCGCTTCGGCGCCTGCCTGGGCTCCGCGCTGCCCTACGCCGCCACCTCCACGCTGCTGGCCAACGACTCCGCCTCGCAGGAGGAGGCGCACGGAAAGCTCCTGCTCTGGTCCGGTACGGGACCGGCACCGGGACAGGCCCGGGGTGGCCCCGGCGGGGTGCGGGGTTGTGGGGCGGAGAGGGGGGGGCGGGCGCGGGGGATGTGGGAGTGAGGCGGTTTGGGGGGTGTTGGGGATGTTGAGGGGCTGGGGAGGGGTGAAGTGTAGAGGGGAGCGGTGTGGTGGGAGATGGGGGGGGAGCAGTGTGGGAAACCGTGTGGGAAGGGAGTGGGAAGGGGAAGGGTATAGAGAGG
Source organism: Pseudopipra pipra (assembly GCF_036250125.1). Taxonomy (NCBI): domain Eukaryota; kingdom Metazoa; phylum Chordata; class Aves; order Passeriformes; family Pipridae; genus Pseudopipra; species Pseudopipra pipra. The sequence goes on along the minus strand of NC_087553.1, from coordinate 74,934,841 downwards.
AGCAGTAGAGTGGGGGACAGGGGATGGGGGCAGTATAGGAAACTGTGTAGCAGGGGAGTGGGGATGGGGACAGTATAGAAAACTGTGTAGGAAGGGAAAGGGATGGGAACAGTATAGGAAACTGTGTAGGAGGGGAGTGGGGATGGGGGCAGTATAGGAAACTGTGTAGCCGGGGAGTGGGGATGGGGACAGTATAGAAAACTGTGTAGGAAGGGAAAGGGATGGGGACAGTATAGGAAACTGTGTAGGAGGGGAGTGGGGATGGGGACAGTATAGGAAACTCTATAGGAGGGAAAAGGGAATGGGGACAGTATAGGAAACTGTAGGAGGGGAGTGGGGATGGGAACAGTAGAGAGGGGAGCAGTAGAATGGGGGACAGGGGATGAGTACTATGTAGGAGACTGTATAGCAGGGGAGTGGAGAGGGGGACAGTATAGGAAACTGTATGTCAGGGGCCCGGGGATGGGAACAGTGTAGGAAACTGTAGCAGGGGAGTGGGGATGGGGACAGTGTAGGAAACTGTGTAGCAGGGGCCTGGGGATGGGAACAGTGTAGGAAACTGTAGCAGGGGAGTGGAGATGGGGACAGTATAGGAAACTGTGTGTCGAGGGTCTGGGGATGGGAACAGTATAGGAAATTCTATAGGAGGGGAGTGGGGATGGGGACAGTGTAGGAAACTGTGTATTGGGGGCCTGGGGATGGGGACAGTGTAGAGAGGAGCGGTAGAATGGGGTACAGTGATGGGTAAGTGGGGGACAGGAGATGGGTACAGTACAGAGGGGAGAAGGATAGTGAGGGACAGGGGATTGGTGCAGTAAAGTAAAGCTGTATAGTAGAGACTGGAGATGGGTACAGCATAGAGGGGAGTGGTAGATTGGGGTACAGGGAATGGGTACAGTATAGAAAATTGTGTAGCAGGGGCCTGGGGATGGGTACAGAGTAGAAAACAGTATCAGGGGACTGGGAGTGGGTACAGTGTAGAGGGGAGCAGTGTAGTGGGGGCCTGGGAATGGGTATGGTATAGAAGGGAACAGAGTAGTGGGGGACAGAGGACAGCTACAGTACAGATAAACTATAGCAGGGGACTGGAGATGGGTACAGTATAGAGGGGAGGAGGAGAGGGGGGTACAGGGGATGGGTGCAGGATTGAAGGGAGCAGGACAGTGGGACCCTTGGGATGGGTGCAGCATAGAAAGCTGCATAGCAGGGGAGTGGGGATGGGTGGAGTGTAGAGGGGAAGAGTAGAGTGGGGTACAGGGGATGGGTGAGTATAGAGGGTGAGCAGGATAGCAGGGCTCTGGGTGTTGGTGCAGTATAGAAAATGTATTGCAGGAGAGTGGGGATGAGTGCTGTGTAGAGGGGGAGCAGGATAGTGGGGGACAGGGGGTAGGTACAGTATACAAAGCTGTATATGGAGATGGGTACAGCAGAGAGGGGAGCATGGGGTACAGGGGATGGGTGTGGTATAGAGGGGGAGCGGTGTAGCAGGGGCCCAGGGATAGGGACAGTATAAAAAACTACAGGAGGGTCAGGTGATGGGGACAGTGGGGAGAGGGACAGGGGAGTGGAGGCTCTGGGTGGGTGCAGAAAATGTGTAGCAGGGGACAGGGAGCAGGTACAGCATAGAGGGGAGCACGATAGGGGTAGGGGATGGGGTCAGTATAGAAAGCTGTATAGCAGGGGAATGGGGATAGTTGCAGCACAGAGGGGAGCAGTAGGTTGGGGTACAGGAGATGAGTGCAGTATAGTGGGGTGGACATTATAGAAAGCTGTATAGTGAGGACTGAAGATGGGTACAGGAGAGAGGAAAGCAGCACATTTGGGTACAGGAGAGGGGTATGGTATAGAGGAGGAACAGTATAGCATCACCCCAGGGATGGGTACACTATAGAAAACTCTACAGCAGGGGACAGGGGATGGGTACATATAGAGGGGAGCAGTAGAGGGAGAGATTGGGGATGGGTACAGTATAGAAAACTGTAGAGCAGGGGCCTGGGGATGGCTTCAGTGTAGAGGGGAGCAGTAGAGGGGTACAGGAGATGGGTACAGTGTAGGGGAGGAGCAATATAGTGAGGGTTTGAGGGGGATACAGTATAGAGGAGAGCAGTATAGAGGGGGTCTAGGAATGGATACAGTACAGAAAACTGTATAGCAGAGGACTGCAGATGGGTACAGTATAGAGGGGAGTGGGGTACAGGGGTTACAGTAGAGAGAGGAACAATGTAGTGGGAGACTGGGGATGTGTACAACAGAGGGGGCCAGGGTAGAGTGCAGAGGGGGAGCAGTATAGCAGGGGACAGGGGATGGGTGCAGTACAGAGGGAGCAGTGTAGCAGGGGACCATGGATAGGTGCAGGATAGAGGGGAGCAGTGTAGCAGGGGACCATGGATAGGTGCAGTATAGAGGGGAGCAGTATAGCAGGGGACAGGGGATGGGTGCAGTACAGAGAGAGCAGTGTAGCAGGACAGCATGGATAGGTGCAGTACAGAGGGAGCAGTGTAGCAGGACACCATGGATAGGTGCAGTACTGAGGGAGCAGTGTAGCAGGGGACCATGGATAGGTGCAGTACTGAGGGAGCAGTGTAGCAGGGGACCATGGATAGGTGCAGTACTGAGGGAGCAGTGTAGCAGGGGACCATGGATAGGTGCAGTACAGAGGGAGCAGTGTAGCAGGGGACCATGGATAGGTGCAGTACTGAGGGAGCAGTGTAGCAGGGGACCATGGATAGGTGCAGTACAGAGGGAGCAGTGTAGCAGGACACCATGGATAGGTGCAGTACAGAGGGAGCAGTGTAGCAGGACACCATGGATAGGTGCAGTACAGAGGGAGCAGTGTAGCAGGACACCATGGATAGGTGCAGTACTGAGGGAGCAGTGTAGCAGGACACCATGGATAGGTGCAGTACAGAGGGAGCAGTGTAGCAGGACACCATGGATAGGTGCACTATAGGAGGAGCAGTGTAGCAGGACACCATGGATAGGTGCAGTACAGAGGGAGCAGTGTAGCAGGACACCATGGATAGGTGCAGTACAGAGGGAGCAGTGTAGCAGGACACCATGGATAGGTGCAGTACAGAGGGAGCAGTGTAGCAGGACACCATGGATAGGTGCAGTACAGAGGGAGCAGTGTAGCAGGGGACCAGAGCTGAGCCCCTGGTGGCACATGTGGCACCCCAGAGGTGTTACAGACTGTCCCAGTGCAGTGTGTGGGTGCTGGTGCTCCCCACCACCCCCCCTGGGCTCTGCCCCTTCCCTGTGGGTGGGGGGATGGCAGGAGGTGGCTGTGCCCGGGGGGGGTGACAGCGCTGTCCCCGCAGGCCTGCGCAACGCCCCGCGCTGCTGGGACGTCATCCAGCCCCTGCTCTGCGCCGTCTACATGCCCAAGTGCGAGGATGGGCAGGTGGAGCTGCCCAGCCAGACCCTGTGCCAGGCCACCCGGGCGCCCTGCACCATCGTGGAGCGCGAGCGGGGCTGGCCCGACTTCCTCAAGTGCACGACCGACCGCTTCCCCGAGGGCTGCCCGGTACGACACGGGGGGGCCCTGCCAGGCTGCCTCCTCACGGGGCAGCGGGGGGAAAAAACGTCACTTCTTGGGAAGGGAAAGTGGCTTTTGGGAGGAGAAAAGGGTCGGGGTTGTTCAGCCTGGAGAAGGGAAGGCTCGAAGGAGATCTTGAGCCCCTTCCAGGGCTTAAAGGGGCTCCAAGAGGGCTGGAGAGGGACTTGGGACAAGGCATGGAGGGACAGGACACAGGGAATGGCTTCCCACTGCCAGAGGGCTGGGTAAGATGGGATATTGGGAAGGAATTCCTGGCTGGGAGGGTGGGGAGACCCTGGCATAAGTTGCCCAGAGCAGCTGTGGCTGCCCTTGGATCCCTGGAAGTGTCCAAGGCCACGTTGGACAGGGCTTGGAGCAAGCTGTGATAGTTAAAGGTGTCCCTACCCATGGCAGGGGAGTTGGGACCGGATGAGCTTTAAGGTCCCTTCCAACCCAAACCATTCCATGATGATCCAATGAAACCCGGCTGTCCCCTGCCCTCTGCTGAGGACTGATGTCCCCCTTCACCGTGGGGGTGTCTCCTCCTCCTCACGGCCCTGTTTCTCCTCCGGCAGAACGAGGTGCAGAACATCAAGTTCAACAGCTCGGGGCAGTGCGAGGCGCCGCTGGTGCGCACGGACAACCCCAAGAGCTGGTACGAGGACGTGGAGGGCTGTGGCATCCAGTGCCAGAACCCGCTGTTCACCGAGAAGGAGCACCGCGAGATGCACACCTACATCGCCGCCTTCAGCTCCGTCACCATCTTCTGCACCTTCTTCACCCTGGTGAGACGCGGGGGGAGCGCGGGGAGGTGCCCCCAGAAGGGCACGGGGCACCAAGCTGTGGCTCTCTCCGCCCCGCCAGGCCACCTTTGTCGCCGACTGGAGGAACTCCAACCGCTACCCCGCCGTCATCCTGTTCTACGTCAACGCCTGCTTCTTCGTGGGCAGCATCGGCTGGCTGGCACAGTTCATGGACGGCGCCCGCAACGAGATCGTGTGCCGGGCCGACGGCACCATGCGGCTGGGGGAGCCCACGTACGTGCCGCCTCCATCCCCACGTGCTGAGAGGTGTCCCCGACACCAAGGAGGGCTTCTTGGGGTTTGCTGGCCTCTTGGGAGCCGGGGGGGTGAGACCCCCTTCCTCCTCGCTGTCCCCTCGTGGAGGTGGGTGACGTTTCTGTCTCGCCTGCCCCCCGTAGGTCCAACGAGACGCTCTCCTGCGTCATCATCTTCGTCATCGTTTACTACTCGCTGATGTCGGGAGTCATCTGGTTCGTCATGCTGACCTACGCCTGGCACACCTCCTTCAAGGCCCTGGGCACCACCTACCAGCCGCTGCTGGGCAAGACCTCCTACTTCCACCTCATCACCTGGTCCATCCCCTTCGTCCTCACCGTGGCCATCCTGGCAGTGGCGCAGGTAACGGGGTCACCATCCCGTGACAGTTCCCTCCCAGGGTGACGCCCACAGGGCCAGCTGACCTCCCTGTCCCTGTGCCCGTCCCTGCCAGGTGGATGGTGACTCTGTCAGTGGCATCTGCTTCGTGGGCTACAAGAACTACCGCTACCGAGCCGGCTTCGTCCTGGCGCCCATCGGGCTCGTCCTCATCGTGGGGGGCTATTTCCTCATCCGGGGTAGGTGTGGGCCCAACTCCCTGAGGGGGTGGGGGCACTGTGGGTGTCCCCCCACCCTCATCCCCTCATCCCTCCACCACAGGGGTCATGACACTCTTCTCCATCAAGAGCAACCACCCCGGGCTGCTGAGCGAGAAGGCAGCCAGCAAGATCAACGAGACCATGCTGCGCCTGGGTGAGGGGGTCCATCGGCACCGTTCCCATGGGAACTGGGGCGGGAACTGAAGTCAGACAGCCCTTTCCAAGGGGGAGTGGCAATGGAGACAAAGATGCAGTGATGTGACACAGCCCCAGTGCAGCGTCTTTGCCCTGGTGTCGCTGGGGTTTGGCTGAACCAAGCACATCCCACTTCTCTTCCAGGCATCTTTGGCTTCTTGGCCTTTGGCTTCGTCTTCATCACCTTTGGCTGCCACTTCTACGACTTCTTCAACCAGGCGGAATGGGAGCGCAGCTTTCGGGAATACGTCCTGTGAGTGGGACGGGGATGGAGGGCGAGGGGGACACCGGTGGCATCCCAGCACCTCACACTGCTGAGTGGAGGTCCCCATGTCCCCCACCGGTGCTGCCACCACATCTCCACCCTGCAGAGCTGTGGGGGGTGTTGGTGTCCCCCTCCTCACAGCCGGTGTCCTGTGTCTGTCCCCTCAGGTGCGAGGCCAACGTGACCATCGCCACGCAGACCAACAAGCCCATCCCGGACTGTGAGATCAAGAACCGGCCGAGCCTGCTGGTGGAGAAGATCAACCTCTTCGCCATGTTCGGCACCGGCGTCTCCATGAGCACCTGGGTCTGGACCAAGGCCACCCTGCTCATCTGGAAGCGCACCTGGTGCAGGTGGGACACCCTGAGGGTGTCACCCCAGCTTCGTGGGGCCCTTCCCGCCCCATCCAGCATCCTGAGATGTTGGAAGATGTCCCCAGATATTTGTCCCTCAGCTCAGTGACCTGTGGGCTCAGCGGTGTAGGAATGGGGTGGCCTCTCCCCCTTGGCAGGTGTCTCACACCCTGTTTGTGGGACACCTCCACCCCCAGGGGACCCATCCAGTGCATCCCCCAGACTGGTATCCCCGTCCAGAATGGGAGAGGGAGATGGGGAGGGTCCCTGTGCCCCTGGCTGTGACACCTGAGCCCCACCACATCCCTGCTCTGAGCCTCCATGTCCCCAGGCTGACGGGGCAGAGCGACGACCAGCCCAAGAGGATCAAGAAGAGCAAGATGATCGCCAAGGCCTTCTCCAAGCGCAAGGAGCTGCTGCGCGACCCGGGCCGGGAGCTGTCCTTCAGCATGCACACCGTGTCACACGACGGCCCCGTGGGTACGTGCCCATGGGAGGGGACTGTCCCAGCAGCACCCCGGGGTCCCCAGTGCCCCCCTTTGACCGGACCCCCCTGTCATTGCAGCCGGTTTAGCCTTCGACATCAATGAGCCGTCGGCCGACGTGTCCTCGGCCTGGGCCCAGCACGTCACCAAGATGGTGGCCAGGAGAGGGGCCATCCTGCCCCAGGATGTCTCCGTGACGCCCGTGGCAACGCCTGGCAAGTTCCACGTGGGGAATTTCAGGGGGAATGAGCCGGGCTGAGGGGTGTTGGGGATGTGCAGGGAGGCAGAGAGGGGGGCTGGGGCTGGTGGGGGGCACAGGGCAGGATGTGGCCGCTCTCACCTGCCCAATCCCACGTCCTGCAGTGCCACCGGAGGAGAGGGCCAACCTCTGGATCGTGGAAGCCGACGTCTCCCCCGAGCTGCAGAAGCGCAGCGGCCGCAAGAAGAAGCGGAGGAAGAAGAAGAAGGAGGTGGACCCAGGCCCCGAGCGCTGCCTGGGGGGCTCCACGGCCCCCCTGGCCCCCAGCACCGTCCCTCACCTGCCCCGCCTGCCCCCCCAGCCCTGCCTGGTGGCCTTTGCCCCCGATGTCCTCCCGGGGCTCCCGCCCGGCCGGCCCGACGCCGCCTTCTCCGGGGTGCCGTGGGGTGGGCACCGCAGAGCCAACGTCTTCCACCTCGTCAGCAACCCCTTCTGCCCCGAGAGCGGGTCCCTGGAGGAGGAGAGCCCCGGGCCCAGCCCCGGGCACTGGCAGCACAACGGGGGGCCACTCTGGGCCCCCAACCCCGGGGGGCCAAGGACTCAGGGCCGCCGGGCCGGGCTGGCCCCCATCCACTCCCGGACCAACCTGGTGGACGCGGAGCTGCTGGACCCCGACTCGGACTTCTGAACCCATCAGGGTGCTGTGAGGGGATGGGGACGCCTGGGGTGAGACCCCAAGGCTCGGCCAGCACTGGCAGCCTGTGAGGGGACACCAGAACACACCTCATCCCACCAGGATCCATCCCGACAGCCCGGCACGGCCGAATTGTCCCATCAGAGCAGGCATTTCTCCCTCCATCACCCAGACTTGATGCACACCCCAGCCTAGCAAGAAAGGTTTTGGGGTTCCCTCCAGCATCACTGCAAGAAGAGAAACGGGCTGTCAGTGGAACAACCCCCCCCAGGTCCTGCAGGGATTTAAGGACAACGGGGACACTCCCTTTGCAGGGGACCAACGGGACCAGCGGCGGGCGAGCGTAGATCAGGGTAGATTTTGGGGTGCTTTGTCCCACAGCTCTGCCCCACCCACAGCTAGAGGTACGTAGAGCTCACAGACACTTGTGCCAATAGGGATTTTTGTGTTACATTTCTTATTTTTTGCTCTTTGTACGGGATGCTGGGCACGGCTCCGCTTGGGTGCCGCAGCCGGGAGTGGGGTGAGCCCAGTCACGGGGCGACAGCAAAATCATCCCTGGGGTGCACCCCTTTTCCTGGGCCCACCCCTTTTCCTTCAGGGGTCCCAAAGTGCCTTCCAGCTTCCCAGAGAGCTGAGCCAGACCCAAAGCAGAGAGGGTTGGTGGGATGGGAGATGGGAAGCGCCTTGGGGGTGCACGGGCGCTCCCCGAGCCACGGTGCAAAAAACTCCCCCAAAAAAACTTTGAAACCTCGGGGTCACCAACCCCCTGAGCAAACTTTTTTATTATTTTTTTAAGACCCCCTCCCCCCCAAATTACAGGGAACCTGGCTGAGCCCCGAGGCAGGAGGACTCTGGTCCCTGCTGGTGTTTGTATCTGCCCGTTATCCCTGTTCCTGTTTTTATCAGATCCCGGTAGGCTCCTGGTTTTCTCGCTATCCCAGTGACCTCCACGGGTTCATTTTTGCTGTGTAAAGGAAAACCCTCCTGTATCAGTATTAAATTTACCAAGTTTTCATTCCCAGTGGCTGCCTTGGGCTCTTTGAGGAGGGATCAGTGCGGGAAAACATCGGGGTGGGGGCTTGTCCTTTGTCCTAAAAAACCTCCAACTACTTTAAAAATTGCTAAAAGCTGCTTTAAGCTGCTTTAAAGTGCCTTAAGAACTGCTTTAAAGTGCTCTGAACCCCCCGTTTCACCAGCACAAGGCAGGGGTGAGGGGCTGGAAATGCCTGTGGGGGAGATTTTTGGAGGCACTGGCCGGGCTCTGGCAGCAAAGTGGGAGCTCTGGGAGGGCCCTTTGCCAGCAGGTGGCACTACGGGCTTAAATATCCCCAAAAACCACTTTTGGGGGGCTGCTGGGTGCCTTGGTGGGGGTCCCACAAGGGCATCTGATCTTTCCCATGGTGCTGGGTGGATGGTGCTTTTTTGGGATAAATGCTGCTTTGGCAAAATATCCCTTTTTATTTCACTTGGGAATGATGCAGCCAAGTGCTGGGTTATCCCAGAGCCCAGACCCTGAAATTTGGGTGGAATTGGTCAGTGAAAGTGGCATTTTTCCGTTGTTTTTTGGAGAGCAGGATGGGCTCAGTCTGCTCCAGAGTAAAGGCTGGGTTGCCCAGGGTGAAACAAAATGTTTCTCTTTATCTATCTTTTAATTTTTTTGGCCTTTTTTTTCTCTTTATATATACACCTATATTTTATTTTTGTGGGCTTTTTTTTTGTCTCCTTTTATGTATTTCATTTCTGTAGGTTTTCTATTCCTAAATGATTTGCCATTTTCAACCAAAAAGCTACAATTCCTAATTTTGGAAGCAGCAGGAGATGTCGTGACACTGCCACATCCCCTCTGTTTTCCCTCCCCTAAAAAAAAGAGCCACCTCAGTTTGGCACACAGGGACAAAGCAGTGAGTTTTTAAGGAAGGAGAGAGCATTTATCCTGGGAAACACCCCATATTCCTCACTGGAGGCTTGGAAGATGGAAGCAGCGTGGAAAGATTGGGAGCAGTCACCAAACCTCACTATTTAAATAGTGATGATTTAAATAATGATGGTTAAAAGGGATGAAACACCACCCACCACGGGACAAATTCAGCCCAGTTCCTGATTCCTGCTTTTCCCTGGGAGCACTGAGCACCCACACCCAAAAGCAGGTGGTGCTCGTGGTGGGGATGCTGCTCAGGCTCAGGTTTTGCAGGAGAATAAGGATAATTGGGAATAAAAATGAAGAACAAGGTGGTGGGGAGGTGCCTTTGCCTTCCCTTTCCCACCTTACTCCTGTCAGGGGACAGGGATGGGGAGTACAGACACTGCCATGGGTCTCCTGAGTGAAACCCCATCCAGGGAACCACCCTTTGGAGCAGGGAAAGCCCTTGTGGTCACCCACAATGGGATGTGGGACCAGGGAAGGGACTGGAGCCCCCCGGGGTGGCCGATCCAGGACAAGGCTGGATCACGTTTCCCTGAATTTTTCTGCAAGAGCATCATCTCCCTCCAACTCCTTCAGCATCAGTGAAGGTCCTGGCAAGTTTTAAGGAGCTGAGGGACAAATCTCCTCCCTTGAGTGACCCAGGTGTCACCCACTGGCTGCCAAAATCCAATTAATTTCCCTGGCTGTACCTCGAATATCCTTGGGGAAAAGCTCAAATGCTCCCGTGGGAAGTGCAGGAGATCAAACCACAGAGGGTGTCAGGTCTCCTCAGCACCCCCAGAGCTTTCACTGGGGCAAAGCAGGGATAGTTCAAGAAATCTGGATGATATTCCCTGTGAATCCACTTAGCCACTCATCCCCAGGGACAAAGGCTGGCATTGTCCATCCAGCTGGTTGCCTTTGCCATAATTAAATGAAGGAGAACTCTGGATAGCCCAGGCTGGTCACAGGGATGTTGCCAGGAGGAATTGATGGCTGCAGGAAAATGGGATTGCTGGAATCAGATGGGCAAATGCTGAATCATCCGAAAATCATCCAAAATTCCTCTCAGTGGGACAATCAGAAGGGAGAATGTTATAGGGCAGTATTGATTTCCAGTTTGGAATTATATATCCTGGCAGGATGGCAACTGTCTTTTGGCATCCAGGAGGGTGCTGGTGTCTTAAAGAATTGAAAAACTTCCATAGAAATCTCTTCCCTCTTTTCTTCGTGCCTGGAAGGCTCAGCTGTTGCAGTGGTGCTGGGAAAAGCTTCCCTGCAGCTGGATCACTGTGGGGCTGGAGAGGAGCTGGTACCATCCCAGTCAGCAGCAGCTTGGCTGCTTTGAACTGGGAGGAGGGAAGTGAAAAGGATCCACATGGAGCTGCCCTGCCCTCTGTCACACTCCTGGCTGCTGATCCCGTATTCCAGCACTGCTTTTAGGGCTGAACATCACAGGAATGGGCAAACCAGGCTGTGGAAGTAATGAGTCCTGCCTCTGGCATTGCCACATGATGCCAACCATTCCCCATGGCATGGTGTGGTTGGATGGAGGATTCCAGGGAATGTGGCCAATCAGGAGGTGAATGGCTCAGCCACACTCGATTTTGTGGCTGTGGTGGGGGAGAAAAACTTGGGTTTTCCTTCTTTGTTTAAGATCAAAGCGTGGGTGTCCACACAGAGCACCTGGGATTTCCTCCATCCTTCCTCCCTGGTTGTCACCTCCCAGAGAATCCCAGAACCTCTGAGGTTGGAAAAGCCCTCCCAGCCCATGGATCCACCCTGGGCCCCATCCCCACCTTGTCCCCCAGCCCAGAGCACTGAGTGCCACGGCCAGGCCTTCCTGGGACACCTCCAGGGCTGGGCACTCCAAACCTCCCTGGGCAGCCCCTGCCAAGGCCTCCCCACCCTTTCCAGCAGCAAATTCCTCCTCAGCCCCAACCTGACCCTCCCCTGGCACAGCTTGAGGCCGTTCCCTCTTGTCCCCTCTGTCCTCTTGAAGGCAAAGAGGAGACACATCTGACATCCATGTGTGACCTTGCTCTCCCCTCACCTTTGGGCTACGACTGGCTCCAGTTTGGGGGATAACGTGCCTGTGTCCCACCTCTGCTCCACCCCACCTGGGTGCCCAACTGCCAGGCAAAGGCATCCTCACCTCACTGTCCTCCCCACGCCAGCCCCAACCTCCCTCTGGCACGGCTCTCACAGAGCCCTGACTGTTCCAGCTGCTCCATCCTCCCTCACCAAACAGCCTCTCCCTTCCTCTCCTGATATCCCTTGTTTTCCCAGATAAATCTCCGAGCACAGCCCAGCGCTTTGCTCCGGTCCTGTGGATCTCTGGAGGCTGTGACAGCGTCTGTTTAGGAGGGGTTTGTGCCGTGATGGGATGGAGACACATCCAGTTAGCCCCGGGGCTTTCGGGTGTGCTGAGATCAGGGTAGGACCTTTTTCCTGGGAAAACACCTCCCCATTTGAGGACTGCACCCTTTAAAAGGGCAGGAGGGAGAAGATCCCGAGCCAGGTGGGCGATGGTGGTCCAAAGGACCAAACTCGGGGTCAGGATTTTGCCTCGGTCAAGGGTGGGGGCAAAACAACCTGGCTTTTTTCTGTCGGATCGGGAGATCTGTGGCACCGGGAGACGATAAATTCCGGAGGATTTCTGCCGGCACCGGGTCAGCACAAGCCCCTCTCCGCAGCAGGAGCTGGGATTTGCTCGGAGCCTGCTCTGGTCTTGCAGCGTCGATGGAAGGGGAGGGATATTCGTCTGCCACAGCTTCAAATCCCTCCCACAGCGGCTTTCAAAGACTTCTGTTTTCAAAGGCCCCTTCCGAGACTGAAATCAGCCCCGAGACCGAGTTTTCTGATCCTTGGCAGAGGGAGAAACGTGCTGTGGAATCGGATCCTGATTTTGCTTCAGTGGGAAACAGCGTTAGTTCAGTAAAGTCGGGAGTTCTCATCACTTTCCAAGGACAAAGTAATGCGCTGCTTCTCCTTTAACTCCAATCCCCCTCTCACATTCCTCCCGTCGTCCTCTCCGGTGCCTCGGAGCCCATTAAATGCTTTACAGCCCTTTCTTTCCTGAAATCCTTCTTCAGCTTCCAGGTTTTGCTGCCCGCTCCTTCCGTTGCTCCACTCCTTGATTTCTGGGGAGGTTCCTGTGAGCTCCCCCCTCTCCTTTCTCTCCCTCTCTCCGTCTCCTCTCCCTCTGCTCTCCTCCAGCTCCTCCCGAACTCTGAGCTCCTCCGGGGCTTATGAGTGACTTAACTTGGGAATTCGACACTGGATCATTCCAATCTTGCCAGCTGTTTGTCCCTCATGTTTCTAACTCCTGGCATTTCTGGTGGACCTGAAGCTCCCCTCAGGCTTGCAGAGTTTCCTGCCTTTCTGTTTCCCAGCCTTTTCCACATCCCTCCTGCTTGGCCAATAACATCCCTGTCCTTTTGTCTCCAACTGGCCCAACATGTTGGATGTGACCTCCCTCTGCATCCACTCAGCCCCAAAACCACAGGCTTCAGTCCTTGGCGTGTGCCCAGAGATACTGCAATAACCCAGTAATGATAATGATGATAATGATAATAAACAGCTTCTCTGGGCAACCTGGGCCAGGGCCTCCCCACCCTCCCAGCCAGCAATTCCTTCCCAATGTCCCATCTCTCCCTGCCCTCTGGCACTGGGAAGCCATTCCCTGTGTCCTGTCCCTCCCTCCCTTGTCCCCAGTCCCTCTCCAGCTCTCCTGGAGCCCCTTTAGGCCCTGCCAGGGGCTCTCAGCTCTCCCTGGAGCCTTCCCTTCTCCAGGGGAACCCCCCCAGCTCTCCCAGCCTGGCTCCAGAGCAGAGGGGCTCCAGCCCTGGCAGCAGCTCCGAGGCCTCCTCTGGACTCTCTCCAGCAGCTCCACGTCCTCCTGTTGCTGTTCCCAGGGCTGGAGCAGCTCTGCAGGGGGGTCTCAGCTGAGGGGGCAGAGGGGCAGAATCCCCCCCTGCCCTGCTGTGGGATCAGTGCAGGGCACGGGGGGGTTCTGGGCTGGGTCATGTCCAGAATCCCACCCACCAACACCCCAAATCCTTCTCCCAGGGCTGCTCTCAAAAGAAATGATAATAATAAAAAGATGGGTTTGCATTCCTTAAGAGGCATGTTCCCAAAGAACTGGATTTAGAAAAGGCGGCTGGTTACTGCCTTGTGCCTGTGGCAGGGCTCTGTGGTTGGCAGACCTGGCAGGACAGCAAGTTCCAGGCTCCCTGTGCCAGGATGTTGTGGCTCCTCCTTTCCATGGGTTTTCCTGGCACACCCGGCCCAAGGAACCGCCTGGCTGACACTGGGAGGATGCAAAGCCTGATGAGTGATGGAGTTCAGAGGAGCTGGGAAGGAGCAGCAGGAGTGGCTGAGGGAGCTGGGGGGGCTCATCCTGGAGCAAAGGAGGCTCAGGGGGGACCTTCTGGCTCTGCAAGTCCCTGCCAGGAGGGGGGAGCCGGGGGGGGTCGGGCTCTGCTGCCAGGGAACAAGGGCCAGGCCAAGGGGAAACGGCCTCAGGCTGGGCCAGGGGAGGGTCAGGTTGGGGCTGAGGAGGAATTTGTTGCTGGAAAGGGTGGGGAGGCCTTGGCAGGGGCTGCCCAGGGAGGTTTGGAGTGCCCAGCCCTGGAGGTGTCCCAGGAAGGCCTGGCCGTGGCACTCAGTGCTCTGGGCTGGGGGCCAAGGTGGGGATGGGGCACAGGGTGGACTCGATGATCTTGGAGGGCTTTTCCAACAGCACCGATCCTGTGCCCGGAGGCTGAAACACCGAAAATCCACCAAAACGAGTAAACATCAACTAAACTTCTCCACCTGGACGGACGTTCAGTCACGGCCGGCAGCCCCGCGCAGGACTACAACTCCCATCGCGCCCCGCGCGGCGCCGCGAGAAGGCGTGTCCGCAGCTGCGCCGCGGGGGCTGCCGGGAGCTGTAGTCGCGGCGGGGCGGGGCGCGGGCGGCGGGACTGCAGTTCCCGTCGTGCAGCGCGGGGTGAGGGCGGCGGGGCGGGCCGGGCCGGGCCGGGGCGGAGCGGAGCCGGCGGCCCTTGAGGAGCCGGAGCCGGAGGAGGCGGCAGCAGCGGCGGCGATGTCGGTGCAGGTGGCGGTGGCCGCGCCCGCCGTGGAGCTGAAGGAGCTCGGCGGCCCCATGGACAAGGCGGCGGGGCCGCCGTGCGAGCCCGTGGGCGCTCCCGGCGCGGGGCACGGCGTGGCCGCTGCCGCCTGCCCCGTGCCGGGCGCCGAGCGGGACGCGGCCCCGGCCCCCTCCGCCGAGCGGCCTCCGGGCAGCGGCTGCCCCGGGCTGTCCGCGGCCGCGGGGCTATCCTCGGCCGCCGCCAAGGCGCCGCAGGCTTCGGCCATGAAGAGGAGCGACCCGCACCACCCCCAGCACCGGCACCGCGACGGCGGCGGCGACAGCGGCGGCGCCGCGGCCGAGGCGCTCGTGAGCCCCGACGGCACCGTCACCGAGGCGCCGCGCACCGTCAAGAAGGTAACGGAGGGCGCTGACCGGGGGACACCCCCGCGGAGGGCAGGGGGGGCCGGCCCGGTGCCGGGGGACGCGCCGGTGCCTCCCCCCGGGCGGGGACCGGCGACCGGCGCGGGGGTCCCCGCCGAGCCCCGAGGCGCTCCCGGGGTCCCGGGGGGATGTCCCTGTGGCCGTGCGGGTGCTCCGGTGCCGCGGCTGCGTTTGGGGAACACGTTCTTCCGTGGCTGGGGGTCCTGTCTGTGCCTTGGGCCGCCCCCCCGCCCACCGTGTCTGTGCTGCGGGTACGCGTGGGGTGACACTGGGTGCGTGTCCACCCCACTCCTGCACACCTGAGTGACACTGGGTGTCTTTACACCCCACTCCTGCACACCTGAGTGACACTGGGTGTCTTTACACCCCACTCAGGTGACACTGAGTGCATTTACACCCCACTCCTGCACACCTGAGCGACTCTGGGTGCGTGTCCACCCCACTCAGGTGGCACTGGGTGCATCCACACCCCACTCCTGGACACTCAGCTGACACTGGGTGTGTGTCCACCCCACTCCTGCACACCTGGGTGACACTGGGTGTCTTTACACCTCACTCAGGTGGCACTGAGTGCATCCACCCCCCACTCCTGCACACCCAAGTGGCACTGGATGCGTGTGCATCCTGCTTAGGTGACACTGAGTACATTTACACTCCACTCAGCTGACACTGGGTGCATTTACACCCCGCTCCTGCACACCTGGGTGACACTGGGTACATTTATACCCTGCTCCTGGACACCCAGCTGACACTGGGTGCATTCACACCCCACTCCTGCACAGCTGGATGACACTGGGTACATTTACACCCCACTCTTGCACACCTGGGTGACACTGGGTGCATTTACACCCCAGTCCTGCACACCTGGGTGACACTGGATACATTTACACCCTGCTCCTGCACACCTGGGTGACACTGGGTGCATTCACACCCCGCTCTTGCACCCCCAGGCTTTGGGATGTCTGTGGGAAACGCGGTATGTGAGCTCTGGGGTGTGTGTGGGTTCACTTCAGGTTCATGTCCCCAGGGTTATCTGCTCACTTGGAAATATGGATAAGGCCCAGATAAAAACGTTCCGAGTGCTGCCGGTGACGTTGGCACGCGGGGCACGGCCAGGTGTGTCCAGGCTGGATGCTGGAGATCCCTGTGCCTCGGGATGTAGGGCTGGGGACATGATTGCACCCACCCCGGGGGGGTCCTTGGGGTGCCCCTTTCCCAGGAGTGCCCCTTTCCCAGGAGTGCCCCTTTCCCAGGAGTGCCCCTTTCCCAGGAGTGCCCCTTTCCCAGGAGTGCCCCTTTCCCAGGAGTACCCCTTTCCCAGGAGTGCCCTGTCCTGGCTGCCCTCTGGAATCACGTGGTGTCCCTGGTGGATCCGTGTTGGATGTGCACCTGTGGATAAGGCAGGTACCCACTGTCCCCTCGGGGTAGGTGCAGGGAGTGAGTAACCTCTGGGTAGGTACGTTGCCCATGTGTAGGTGTGACCTGTTCTCGTAGATCCATCCAAGCTCCCCAGGTGGATGCACCCATGGACATGGATACTCCCTGGAGTAGGGAATGCTGTAGGTACAGCCAGACATCCTGCTGTGGGTGGATGTAGGGGATGCACGTTTTCCACAGGCTCCCGAGTTGCTGGTGCCTGGCATCCTTCCCGTTGGGAGTCTCAGCAGGAGGAGTTTTTCCTCATAGTGCAAGAACCTTTTGGGGGATGTAGGGGAAATGTCCCTGTCACAAGGGGAACCTCCCACCTCACTCCATCTCCATACCAATGGACTTCCACCCTTTTTCCTCGTTGCTCTAAAGTTTCCTCTCCCTGTGGAAGACCCAGGCTGAGGGATTTTGTCTCCGTAACCACGATCTCCTTCCGTGTGGCTTCCCTGAAACTGGAGTCTCTCCTGGAGATTCCTTGGGAAGGAGCACATCCCTGTAAGGCAGGGTTGTCTGGATCAAGGGCTCCTCCATCCCTTTAGGAATCCCTGCTGTGGGGTTCAGTTCCTCAGTAAAGGACATTTTTCCGCTAAAACCGTGACTCCCCTCCCCAGTGTCTGGAGCCCTCTCCATTTGATATCCTAATTCCATCTCTATTTTTAGAGACCCTCAGGGCATCCATATTTCTCCTCAAATGTTCTTAATGCTTCTGAACTCCTCTCTTATCCCTCTCCATTCTTTTTTTTCTTTTTGTGTTAAACCACAGACAGGGTTTTTCTCCCCGCACTCCTCTCCCGAATTCCGTGGCGTCGGATTGCATCAGTGAGTCGGGGAGGGAAGGGGCATCTCGGTGGGGTCAAACCAGCCCCAATCCCTTATCCCTGCCTGGATGCTCCGAGTCACAGCAGCAGGTGCCTCCCAAGGGCAGAGCAGAGGGATGCCAGGCTTCCAGGAGAAACCTGGCTGCGGGAGGAGCAGGCAGGAGGCTGCTGGAGCAGCAGCAGTGCCCAGCTGGCTCCTGTGCCGGGTTTGTTTGGGAGCTGCCAATCTGTCTGGTTGCTAAAGGAAGCTGGGTGTGTTGTTGGGGGGATCTGGGAGTACAGACTGTTCCTTCCCTCGCTTTTCCCTGCTCTGTTGCTTCCCGGTGACTTCAGCCTGTGTTCCAGTGACTCCGCAGTGGTCGGGAGGAATTTTATTTACTGGAGCCACAAATCCAGAGTCCTTCCCACTGTTCCTTGGGAAGCCATGGCATAAACCACCGGGTTTGGTGGCCATAAAATCGTTCCCAGGCCTGTGACTGTAACATCAGGCATGTGGAGCTGAAGCATCTGGGGAAAGAAGGTTTAGTGCAAAAATAAGCCTGAAAGAAGCAGATAAATTTCTGTAGTCAGAGCCAATAGAACCTTGCTGAAATAAAGGTAAAGGTCTAGTTAAAACAGATTAAATTTGTAGTGAAACTGTAATTCTTAACGGTGTTTGTCCGGGAGAAGAAAATCTCAGTAGGTTTTTCTCGACCGGTTTATTGTATTTTATGTGGTTTGTATATTATATTTATATATTTTTCCTGTGTTTTTTCCTTTCCCTGAAATTTTAACGCACATTCCTGAAATGCTGCGCCGCCAAATTTCGATTTTGTGGTTCCGAGACAAAAACAGGGTTCCCAGAAAACAGCAGTGACTCCTTTTTTTTTTTTTTTTTTTCCTAATACCACCCTCATTTTAAATCTACTTTTATGCCAGTTTAGTGCTTTACTTACGTCTGTCTGCCTTTGGATGCTCGAATTCATTTTCTACCATTTTCCTTGGCAGAGTGTAAAATAGGGAGTAGTAGACTATGGGTAGATAATGTATATATAAAATGTATGTAGATTATATTTTTATGTGTATATAGTGTGTGTATATATATATAACACATATATATTATATATATACACACTATAGGTAGTTCTGAGCTTGTCTCTGCTACCTGCGGGGTGATTCCCATGAGATCCCAGGGGAGATGGGATGTTGTTGTTCCCTTTGGATCCTTGCTGCTGTTCTGTGCTCTCCAGAAATGGCTGGAATTCCTCATTTTTGCAGTGACACTGGACTTGTGCAGCTGACTGTGCCTGTGGATGTGTCTGTGACCTCCACGGGTGCCCGTGCAGGGGGACGGAGCCGAATCCTGCTTGTCCGGAGCTCCCTCTGTGCCTGGGGTGTGGGATACTGGCCTGAGTTCAGCAGTTCTCCAGGCCCTCTCCTGACCCTCCTGCCGGGTTCTCCCACAGCTCCAACATCAGGGAGCTCAAACTGCACAAAATTGCTCCCTTCAGGTTGAGCAGGTTTTCCACTGACACGATTCCGTCCAACGCGGGGTCGAGGAAGAGCCGGGAACGGGGCGGGAGAAGTGTCCCGGTGTGCTGGGGTCACACCACGGCACAGGGGCGGGTTGGTGTGGGTGGGAAGGATGGAAAAGCCTCTCCAGCAGCAGCTGGATGCTGCCCTGGCCGGGCTGTGGCACAGATGTGGCTGTGGCAGAGTCAGGAGGTGCGTGGGGAGCTCTGCCGGCCCCGCTCCCGCGGCGAGGGGAACTGAACCGAGGGGCTGAGTAACAGCCTCAGGTGTCCTGGGCTAAACTCACCCCTGCCTGTGAGTCAGGCCCTGAGTCACATGGCTTGTTTGCGATTTTGGGTTGAAATGTGATGTTTTGATGATGAGATGATCACTCATCAGCTTTGGGGGGGTGGTGGCCACTTGTGTTAATTCCTTGAGCGTTCCTTGCTCAGAGCGGCTGAGAGCCACGGAACTTCTGGAAATGTTGTTGTTCGTGGGGTGGGAGCTGCAATTAAGACTCTTAAACTGATTAGTTGGATGATCTCAGCCTTGTAATAACTCTGTGCCCCTCTTTTGCTGAGAGAAGTCATGGAATCACAGGATGGGTTGGGTTGGAAGGGACCATAAAGCTCATGCAGTTCCAACCCCCCCCCCAATAAGAATAACTTTGATTTAAACAGATGCAGTCCTTGGTTTAATGATTCTGAAGTGCTTGGCAAGCCAGGCTTTGTAGGCAAGTGAGGCTTTGTGACTGCTTGTACCCCACACTGGGAAGGTTGAACGGCAGCGACTGTGTCGCTGCGAAGTTTCATATGAAGCAAATACCAATTTACAAAGCAAAAGGTTATTTTTCTCCTGTGCCAGCCCCTCTGCACAAAGCCCAGGCTGACTCCTTGGGGTTCAAGCTGTGTTCTTTTGCTCCTCAGCAGAGGTTTTAGGCTGGGGAGGGGTTGATTTGCTGGTGCTGCTGGTTCATTGGGTGGGCTGGAGCAGGGCACAGCTTGCTCTTCCAGAGCCAGGGGCTGTGGGAAGGGGTGGCTTTTGTCCGTGGGAGAGGGACAAATAACGAGGTGACACCCTTGTGTAATGTCACTGCCTGAGTAGAACCCTCCTGAAACTCCTGAGCGTGAAACCCCCCCGGTGCAGGGATTGCATCCAGATAAATGCCTGCTGCTCGCTGGACTGGCACATCACCTGACCGGGAGCTGCCAGGGGAGGTTTTGTTCTGCTAAGACTATAAATGACTCTCATGTGGCTTGTCTAAATGATGACTCTGACCTTGGCTCCCAGCAGATTTCACCGCCTGCGATGGAAACGTCGCTTTTCCCTCCTAAAATGTGGGTGAATTCCCCCCTTTTGTGGGGCAGAGGGGTGGGGTTTTTTTGGCTCCGTTGGGGATTTCCCACATCCTCCTTCGCCGCTCTTCTCTTCGCTCCGTTTCCTTCTAAGCCCCAGTGCTCACTTATGCCAGGTAATAAATGCTTCCCCCTGGGGCTGAATTCCCAAGTGCTGCACAGAATGAGCGTGGTTGGAATGCTGTTTAGGAAAACCTTGTCATGGGAGGCCATGTTCCTTTATTACCTGTGAGGATCGCGGGCTGTCTCCGGTTAATTTTAAGAAGGTGCCTGGAACTGCGTGCACAGATCGATACCTCAACCTTTGGGACCGAGGATCGGGGAGGGAAGAGGAGATTAAGGGAGGTTGGGGAAGAAGGGACAGGGCAGTGATGGCTGTGAGCACCGTGGAAGGCTGTAGGATGGAACGGGGCGCAGGCCGGGGAACCTCAGACTTTGTGGCTGGGAAAGGCCGTGGCACTGCACCTCTGCTCCTGTCTCGGGTCAAAATTAGTGGAGCACAGAAAGATCTTTGTGTTTGTGTCTTTCCTGGAGGGACAGAAACCTGATCTTTGAATTTATGGGCAATTAAAGGCGTCGTCGTAGCTTTGGCCCCGAGTCGGCGCGTGAAAAATGAGCCGGGGAAGGGAATTGCGGCCTCCGGAGCCGGGTCTGACCTCTCGGGTTTTGTTTTCAACTCTGCCCAGTGAACTGGAAAACAACGTGATCGATTGAACTCCAGCAAGGAAGAGACTGAGGGAAAGCTGGGAAGAAAGGAAGGATCCAGGTAGCTCAGGTGTAACAGGAAGGTTTCTGCACGTGACAGGGGACCTGCAGCGTTGGTTAAATCAAGGAATGCTGAAAGAGTGGAATTCTCAAAATGTCGTAGAAGCTGCCTCAGTGGGAGGCGACAAAACCCAAGCACTTAACTTTTTTTTCTTTGGTATTTAGAATATTATAAATAGATATTTAGGGGGAGATGGAACTGGATGATCTTTAAGGTCCCTTCCGGCCCAAACCGTTCTGTAATTCTGTGATTTATTTTCTATTTCAGTTTTGCAGATTCCAGCCAGAAGTCCAAGAGTAGAACCTCAGTCATGGGAAGGAAACCTCCTTGGGGTAGGATGGTTGATGTCCTGTTCAATCCCTGTGTAGAAAGGGGAAGCTGTAGGTTACAAGTGTGAACGAGGAGTGGAAGAGCCTGAGAAATAAAGTCCAGCCTCTAAAGAAAATCACTGGAGGCTGTTTGCTTTAAATCCCAGCGAAACTGTTACACTTTGGGGCTTGGAATGAGCAACAAAGTGACAGGGAGGAAAAGAGGGAGTTAAGGATAAAATAAGCTTTGAGTATTTCTTGCACCCAATCCTCGGTGCTCAGGTCTGCAGCGAAAGGCAATTCTAGCCAAGGAAAAAAACCCCTGAAATGCCTCAATTTCGGGCTAGAAAAGCCATAGTTTAGTTCCTTCCTTTGGTGGCTGCTCTGGTGTCAGTTCAGGGCTTTTTTTTTTTTTTTTTGCTGGGAAGTTTGTAAATGGGAGCAGGAGGTGTGGGAGCTCCCGGGAGGAGCAGCCGGCGCTGACGCAGGGAGGCAAAAACGGGCCGTGTTTGCAGCCCCAACATCAGCCCCCTCAGAATCATCCCTTCCAGGGGATCTTCCTGACACCCAGGGGAAATATTGCCACGAGGTGAAAAGGGAGGGAAGGGGTTTGGTCAGTCCTGTTCTCTCTGCAGCTGTGGGAAATCCAGCTGTCCCATCCCGCTGTCCCTCGCAGAGGTGATCCTGGAGAGCACAGCTGGGGGTGTGTGTGCACTGCATTAATCCAAACCCTGCTCTGGGAGAAGCCACTAAATGACAAGAGAGGCCCGAGGAACGTGGAATAATGCTTTTTCAGGCAGCTGGGAGGCCAAAGATTTTAAAAAAAAACCAAAAAAAAATCATTTTTTTGGAGAACACTTCTCATCTGACCCTTTTTCCGCTCGAGGCCTTGAAGCAGTAAATTGCTGGTGGGCTGAATGGCTTTAGTAAATGTGGTTTTGTGGGTTGTTTTTTGTTCCCAGATGTATTTGGGGAAGGCCAGTGTTGTTGAAGTACGTGGGCTTGGCGTTTTTTTTTGCATCAAAAATTTGCACAGCTCTTCCCAGAGCAGGAGTTCAGCCTTTGCAGGTGGAGCTGTTGATGAACCACTGTCTTCCTAAGGAAACTTGGAAACTCGATATGTTTTGTGGGAGCAGCTCAGTTTCTCTGTGCTTACTCCAAAATAGAGTTCCTAGAATGAGGAATGCTGAGGTTATAATGGAGTCATGGAATGGTTTGGGGTGGGAAGGACCTTAAAACCCACCTCATTCCCACCCCTGCCATGGGCAGGGACGATTTCCATGAGATCAGGTTGCTCCAGGACTGATCAGAAGTTGTTATTCTCCAAAAGTCTACGTGGAGCTGATTAAATTGGCACCTTGATTTATGATGCTTCTCCCTAATTATGGAGAGAGAGAGAGTTTGTGCTGCAGAGAGAACCTTTAATTGTGGAGGGTTGTTTAATTTGGCACAGTGTTATTATTGGAAAATGTACATTTATAGTTATATAAATCCACATTGAAATATCTTTTAGTTTTATTATAGTAGAAATGTGCACAGATGTCTGGGATGAAGCAGCTGTTAAAGGAGAGCCGAGGATTTCGTGTGACTTTCCAGAAGATTCTGTGGCCAACAGAGCAGTTCCCTGCAGGGAGTGACACTGGCAGGGACTTTTCTGGGGGTTGGGTGACCTTATCCAGCTTGTGTCTGAGGTGAAAGGCTTTCCTGCAAATGTAACCCTGGGATAAGCAGGGATGGGGGAGAGCCTGGAACTGACATTCCAAACGGCTCCCCAGAGGGCTGGGGTGCTTTGGGGGGTATTTTCCAGCTTTTCCAAGGTAGTACCAGGTTTATAGCTGGACTCCTCATCCCTGGATGAGGGCAAGTTGGACAGGGCTTGGAGCAACTTGGGCTGGTGGAAGGTGTCCCTGCCCAGGGCAGGAGGTGGCACTGGATGGGCTTTAAGGTCCCTTCCCACCGAAACCGTTCCAGGATTCTCTGAATGTGCTGAAATTAAAGCCATTTGTCAATAAACTTGGGGGTTCCTGCGATCTGGGGACCATCTGACCTTTTTCCCCAGCTCTGTTGTGCCCTTATTAAATGTCGAGGCAGAGTTCCCACCTTCCCACCGGCTCCAGTGGGAGCTTCTCCAAGTCCTGGGTCGTGAGCCGTGACGAGAGGGTGATCCCACAGTGAGTGCCCAGCTGTGGGGAGGTGCCTGGCATTGCTGGAAACTTGTCTGAACAGATGGAGGCAGCCCCAGGAGTTGGTCAGACCTGAGTCACTCGGTGTCCTTTCTCCTCAGGATGCATCAGCTCCCAGAGCAGGGCTGGCACCTGCACCCGCCTGCAGAGACCTGCCTGGAGCAGGGAAAACCACGGAATTTAAATGCACAGGGCAGCAGGTAACAGCCCAACCAACCCCTCGTTCTTCCCAGTGTCTCCTGCACTTTGCACTCTTTGCACTCTCCCTGCAGCTTCCCGGGGGGAAGAGCAAAACATCAGGAAATCCACCCCTCAAACTGTTCAGTCCTCTGATGGAGACAAGCTCTCCACACAGCAGCAGTGGGTGCACTTATGTGCAGAATGTATAACTAACAACCATAATTCTGGAGGTTCTTTACTTTTGGTCAGCTTCCCAGCCTTAATATTCCCCTAATTTTTAGCCTTTTCCTGTGTGAAGTGGAAAGCTGCAGCGCTCCGACCTTGCTTTAAATTGCACTGTTGGAACTCCAGGTATTTATTATTTTTTCTCCTGGCAGAGCCTTAAATAGGCAGCCAGTTGCATTTTTCATGAGTGTCAGAAAGAGGAGGAAAAGTCAGTTGAAAAATTAGTCCCTTCCAAGGAACTGCTGAACCACCCGATGGCAAATTACATTCTGAAAGTGTTCAAAAATCAGAGTCTGAGGATGCCTCGAGCTGGGAGTTGGGAAGCTTTGCTTCTTGTTTACTCCTCAGAGGTGAAGTGATCGATGTTTCACCGTGAAGTTATGTGAGAAAAGCCAGGGAATGGACTGTTCCCATAAAAATGACTCAAGGACCAATTTAGGGAAACAGCTTCCAGCAGTTCGTGCCGGTATCTGTTCCCAGTGGTTTCCTTCCAGCTCCCCCAAAGCCTGCTGACTCAGGTTTGGGGTTCTCTCCAGGACTCCAGTGTTTCTGGAGGTGGGGAAATGGGCTTGGATCCTTCTCAGTATGGGCTGAGATGGCTTTTATTGTTTGCAGATTGCACCGATGTGTTCGATGTGGGGTTTTTTTTGGTTCAAAAAAACCCCAACCTGTGACACTCTGGGCCATGATTTCCATCGTTTCAGTTTTCATTCATTGAAGGGCTTTCTGTAAAATAAATTGCTGCAGTTTTTCTCCTCTTCGTTGGCGTTGAATCCTCTCCAGTCCTTCTGCTGTTACTGGGTGAGATTCCAAGAGCTGATAACAAAATCCTCAAGTCATTTAGAAAAGAGTTGATTCTCTTGGAGATCCTTGTGTGCACGAGGTTTTATTACTTGGGTGTGCTTTTAGCAAGGACGCTGAGGCCGATACTTGGCAAGGAGGGCACGTATTATTTTTGTTTAATTGTTTATTTTTGGACTCTGAGAAGCCACTTGGCCAAGTTCGGGCCTGAGAAGCCACAAGGAGGTGGTGAAGTGTCCCTTTATTTCACGCCCTGTGTGCTCCAAGGTGGGGAATTGCTGGGAAGGTGACGAGTTCATGGGGCTGGGGGACACTGGCTGTGACTGTTGGGAGATTTGCTCTTTGCTGGGTTGCTTTGGGAAGTCAGGACATGGAGAAGTGACAGTGGCAGGACAAGAGGAAACGGCCTCGAGTTGTGCCAGGGAAGATTCAGGTTGGAAAATTGGGAAAATTTCTTCCTGGAAAGGGCTGTCAGACGTTGGAAGGGGCTGCCCAGGGCAGGGGGGAGTCCCCATTCCTGGGGGGATTTCCAAGCCCTGTGGATGTGGCACTTGGGGACAGGGGGCAATGGTGGCCTTGGCAGAGCTGGGGGATGGTTGGACTCGATCTCAGAGGGCTTTTCCAACCTAAACAATTCCATGATTCCATGGAGACTGAAGGTCTCTGCTTGGAAAGGAACAGCTCCACAATGCAGTTGGTATCCTGGTCTGGAGAGAGGGGCAGGATTTGGAAGGAGGTCGTGCCATGCCAGGGTGTTCCTGTCAGCAAGGGCTGGAATATCAGCTTTTCCTGGCCCTTCCCTGTTTCCTCTGGGGGCTTCTATCCATCTGTTTTCCTCATTAGTACCTGTGGTCTTCTGGAAAGGTCCAACAAACTCGACTAGTGCTCTGATGGATTTTAGGCTTGAGTGGCTAAAACCTTAGTTCAAGCTTAAACAGAGGAGTCAGGGTTTGGGTTTGTTCCCACCTTGCCATAATCCCGAATCCCAGCATCAGTGGGAATTTTAGCTGGTGGGGAAAAGACACTGAAGAGGAGGATAACCAAGCAATAAACAGTGGCAGAAGTGCTGAATCCCAGAGAACCCTGAATCCCAGAGTATCCTGATTTTTGTTGTCTGACTTTGTCACGCGCCCAAATAACGCCGGGGTGAGCACGGGACAGGCAGAACAACTCCGGCTGCACCAAAGGATTGAGGGAGGGGAATTCCCTCGAGCCACTGTTGCATCTCGCTGTGGAACCTCCCCTGTGTTCCTGGGGTTCACAACTCCCCATAAATCCACGGGATCTGCTCCTTCTGGACGGTATTTTGAATTTCTTCGTTTGAGGTTCGCGAACCGAAGGCCGGACGTTGCACTCGCAGTTCTCCCTTCTGTGTTTGCTTTGTCCAACAATAAGGGCTTTTTCTCAGCCCTTCTTGCGTGGTTTGATCCATTGGGTTCATCCCTAGCCACGGTTTTGGGGGATGTTGTAGCAAATGGGATTCTGAGGGGCACTGGGAAGTAACTGATGCTTTTGAAAGCCTCCCTCGTGCAGGGATTAAGGCAAAGGAGCCCCTTGGCAGTGTGGCACAACCCCAGTCTCAGAGGGTTCCAGACTCCAGGGCTGTGCTGGTGATTTTGTAGGATCTGAGGACTGTGCATACAACATCTGTGTCTACATTACCTGATGAGATATCACAAATGGGGAGTGAATTCTTTCCCCTGCCCCTTTTAAAGCTCATGGAGGATCATTTGGGGCTTCCCAGAAAGCAAGGCTGATACCACTGCAGGTCAGGCTTTGCTGCTTCTTGGTTTGCCTTTGGGAAAAGTGCTGGATTATGGACATTTCAGGCTGGGAAAGAGCAATACAATGTCTTTGATGCTTTCTCAGAGTTAGGAATGGAGCTTCATCCTGTGGTACTGAGGGAAGAGTCCGTACAAACATAAGAACTGGAGGTCCAGGAGGAATTCCAGAGAGCACGAAGGAGAAGATAATGAAGTGAAGGTAAAAGTAATTTGTGTTTTAATAGGGAGAAAAGTGATATTTGGCTTTACTGTCCTGGAAGTGACCACTGGATGGTGCCTGTGGAAAACTCTGACCTCAAGGAGTCCTGCTCTCAAAATTCCTGGAGAAAGGATCCACCTTGGCTTTGCTCATTGGGAAGAGACCGTCGAGTTCCAACCCCTCAAAAAGAACAGAGCAGGTTTTGGGGGAGTTTCTCTGTCCAGACTAAGGTCAGCTTTGCTCATCACACCTACACTGAAATTACAGGAGTATTTTCCAAACAACTTATGGGCAGTGATCAGGGAAGAAACTTGGAGAACCTCTTCCTCACAGACTCTTGTGCCCAGCTCTCCATGTTTGATATCCAGGTTGTTTTATTCTCCCCATAACAAGGAATATTTCATCCTGCACCTTTGCCTCGATACGATGTCGTTGCCCTTTATTTTTCCTTTATTATAAAATTAGGGAGGCTGTGTTTGACTCAACAAATAGTGTTTAATTTTGGTTCTGCTCGGGCTCATCCGTCACCTCCACGTGGATAAAAGTGACAGAGAACTTGCTGGAGATGGACACAGAGGAGGAAACACTTCCCTCAACAAAACACTTTTGGGTTTTTTTTTCCCCCTCTTTTTTTCCTCTTTTTTTTTTTTTTTTTTGAGTCAACATCTCCTGTGATAATCCAGGCTTTAAGTTGGTTTAAATTGGGTTATTCACTGCTAATGTTATGCAAGATTCCTGATTAGTGGTGTGGAGTGGGGAGTTGTGAGACTACTCGGAGCGGGGATGGAATTAACGTCGCCGTGGCAACCATTGTAATTAAAATGGGCTTCCTTGGGAAGCGGGGCCGGGGCGGGGTGTGCCAGGGCTGCATCCATTCATCCCTGCCCTGGGAAGGGGTTATGTAAAATCCAGGGCTGGGCACTCGGGGTGAATCCTTTGTGAGCCTCGTCTCGGACAAGCAGGACCCGTTGGCTCCCTCGGATTCATTCCTTAAGTGTCCCTTCCCATAATATTCCAGCTCTCCAGTCCAGGTGCTGTTGGAGTGCAGAGCTCAGTGTGAACCAAACGTGGTGGTGAGGATGCACAGCCACCTCTGCCCCGGCCTCGTGGTTCCTTTGGGTTGTACATTGAACCAATTCCTACAATTCTGGCTCATTATCCCAGTTCTGGCTCGTGGAAAAGCTCTGGATGAACAGTGTGGCTCTGGGCTGTTGTTTTGATGAGTTTGGATGTGGCTCCTCTGGATGTTTGTATGGCTGGAGGAGCAGAGGGGCAGCACAGGGAGCTGGAGCAACTCGGAATCCCAGAATCCCTGAGGCTGGAAAAGCCCTCCCAGCCCATGGATCCCCCCTGGGCCCCATCCCCACCTTGTCCCCCAGCCCAGAGCACTGAGTGCCACGGCCAGGCCTTCCTGGGACACCTCCAAAGCTCCCTGGGCAGCCCCTGCCAAGGCCTCACCACCCTTTCCATGAGGAAATTCCTCCTGCTGTCCAACCTGACCCTCCCCTGGCCCAGCCTGAGGCCGTTCCCTCTTGTCCTGTCACTGTGAAGTCCTTTGAACACAGGCTGAGAGACCTGGAACATCCCTTCCACCCCAAACCACTCCATGATTCTATAATGATTCTGTGATTCACAGAGGAACAATGGTGGAGAAATCCCTAAATGTCAAAGCTGGAGGAAAAACTCATCATCTGAATTTTCATGAAAACCTTGGAGTGCCAGAGCTGTTCTCATGCCATGGGGCACTTTCTAAACCCGAATTAATTTTTCCCATTATTTTCAATTTAACCCATTGTTTCTTGGCATCTTGTGTTACTTTTGAGTGAAAGGTGACTCAGAGGTTTCTCTTCATGCTTTCTGCAGTTCCTTTGTTTGATGGTTCCTTCTTCCTCTTGTAAGGACACTGCTGTTCCTTGCTGGTGATTCCTCAGTGACCTTACAAATGTTCTTCCTTTTGTGGAGCAGCTGCTTTGCTGCTCTGCCCCAAACAGGTGATTTCCAAACAGATGAATTGTGTCCTGGTCAACATCTGGAGGGAAGGGAGCCAGGGAAGGAAAACAGAGGGAGAAAGAGAGGATTTTTTTTTTTAATGAGTGGCTGCTCTTCACCCTTCGCTGTCTCAGGGGTGGTGGTTTGTGCTGCTCTGATTTTATACTGGTCAGGTGGGATGAGGAGGTTTTTGGGATCCTTTTTGCTGTTTCAGGCCACACAAAATCATGGAATGGTTTGGGTGGGAAGGGACCTTAAAGCCATCCAGCCCCACCCCCTGCCATGGGCAGGGACACCTTCCACCAGCCCAGGTTGCTCCAAGCCCCATCCAACCTGGCCTTGGACACTTCCAGGGATCCAGGGGCAGCCACAGCTTCTCTGAGAAATCCATTCCAGCCCCTCCCCACCTTCCCAGGGAAGAATTCCTTCCCAATATCCCATCTAAATTCACCTCCTTACAGCTTAAGGCCATCTGAAGATGATGTTTGCAGGGGCTCTGCAGGGATGGGCCCATCAAGTGCTGGCTCACGTGCTTCCCTTGGATGGAAAGGGTTCTGTCCATCCCTCATTCCCTGATGGATGTAAAGATGCCACAAGGACACGGCAGCAAACCCTCCATCCCCGGGAAGTGCTCCCCACACACAGTATTTGGTAAACACCTTTCCCACAGGCTGGAGCCCAGAATGTTTAAGCTGAACACATTCCAAATCGATGCAGAGTAGGAGTGAAAAGAAAGGGAGAGGAAAAGGAAAAACAAAAACCCCTAAACTAGTTTAAAGCCTCGTTTGAAATTCTCCTGCTCCATCCCCGTCGCTCGGGAGGGAGAGCAGAAGTCCAGGAGAACCATCTGTGCGGGGAAGGCTCTTCCCAGAGTCATTGCTGGGGTGTGTGATGAGTTGATTGCATTGGTTGGGAAGAGGGAGGTTGGGATGGGCCTCTGGGGAGCCTTCAGCAGCCAGAAGGGTTTTGAACAGAATAGTAATAAAGGAACGAGGGTTGGTTTGTAAATGGCCGTGTTTGTTTGATGGAATCACGGGATGCTTCGGGCCGGAAGGCACCTTAAACATCATCTCATTCCAACCCCCTGCCGTGGGCAGGGGTGCCACCCACCATGCCAGGCTTTGTCACCCATCCCAAGAGCAGTGTCACACGTCAGGGGGTGCCAAGAGAGCTCGGTTTTGGGGGGAGTTGGGGTTGAATTAGAGCAGAGTTTTGTTCCTGGCGTTTCTCACAGCAGGCGATGTGCCCTTCCCGTCCCACCGTGGATTTTGGAATACCTGAGCGGCCACTGGCCAACAAATTCTGCTGCAAACCAGTGTGAGGTCGTGTGGGAAGCCCTGGTGTGGCTGAGTGGCACTGGGGGTGGGCAGGAAGCCTTCAGCAGGGAGCTGGAGACACGGGAAGGCAAGGAACATGTGGAATGTGTGCTAGGGAAGGGTCTCGAGCGGTGAGTGCGTCCTTCACCCCGGTGCTGACAAAGAGGAGCGGGGGCCAAAGGGCTCTTTGAAATGGAAACAAAGCCTGGAGCTCCAGTCTCAGAAGGTTCTGTGTCTGCTCACCAGGTTTGGAAAACTGTTTCTGTGGTTACGGAACAAACAGGATCAGACAAAGGCAGGACACGTAAGGGAGCCCAGGAGGGAGGTCGGGGGGAGCCTGGGGGGAGGCTGCTGACTGCAGATTAGGACTTGCACAGGGGTTTGGAGACCTCCAGGTCCCTTCAGATGGTCAGACAGAGCAGTGCTGGGAGCAGGAGTTGTTTTCTGATCCCGGGGGGAAAAAAAGAAGCCAACGGGAGCTGGTTGGTGTTTGTGTCTGTGAAGGAGCTGCTTGGGATCGCTCATCCTTCGGCACCAGCAGAAGGGCTGAGGTGTCAGTTCCTGACAGAAGGAGGCTTGGGGGAAAAAAACCACTGGAGTTTCTGCTTTCCTGGCTTGTTTCTGAGCCTCGAAGGCAGCGCTGAAGGCCTTGGGTTGGCTTGTGCAGTAAAGCTGGGGCTGGGCTGGGCTTCCCCACGCTCCGAGGTTGGAGGTGCCAGCACCAATTCTCACCCATATGGCAGAGAAAACAATGGAGAGGTGGCAGCTCTGATTGTTCAGGATGGATCCTGAATCCATTCCTCAGGAGGGAAACATTCCACAGTCAGAAAAGTGCTACGTGGCCCTTCTTTCAGTCCTTAAAGGAGCCTTCTTGGAAAGGTGGAGCAGACTTTTGGTAGGGCCTCTGGGGGTAGGACAAGGGGGAATGGCTTCCCAGTGCCAGAGGGCAGGGAGAGATGGGATATGGGGAAGGAATTCCTGGCTGGGAGGGTGTGGAGGCCCTGGCCCAGGTTGCCCAGAGAAGCTGTGGCTGCCCCTGGATCCCTGGAAGTGTCCCAGGCCAGGTTGGACGGGGCTTGGAGCAACCTGGGCTGGTGGAAAGTGTCCTTGCCCATGGCAGGGGGTGGCACTGGATGGACTTTAAGGTCCCTTCCAACCCAAACCATTCCATGATTCTGTGATCCACTAACCTCTGGGGCAGGAAGAGCTGTTCAGAAACAGGGAGATGAGGAAGAGAGGCAGAGAACTCCTGGTGTGACCTCAGAACTTGGCTGGCCTGTGGTTTTCAGGTGACCTTGGGCACGTTGTCCCCGCTGTGCCTGTCCCTTCCCCCTGGTGACAGCTGGGCAGTGGTTGTGCCCTGCTCTTTGAAGACCCTTTGCAGATGCAGGCAGATGAAAGGATGATCCACCTGATGCTCCAGCAGAGCTTTTTGTGTGGCATCTCCCCGTAACTCCGTGTGCCTTCCCAGCTCAGTCTCCCTGAATTATTCCCTGCTCCAGGTTCCTTCCTGCCTGTCCTTCCTGTGCCTGGACACTGGCCAGCAATCCCACACCCCTTCTCTTCCCCCATCCCCTCTGAACCCCGCTCCAGTGCGATCCTCAGGATTCGTTTCCTCATCCAAAGGGTTCAAGGGAAGGGTGAAAGTGTCCTCAGAGGGTAGGAAGGAACGTTTGGGTGTGGAGGGAGTTTTCTCCCAGCTGTGCTCATGCTGTTCCAGGATATCTTTTGAGCTTTTTAAAAGGGAACAGCCCCCGGATGAAAAAAGGGTTTAGGTAGTTTTAAACCAGTAATTAAAAATAAAAAAAAAAAAAAAAGAATTGGTGATGACTCAAACATCCATAAAAAACGTCTGGCATAAAACTCCAGCTCTGAAGTTCTGAAATGTATGGCTTATAAATGTCATTTTTGTGGGAGTCTCTACAAGTGGAGTCGGTTTTTTGAGACAGGGCAGAGCCTCTGAACTCCACTGAGCAGCACCCTGCTCTGCAGCACTGCCTGAAGAACCATTTCAGGGTTTGGGGGGTGGTTACAGGGAAGTGGATTTTGGGTTAGGAAAAGAGTTTATCTGGTCACCGCAGCGGAGAAGCTCTTGGGTAACTCCCAAGTGCCAAGAACTTTCTGTGCTCGGCTCTTCCTTTTTTTCCATGACTTTTTATTTTTAATATAAATAAGTTTTCTGGTTCCTCCACGGCAGAGGCAGCGAAGTGACCCCGGGTGAGTCACGGGGCTGCCTGGACACGTCCAGCACCTTCACTCCGTGTTCTTCAGGGCACCACAGCCACAGCACATTGTTTGTTGTCTCATCTGACTCCAGAGAGACAAGTGAGCTGCTGAGACCGGCTCTGAAACACAAAAAGAGCTGCTGCTTTGGCTCAAGTCACAGGAAAAGTCTGACAGAAGTGTGGTTCAGATCCGACGTTCAGATTAATGCCCCCCTGGCTGATTCATCCCGGGATTTTGGGACGGGGTTTTTGCATCCTCTCCCTCAAGTCACCCTCAAGTAAAGCTTGAGTAGGTGTGTAGGGACCTGCAAAGCTTCCTGGCCAAAGCCCAGCCCAGACAATGGGCTCGTTGTGCTGCGGGGACTCTGAGCTGCTTTTTCTCTTGTTTATTTGTTCTTTGTTTCCTGCTCTTTGTGGTTTGTCCGAGGGAACGGGGAATTAGGGCTGGGGCTGTTGATTAAAGGGGAGCTTGAGCTGCAGGGAGGGAGCTCTGCTCTAACAGCCTGCAGCATGTGGAATTCAGGGGCTCCCCAAACAAATTAAAAGAAAAAAAAACAGAACCCTTGAAAATATCTGGAAATTTGTCCTTGCTCCAGCAGCTGAAAGGTGTTGTGGATTCTATTAATCATGGAATCATGGAATGGTTTGGATTGGAAGGGACCTTAAAGCCCATCTTGTTCTAACCCTGACACCTTCCACCAGCCCAGGTTGCTCCAAGCCCTGTCCAACCTGGCCCTGGACACTTCCAGGGATCCAGGAGCAGCCACAACTTCTCTGGGCAACCTGGGCCAGGGCCTCCCCACCCTCCCAGCCAGGAATTCCTTCCTAATACTTCATAAATCAAACGACTTGGTCTTTGAGATCAGGTGAATTCTGCTCTTTTGGTGGTTTCTCTGGACTTTCTTAACTGGGTTTGGGAAGAAGCTGGGTCCTTTTTGGTCTGTTTTCTTATTTTTCTTTTAATGTTTGTGGTCATGACAAGACCTGTATTTCCCTGCTAGAGAAGCTTTGCCTTTCTTTGTGCAGGGTTTACCCATGTGACTGCCCTGAACTGTGTCCCCCTCTCCCTCTCTGGAGGTCCCAGGAAAGGTTGGGTGTCTTGGACCCTCTGACTCCCAGCCCAGGATGTTAAATTGCCATTATCTGTATTTTATGTTAACTCAGGGAGCTGCTGAAGTCCTGGCAAGTGTTTCCTCTCTGCCAAGTCTCCTGTGGAAATGGTGACCAGGGGCAGAAAGGGGTCTGTGAGAACCACTGTCCTCTGTCAGGGAGATCCTTCTTCCCTCTGCAAGATGGGCAAGGCTTGAGTCATCCCAACCCCTTCCCGCTGCCTGAAGGAGATTTCACTTCTACTCTGGGGTTCCACACCCTTGTTACAGAACCCCTGAGGTTGGAAAAGCCCTCCCAGCCCATGGATCCCCCCTGGGCCCCATCCCCACCTTGGCCCCCAGCCCAGAGCACTGAGTGCCACGGCCAGGCCTTCCTGGGACACCTCCAGGGCTGGGCACTCCAAACCTCCCTGGGCAGCCCCTGCCAAGGCCTCACCACCCTTTCCAGCAACAAATTCCTCCTGGTGTCCAACCTGACCCTCCCCTGGCACAGCTTGGGGCCATTGCTTTGTTGCTCCTTGATTTTTCCAGGTATCCTTGCAGAAGATGTCGGAGGGTTGGTGGGGAGGATGCAGGTTCCAGGATGAGTGGAATGGGTTCATAGAGGATCTGTTGGATGCAGAGCCAAGCCCTACACAGTCAGGAGAAGAGGAGGAAGAGGAGCCTTTCCCTTCTGGTGCCACAGAGCTGCTGGATTGGCTCAAGCAGCCTCACAACTTCACCCCTCCTCAGGATTTCCTGGTATCCCTGAAGTCATCGGACACCGTTTGTTGTGGTTCCTCGCTGTGTCCTCATTGCCAGAGAGTTCAAAAACCAACTTTGATGAAATCAGAGTGGCAGGTCTTGGTCAAATCTGGCTCTGAGTAGTGTCAGAAAGAATCAGAAAAGCCTTGTAGGTGAATGTCAGTGTTGGAGCTCTGGATGTTCCTTTTCCCGCAGCTCCGGCCTCCTCTCATCTGGGAAGTTCAGCCTTGGCTCAGTGCTCAGGTGGCTTTTTAATGCATGTAAAGGTCTTGTGCTGTCCAACCTCCCTGTCTTTACCCAGTTCCTGGGACATTTTGGAACAGAGGAAAAGAAATGTGACGGAATCTGTTCCATAAACAAATAAAATGGAGAGAACAAGAGCAAAAAAACCACTTTAAAGGGGTTAAATAACCTTTTGGGCGTGTTTTAACACTTCAGAGTGAAACTTGAGACGAGTCACTGAACACTTTGACCCCATTTGTCTTGAATTTCACTGACTTTATCCCTTTTCTCTGTTTTGAACATGTAAAACGGGTTTATGTTATCAATTACCCACACCCACTGGAATGCCAGCCCCTTTCCGGGTGCCCAGCAGAGACCTGCTCACACCCTGCTGTGTCAGACAGACTAAAAGTTCAGATTTTAGCTTGTTTTTGAGTGCCACAAAGGTTTTCATCATCATTTCACTGTGCTTGTATTTGGGGATTTATTGTCTGTGACATTGGGACACGGAGGCTGATTTAATATAAACACCCAGTGTCTGATGGTTGGGTCTTAAAATAACTTCCAGCTGATTTAAGGCAGAGTCAGTGACCTAAATGTACCTGGTTTTGCTTGGGAACACTCCAGGTGAGGACTGGAGGTGCAGAGCTTTGCCTGCTTCGGGGTCCTGACTTTCCTGGGGACTTGGAAGAACGGGATTGAGATGTGGAAACCCAAAGGTCTGGGTTGTTTCCACTGCTTTAAACTGCATTGGTTCAATGAGCTGCTCCAGCCCAGGTAGAAGGTTTTATTTATCTTATCTATATTTATGTTATTTATATTGTTCATGTTTATTTATGTTATTTGCATTATTTATATTTATTTTCACCCTCGTGCTGAAATCCATTTCTCTCGGGAATGTAAGATACCTCCCATTAGCCCAGGTTGCTCCAACCTGCCCTTGGACACTTCCAGGGATCCAGGGGCAGCCACAGCTTCTCTGGGCAACCTGTGCCAGCCCCTCCCCACCCTCCCAGCCAGCAATTCCTTCCCAATATCCCACCTAGCCCTGCCCTCTGGCACTGGGAAGCCATTCCCTGTGTCCTGTCCCTCCATCCCTTGTCCCCAGTCCCACTCCAGCTCTCCTGGAGCCCCCAAGTGCTGGACAGTTTTCTGATCCAATGTCATCAGGAATCATCTCAATTCCTCAAGGTGATTGTTTTCACTTTGTTTTCACCTTAATTCAAAAATCTGCTCGACTTTATGTTTGTATTTGCAGCAGAGCAGAAGTTCTGAAGTGTGTCTGCGGGGTGGGGTTGGAGTAGTTGGGTAAAGAATTCCTGAATAACTGATTTAATGCTGATATTTCTGTTTTTTCCCTGCCCCTTCTATCCATAATTTTCGTGTCTGAAGTGTTTTCAGGGCAATAGTTTTGCTCAGGTGTCAGTGGAGCTCTAAGGAAAACGTGGATCTGAGGGTGGACTCTCCATGTGGGCTCCTGACATTCCCCTCCCTCGGATTTTTTTATTCCCTCTCCGCATCCTTTTTTAAAGAAATCTCCTTCCCTGCTCCACAGTTCACGTGGGGTTGGGTTTTTCCTGCCTCTTGATTCCTGTCCAACGTCTGGCAAATCTGAAACAAGTGACTGTCCTGGGAATTCTGCATCCTCAGGAGCCGTGTCCTCGTTTTCCCCCGGTGAACCCACAGCAACACAAGAGGGGATTTTGCTTTTTAATTCCTTCCCCCCCCCCCACTGACCTGTTTAGTCTTTAGCCTTGTCAGGATGGGCCACAAAAGTGCCCCAGAGACCACCTGGCTTGGAAAATGGGACTTTGCACAACTCCAGAGGTTCCAAGTGGAAGTTCCACTGGCTCAAGCCACGCTCTGGGTGTGATTTAAAGATCCTGAAAATAACCCGTGTTTTTATAATCCCACCAGTCATTCTCCATCTGATTTTATTCTCCTCTGTTCATCCGTGGATTTCTAAAGCTTCTTCTTGGATTCATTTGCAAGTGTGGGTTATCACCATCCATCACTCCCCGAGCTTGGCTCTGCTTGGGCCACGTATCCGAGGCAGGAACATCTTTCCTCTTCCTAAGTGACTTGCAGGGGAAGGCAAACTGGACATAAATAATTTTCCAATTAGGAAAGGAGCCTGCCCGTGTGTCACAGGGGCTTTGGGGCATGATAAATCCTCCTGCTCCTTGACACTTGCAGCCAATTAGGAAAATAATCCATAAAAACGTGGCTGCCGAAGGATTTTTTCGCCCAATAGAATCTTTTTAGGGTTCAAAAATGTGGCTAAACAATAATCCTGGTGTTCTGTTATTGGGAACTGGGGGGACTCCATCTTCATGTGCAACTGTAACTGCCTTCAGGGTAATTAAAATCTTATTAAAGAAATGAGGAAGAGCAGAGGGAATGTTTTATTTGGAGCTGGGACAGCCCAGAGTCTTTGGGATGCTACAGGAGATGTGACATCACCCCAACTGCACATCCGCCTTTATTGAGTGTACATTTATTCCCCTTTGCAGTGTCAAAAGCCTGGGAATGGAATTACTGTGCAAAGCAGAGGTGTCTGGAAACACCCATGTGATGGTTTCCCAAAGAAATCTGTGCTCCTCAGGAAAGGGAAAGGGTTTTTTCCAGAGCCAGCTGAGGGCTGAAATCATTGAGGCTGGGGAGTGGGGGGTGTTGCTTAAGATGGGCACAGATAAGATGGATTTTGGGAAGGAATTCCTGGCTGGGAGGGTGGGGAGGCCCTGGCATGGGTTTCCCAGAGAAGCTGTGGCTGCCCCTGGATCCCTGGAAGTGTCCAAGGGCAGACAGTGGAAGGTGTCCCTGCCCAAGGGGGGTGGGACTGGATGAGCTTTAAGGCCCCTTTTCACCCAAATCTTTCCAGTTTTCCCTCTGGCCTGACCCTTCCCGGGGGTGTTGGGAACAGTGTCCTAAAGCCACAATTAACCCCCCCCAAAATGTCCCATCCCAACCTGCCCCTGAGGTGTTTGTGGTGCTGCCAGGAGGGGGTGAAATCCATGGAGAATTAACTTCCAGCAGACTGGCTCTGCTTTGGGGAGGAGCAGAATTTCAGGGGGGTTCTGTTGCTCTGCTGCTCCTGTATTTTTGGATGATGAAACCCCTGGAGAACAAAGCCGTGCCCTGGATTTCGGGTCTCTTTGAGCCTGGAGATTGCTTTTCCTTTCTCCTTTCACCATCTGATGACTTGGCAAAACGTTGCATTCCTGAAAATGCAATTCCTTTGACAAACCTGAAGGGAAAAGGGAGGAAAAACCCCCCTCCAGCCTCTCGTTTGAGCGGAGTTTTGTGCTTGCACCAGCACGGAGAGGAGCAGATCTTCTCTGCAGGTATCTCAGCTTCGTCTCTGACTCCTTTCTGGCAGCTCCTGGCTTCAGAAAAACACTGTTATGGGGTTTGCAGCTTTGTTCCAGCAGCTTTGGGCTCGGCTCTGGTGCCTCCACCAGCATTTCCAACGTGAACCCCGCTCGGGGAGCCGGAGTGTGCCAGAAACGTTCCCTCCACGCCCGGGAGCCGTTTTTAGAAGGCGGAATCACGCAGCTCTTGTCAAAGGTTTCTATTCAAGAGGCAGTTGCTGTTTACACGCTCGGTGTCTCTGTCATTAGAGCTGAGGCTCCCGTTAAGAGCAGTTTTACAGAAGCTCTTGCGTAAGGACGAGGCCGGAGCTGGGAAAAATCCCCAACCTGTCCCCAGATCCCGTCGGTTCGGAGCACTCAGCACTTGAACATTGATGCCTTGAGCCCCTATTGTTTTTTTTATTTCTCTAGTTTTGTGAGCTTTGTAAGTTTTATAAGTAGCAGAAATAGATTTTTAGAAGCAGCAGCCCTTGTTCCCTTACCCTGTAGGACAAGTTGTTTACACATCCCTCAACCCTCTTACCCCATTCCATGCACCCCGTATCAATCCTACCCCCAAATCCAGTAGGAATGTTTAG
Source organism: Pseudopipra pipra (assembly GCF_036250125.1). Taxonomy (NCBI): domain Eukaryota; kingdom Metazoa; phylum Chordata; class Aves; order Passeriformes; family Pipridae; genus Pseudopipra; species Pseudopipra pipra. The sequence continues at coordinate 74,896,939 of NC_087553.1, read as the reverse complement.
TCTCTTGTCAAGGCAAGGCCTGGGCTGTTTAGAGAACACTCATATCTGGGCCTGAACAACAGAACAGAGTCAAGAACTAGGTGACTGTGTACCCTTTGTGCTCTGAAGATGATGAGAATGATGAAGTGGGTGGTCCCAAAAAGCCCCCAGACCCAATTCCCAGAGGGTAGACCCGGAGGGAACCAGAGCAAAGGCTACGGGGTGGAAACACTTGGGGTTTGACAGATATTATTATAAAATGTAACATCTCAGACACAGCCTTTGGGTCTTGTAACATCTCTGCCTTGGCACAAATTAAACCCTTTCCTTATCTCACCCTCAATTAACTGCTCCCGAGTTTTTTGGAAGCACCAGCTGAGCAGGCATCAACATCAGCAAAGTTAAAAAACCACGAAGCTTTTAAACCAAACTCTTCCTTCAGCTGGAGCTGGAAAAGGTTTCATGGGTTTATAAAGCTGAGCTGCAAAGGGAAGGTCTGGTTTGGGCTGGTCTGTTGGGGACCAGCACTTGAAATCGTTGAGAATACGACACAAACCTCTGGTTAAATAGTCAATAATCCCTTTTTTAATGGTGTTTTTTTTGGCCACTTTTTCCTTACCAGCAGTACATGGGAAGCATAAAGCAGGAGCCAAAACCTTTAGTCTCGTGTAAGGGAGTGAGAAGCCAACGTGGAGAGAGGATGAGGATGAGGATGAGGATGAGGATGAGGATGAGGATGAGGATGAGGATGAGGATGAGGATGAGGATGAGGATGAGGATGAGGACAGAAAGGTCAACGTGGACTTAGAAACAACTAAAAATTAAACTCAGTTGAGATGATTCTCTTCACGTCCATCTGATGTGATGAGCTGGGTGTTCCTCAAACATTCGTTTCACTTCCATGTATTTCCAGGAACCTCTTTGCCTAGAGAAGCTGTGGCTGCCCCTGGATCCCTGGAAGTGTCCAAGGCCAGGCTGGACAGGGCTTGGAGCAACCTGGGATGGTGGAAGGTGTCCCTGCCCATGGCAGGGGTGGCACTGGCTGGGTTTTAAGATCCCTTCCCACCCAACCCATTCCATGATTCGGCAAAAGTTTTGTGTCTTGGAACGGCGAAAGTCCAGAGAAGGAGAGGAACTTGTTGGTCTTTAATTCCAGAGTTATTGTAGTACAGCAGGATTATCAAACCCAACTGCTCTGAGAAATCTCAGCTCCACAGTGGAAGGGATTGTTTTGTGAGGGGGTTGCTGGAAGGGTTGGAGCGTTGGAGTTGTCTCCTGAATGTCAGGATTGCTGGGAAGCTCCGGGACTGGGTAATTCACGTTCCACAGCACCTAAAATTAGGTTTGAGGAATAAGGGGAAGAGGAGCTTAAGCTCTGCCTTTGTATTCCAAGAAAAGCACACGTCGGGAGAATCCTTTAAATAAACTCAGTAATCCTTAAATACACACTTGACTGGCACAGTGGCCAAGGCCCAGCAGCTCCAGGAAACCCTCTGAAGAATTGGTGTCACGGTTACTGGGGCCATGGGGACATCCAGGGCAGTGAAGAGCCTGAAGGAGAGTTTTGGGTTTGATCAGTTTGGAGGGTTTTGAGCTGGTTTTTTTGTGTTTTAAAGGGTGAAGCTTCACACGTGCTGTTTGCTTGCTTGCAAAGTGAACTTGCACCCGAGAGCTGAGGGAGGTGCTGCTGCTTCTTGGGGACCATGAGAGGGTTTAAGAGTGGCCTTGTGTTCCAAAGGATGGGTGGTGCAGCAAAAGTTATCCTCAGGGAGGCTTTGAAAGGGAAGAGAGGGATGGGGAGGTAGGTAGAGATGAGAGATGTTCTCTGGGTGACAGCAGGGGCATCTTAAAACCACAGAATCACTGAGGTTGGAAAAGCCCTCCAGGACCATGGAGTCCAACCATCACCAGCACTGCCAAGGCCACCACTGACCCATGTCCCCAGGGCCACACCCACAGGGCTTTGAGATCCCTGCAGGGCTGGGGGCTGTTCCTGCCTGGCAGCACATTCTCTGTTGGATTTATGCGTGGTGGCATCTGCCCCTTGGAGAGGGGAGGAGCTGTGACGTTGCAGGATATTTTGTTTTCCCCCATGCCCGTTCACATTCTGTAGATCTTTGCCTTTGAAAATTCCATTTTGCAGAGGCTCTTGTCCCGTGAAGCCAGGGCTGTGTGACAAAGCCCATCGTTTCTGTCTGCATTTATAACTGAGGTGGGCAGTGGGAACCCCAAAGCATCATTTCAGCCCTCCCCGTTGCCCAGCGAAGCTGAGAAACCACTCACCAAGTACAGGAGTGTTTGTTGCTGGAGCTTGGCCACCAAGTGACCTTTTGCTGCCTCTGGAGGAGAAAAATCAGCGTTTTTGGTGCATTGAGCAGATGGCTGGAACCTTCTGGAAACTCGGTGTTTCTCCTGGAAATTGCTGCTGTTCCTGAACACCAACACCCTCGTTCCTGGTGGGCTCATCTGGATGTCTCTGAGGGGCTTTTTTGGGTGTAAAGAGGGAAAGAAACCATAGCAGGTGAAGCTGCAGCACTTGTAGAGAGGGAAACTCCTTTGGGTGGTTCTTTATTTTCCACAGTGATTCTCATGTTGTCCATGGAGCTCCTTGAGAGCTAAGCATCATTTCAAGGCTGGCTTTAATTATCAGAGGGAGAAGATTATAAGATTATTGTTGTCATAAAATTATTATTATTATAAGATTTTTATTATTATAAGATGATTATTATTACATTATTATTATAAGATTTTAATTATAAGATTATTGCTCTTGTTGTTATTATTATTATTATTATTATTATTATTATTAACTATTAGAGGAAGAAACCTGGAGAAGTTTTTGGCAAGACCTTATAGCAGCCTTCCTGTGCCTGAAGGGACTCCAAGAGAGCTGGAGAGGGACTTGGGACAAGGGCCTGGAGGGACAGGCCAAGGGGGGATGGCTTCCCAGTGCCAGAGGGCAGGGAGAGATGGGATATGGGGAAGGAATTGCTGGCTGGGAGGGTGAGGAGGCCCTGGCACAGGTTTCCCAGGGAAGCTGTGGCTGCCCCTGGATCCCTGGAAGTGTCCAAGGCCAGGTGGGAGCAACCTGGGCTAGTGGAAGGTGTCCCTGCCCATGGCAGGGGGTGGGATGAGATGAGCTTTAAGGTCCTTCCCACCCAAACCATTCCATGATTGTGAGTCTGTGCCAGATCTTACCACTGCTCAAGACCAGGTATTTTATTTGAGGGGAAGCTGCTGCAGAAAGCAGGGTGTTATCCTGCCTTAGCTCCCTGCCAGGAGCCATTATTTCTCCCTGGGGCTGTGGTGCCTTTGGGGTTTCTGAGGGGCCGTGTTCAGCGAGCGCTGGTTGGGGGATTCCACATTGATCCCACAGACAGGAGGATGATGAATTGGAGCACGAGGCTGAAAGCACTGGGCTTGCTCCTCAGCTCTGTGGAAACCATAAATCACATTTAGGGTCCTGATCCTTCTCTCCAAGGCAGCCTGTGGTGCCAAGGTGTCTGATGTTCTGGCTGGAATTCTCCAGGGAGCATCTGCTGAGCTCCGGTGCCGTTAAACCCTGTTAGCGGGGTGGGTGTGGAGGCTCCTTGGGCAGCTGGCTCCGTGCTGTTCCCTGTGTGTCTCTGTTCAGAGCCTGCTCTCACACACCCGAGCTGCAGAACCCTTCTGTAAAGCAGCCCTGGTGCCAAAGGCAGGATTGCTGTCGCTGGGGAGGAGATGAAAACAAACCCGGCAGACGTTCGGAGGAATCCAAGTGACGCCGTTGGCAAAGGCCCGGCGACAAACGCGCCGTGGGATTCTGGGCACGGTGTGTTTGTCACTCGTGTCAGGCTCCATGCTCTGCTCACCTTTGCTGCTCGGTGTCTGGGATGGATGATATTCCCAAATTTCCAAGGATCCAAGCCGTGTGTTTGCTGTGGAACGTCGTGAGGACAGGCCCTGGGGGCAGAGCTGTGGCCTCTCCTCTCACCACACACCAATGCAGGGATTTTTAACTCTTGTCCCCCTGAGCAACTGAGCAAACACCTGGTGTTCTGTGGGCTTGTAAATCAAGGGCTTTGATGGAAAGATTTGTGGTGCCCCAGTGCCATCAATCCTCCTTCCTCTGGTTGTTTGCTGTGGTGGTTGGCTCGTCCTTGGCTTGGCTTGGCCTTCCAGCCTGGTTGTCCCCTATTCCCACTGCACTCATCCCCCCAGGAGCAGCCTTTCTTGCCCAGGTAGTGGAGAGGAAGAGCTTTGGGGTGTTCTCCCTCATCCCACTCCCTGTTCTCCATGTCAAGAATATATTGTTAAATTCGGTCCCGATGGACTTGTCCTTCTGCACTTTGTTGTGTGCCCTGAATTCTGCTTAAATTAACAAAAAAATCCCCCCAAAACCATAAAACTGGATGCATTTGTTATGTCTGGGAGAGCAGAAATGTGTCAGAGAGAGACAGGTGACTCTGCTGAGAGAGGGGGGTTTAGATTGGATAATGGGAAGGAATTCCTGGCTGTCACCAATGCCAGTGGTGTTTCCCCAGCACAACCACCAATTGCCTTCTCTGGAACCAGTTTGGCATTAACTTTTCTTAAGTTCACACCAGTGATCCAACGATTTCAGCTGCCACAAACAAACATCCTGAGCCCCTTTTTAGTTCTTGTTTGGACTGAGGGAAGTAAATGAGGGTGGAGCAGTGAAGAGTAGTGGGTTGGGGCTGATTTAATCCTTTTAACTGTAATACTTTCTGTCCTCCTGATGACTCTCAGGGTATTAGGGAAACAAAAATCAAAGGCTTTGATAGTTGAGTTGATATCAGCTATTTCTGAGAATGAGAAAATTGCCATTAATGTAATCTTGTGGTCTTGGCCTTTCTCTCCTCCCCCAAATTAATTGGAAAGATGAATGTAAAGCCTTTAAAACGAGCTCCCACCTGAACACTGAGAAACCACCTTTTTGCTCTGGCTCCCATTGCTTTATCCAAAGACTGGTTTGATTTTTAAATGTCTGTTTAAGCTGGTGATTCTGCATTTTGCAGGGGTGACTTGAAGTGGGAACCCGGGGAAATGGGTCACTTGGTGTTACTTAACGTGGATTTCTTACCAGCTTTGGCAGACCCTGCAGAGTGAGGATTTGTATTAAAGTAAGCTCTGATCCAGGATTCCTTTGCAGCTATGGGATTTAAAAGGTGTTAAATTTCATTTCTCCATCCAACTACTGGCTTTTCCCATCCCGTGGGTGAGGTGGCAGAACCTTCTGAGCCCCAAAGTGTGGAGCCTCCTCAGTAAACACAGCTCTGGGCACGTCCAGAACATGGGGGCCTGAGCCACAAACCCTGCCCTTTGCTCCAGAGCAGCTCCAGATTGGTTATAGCATTTGGGGGATTTTATATGTGGCAACAAAGAGAATCTTCAAAAGGGTAATTGAGCTGAGACCAGCACAGTGGGATCGTTATCCACCACATCAGGATGGAATTCTTTGCTTACTCGTGAGTTTTCCAATCTGCTCGTGATGTTTTCCTTCGGGTGGGTGACAAAACCCAGCCTGGGGAGGTTTAGCCCAGGGTGGACTTCTCTGGTGCACAATTAGTCCAGGTGTCCCAGCCTCTCACACAAGTGCCTCGTTAGCACTTTTCCAGACCTGACTTAATTAAACCTCTGCCTTTGAGGCCCCGTCTCCGTGGAGCTGAAGGGAATTACGTCTCCATTCCTATTTCTGGCGTCTCTTACCCAGGTTGCCCACCCCAGGATCTGGATCTTCTGTGATGTCTCTGCTCCCTGTTCCCTGCAGCTAAATTTGGCTCCTGATATCCTATAAGTGGAAGCGCTCCCGGGTGGGGCTGGTGCTGTCCCAGGTGATGTGAACCAGCAGAGCTCCGGGGACGTCAGCACAGAGCTCTGGTGTGATCCTGACTGAGCTCACATGTCTCACTTTACCCTTCTTGGCCCAAATCTTCCAGCTCTTGATGCCACTCACCGTGCACAGTTCCTGGGAGCAACGTGCCGGGATGAGGGATCCACGTGCCGGGAGGTTTCTGTGCTTGGAGGAACGTGGAGAGGGCCACGAGCCACGTTTCAGTCAGATTTAATCAATACAAAATCCCTGGAAGTGTCCAAGGCCAGCTTGGACGGGGCTTGGAGCAGCCTGGGCTAGTGGAAGGTGTCCCTGCCCATGGCAGGGGGTGGCACTGGATGGGCTTTAAGTTCCCTTCCCACCCAAACCATTCCATGGATATGGTTGTATATCATTCATGGAACACCCTGTTGTGCACATTACAGTTATAAACAGAGAAGGCTCTTCTCAGAGAGGGTGAACCTCCCCTCAGACCTCAAACCAAACTGCAGATCTCCCTCTCGAGGCTGACCATCAGAGGAGAGAGTGACCATCAGAGGAGAGAGTGACCACCAGATGTTTTCTCTTCTGGCTGCGGAGCCACGGACGAATCCAGCCCCTCGCGCTGCCGTGCGGAGGCAGAGCCCTGATTGCCCTGATTGCCTCTCTGCCCACACCCTCCATCAGCCCGGGCTTTCCACCAGGCTTTCCTTTTTGTCTGCACCCCACCCACGCTGGGTTCCTCAGGCTTTCTCTCTCCCATTATCTCCGGAGGTTCCGGTGGAACGCGGGGACGTTCTTTGTCATCGCTGAGAAATCCGGGGCTCTTAAATTGCTCCTTTCAATCCTCCTCCTGCCTCGCTCATTAAATCCCATTTCCAAGCTTTTAGGAACGCTGGTAAACAGGGTGACAGCTCTGGAGTTCAGCTGTGGTGACGTGAGCTGTTGGAAAGGGCTGGGGCTCTCCAGCAGCTCCTTTAAACTCCCAAACATTCCGGCTTTCCACTTCCTTGGAAATCACTATTTTATTGCCACTGTAGGGGGAAGTTAAAATGCAGAGAACCAAGTGACTGGGGCAGGGCCCTGAAGGAAGTTCAGCTGCCCACACTAGGGGAATCCTTTTGGATTCCTGATGGGAAAATCCATGGCAATTATAAAAGGAAAGCTCTAAAACCGCTCTGAGCAGTAGAATAAAAATACACCAACTTCCCCCTGAAAATCTGGGGAGGTAAAAGCAAAGAGGTTTTAAAGGGATTAAAGATTTTAAAGAGACTAAACTTAAGCAAATCAGCTGCTTCCATGCCCGTGTGCAGCTCCTGGAGAGGGACCTGAGGCTGGGAATGTGCTGAGCTGGGAGGAGCAGCAATGCCTGGAGGGGATCCAAGGCCGTGGCCAAGCTGGTGGTTGAGTGTGTCCTCTTGTCATCCTTGATAGGCCAAGGGGGAATGGCTTCCCACTGCCAGAGGGCAGGGTGAGATGGGATATTGGGAAGGAATTCCTGGCTGGGAGGGTGAGGAGGTCCTAGAATGGATGTCCCAGAGAAGCTGTGGCTGCCCCTGGATCCCTGGAAGTGTCCAAGGGCAGGTTGGACAGGGCTTGGAGCAACCTGGGCTTGTGGAATGTGTCCCTGCCCATGGCAGGGGATTGGAATGAGATGATGTTGAAGGTCCCTTCCCACCCAAAGCATTCCATGATTTTGTGATCCCTCCCTCAGCAGCTGTCCATGTTTATCACGAGTGGATCCTTTGCATTATTCCATTGATCCTCCTGAGCCACCCATTTATTGATGACAGGCCTCTAAATTCTAAAAGCCTTCAAATAATGCAGCTTTCAGAGATGTGTGATTTTATAAAATACTTCTTTATTTTCAAAGACAAGAACCCAGACACTTTGGGCCAGATAAAGTAGCAGCTGTGTAGGATTTTTCCAAGACAGATATTCCCACTATTAGCCCCTTTCCAGCAGAATGCTGTTTTCTGTTCCCTGCCTGTGAATCCACTGTGTGCTGTTCCCAATCCCTGCTTTTTATCAACACTGCAAATCCCAACAGTGGCTGAAGTTGTCTCCCCAAACTGCTCTGGGGTCTGACACGTCCCTCAGGGGTGTCCATGTTCCCTCTGCCCCTCCTGACCTGGGGCAGAACGAGCCAGGGCAGCAAGAGCTGACACCATTTCAGCTCATTTTGACTAAATCAGGTTCAGAACCCAAAAACACCTCCCTGGGCGGACTGGAGGAGGTGCTCTCAGTGGCTTGAGGTCGTAGCATCAGCACTTCTGGCCCTTTGCATCCCAAAAACTGTGGGGTTTGGCATCTTTTCCGTAAACCCGAGGAAATGGTGCATAAATTAAGTGTGTTACAGCAAAAACCGTGCAGGGGAGGGATGAATTTAGCTTTTTAGCAGTAATTTTTTTGGTTAAGAGCTGAATGTGGAGCACCTGCTTGGGTTTTGTAGTGTTTTGGGGTTTTTTTTCCCATAATTATGGATGTGTTAGTACACAAGTTTCACACAGAAGAGCAGATGGAAGCAAACCAGATTTGAGGGGGACCACAGGATTCAGGCAGGCTCTGGAAAAGGACATAAAGTACTGCTGAGAAACACTGGGTGCAGAATCTTTAGTGTTTATCCCTGAAATCAATGTTTCTGGTTTTCAGTGGACTTGAAAGCTGAAAGCAGTTCCTGAGTGAAATCTGTTCCAAAGGCTTTGGGTCCTGCTTTTTAATCCTTGGATATCGCTCTGTTCCAGGTGTGGGAACAGCAGGTTCTTCCAGGGATCCAGGGGCAGCCACAGCTTCTCTGGGCAACCTGTGCCAGGGCCTGCCCACCCTCCCAGCCAGGAATTCCTTCCCAATATCCCACCTAACCCTGCCCTCTGGCACTGGGAAGCCATTCCCTGTGTCCTGTCCCTCCAGACTGCTAAAATTCTTCCCCACCTTTCCTGTATATCCCTTTTAAGGACTGAAAGGAGCTCTGTAGTGATTTTCCCACTTTCCTTCATTGTGCAAATGGAGAAAGGGCATAAAAATAATGTTTCCATGGAAGGTGACAGTCAAAGATCTCGTGCCTGTGGTTGTCGTGTTGGGAGAAGCCATCCGTGGCTCATCCCTCCTCCAGAGGCTTCACTTAGAATCTTAGCTGGAAGTTTGTGTGCTGGCCTAAAAACAGGGAAATTCCCCCTCCCTGGAAGTGTCCAAGGCCAGGCTGGAGGAGAGGATGCTCCAGGGAGACCTTGGAGCCCCTTGCAGGGCCTAAAGGGGCTCCAGGAGAGCTGGAGAGGGACTGGGGACAAGGCCTGGAGGGACAAGACACAGGGAATGGCTTCCCAGTGCCAGAGGGCAGGGTTAGATGGGATATTGGGAAGGAATTGCTGGCTGGGAGGGTGGGGAGGGGCTGGAATGGATTTCCCAGAGAAGCTGTGGCTGCCCCTGGATCCCTGGAAGTGTCCAAGGCCGGGTTGGAGCAACCTGGGCTGGTGGAAGGTGTCCCTGCCCATGGCAGGGGTGGCACTGGATGGGCTTTCAGGTCCCTTCCTGCCCAAGCCCTTCAGTGATTCCAGGTTTGCTGGTTTGGGGATGCTGAAGGATTGGGAAGCAGGACTGTGGTTCAGGATTGTGTTTTCCCCATGATCAGGCCACTCATGTGGCACATCCAGGGAACTGTTTGTGACTCACCAGCTCATCAGGACCCCCAGCTCAGCTCCTCAGCTTCCCAGTGGTGATTTCCCACCCGGAACCTGGAGCAATCCCAGGGCACCAAACCTGCCTGTTGGTGTGTGTAACTCTGCCTGCAGATGCTCCCTGATTCCTCCTGGGAAGCAGCGACTCCAGTGGGGAAAACCCCACCTGGCCGTGGCTTTGCTGCTTGGAAAAGCTTTTCCCAATTCCTGGCTCCAAGAGGACATTCTGTCCTGTGTGGGAGGGAGGGAAGGTGCTGATCCCTGATCCCTGATCCCTGCCCCACCCTGGCAGTGTGTGGGGCCTTGGCTCCAATAATGATGGGGGTGGGAGAGCAGGGGAAGGGAATCCATCGCAGTTTTCCTGGGAACACCCGCTCTGGCTTTGCTCCCGTGGGCTGGGCAGCTCCCAACCTGCACTCCCTGTGTTTTTAACCAGAAATCATGGAATTCCAGGAGGGTTTGGGTGGGAAGGGACCTTAAAGCCCATCCAGTGCCACCCCCTGCCATGGGCAGGGACACCTTCCACTATTCCAGGTTGCTCCAACGTGGCCTTGGACACTTCCAGGGATCCAGGGGCAGCCACAGCTTCTCTGGGCAACCTGGGCCAGGGCCTCTCCTCCCTCCCAGCCAGGAATTCCTTCCCAATATCCCATCTAAACATATTCCCTGTCACTTTGAAGCCATTCCCTGTGTCCTGTCCCTCCATCCCTTGTCCCCAGTCCCTCTCCAGCTCTCCTGGAGCCCCTTTAGGCCCTGCCAGGGGCTCTCAGCTCTCCCTGGATCCTTCTCTTCCCCAGGGGAACCCCCCCAGCTCTCCCAGCCTGGCAAATCCCGAGCCTTGGTTTGTTTCCAGCTAAAAATAATTGGAGTGAAAGCTCTTTGTCCCAGCCACAGCTCCTGGAATTGTGGCTGGGATGCATTCCCTGCCCTGCAGCCCCCTGGGGAGGGGTGGGAGGTGACTGTGCTCCCGTTGTGTTCATAGGGAACAGGAGCAACCCCAGCCGGGAGCGGAGGCACGTGGAGGGCAGGAGCAGGCTTGCCTTCCTCAGGATTGGATTTTCCCTCTGGTTTTTTTTCCCCTCCTCCTGATCCTGCTGAATCATCATGTGTAGTGATGTCATCACTGGGGTTTATTAAAGAAAAATAGGGAAGAAAAATCCTGTCTTCCCATCCCACCGTGCCCTAATTCCTGTCTCTCCTCTGGAGCAAAGCACAGTTTCCTCTGAGCTTCTGCTGAGGAATATTGGCTCACTCCTCTGCAGCCTGGGAAGCTTCTGTGCCTGTGTTATAACCATAAACTTTCCCTTGAGTTTGATTTTGGGTTTCCTGGTAGATTGGTTGTTGTGAGGAAGGAGCTGTGAGATACATGTTGTGCTCAGGGAGGGAAGTTGTGTCCCTTCTTATGATGATTCCTTGGTTCCTCTGTGGAAGGCGAAGCAAATGGGAAAATTGGGTTTGGGTTGTGTTTTAGTTTGGGGTTTTAATCTGAATTCGGGTGTGAACTCATCAGTGTGACAGCACTTAATTCAGAACATGGGATCCCAGAGTGGTTTGGGTTGGAAGGCACCTTAAAGCCCATCCAGTTCCAGGGGCAGGGACACCTCCCACTGTCCCAGGTTGCTCCAAGCCCTGTCCAGCCTGGCCTTGGACACTTCCAGGGATCCAGGGGCAGCCACAGCTTCTCTCCTTTTTAAAATAGCTGGATTGCTCAGGAAGACAAATCCCACAGCACGTTTCCATCAGATTTATAGTGATTTTCTATTCCATTTTGTTTCCTTATTCCCTTTGCTACCTGTGGCAGCAAGGTCTGGGGTACAATCACCTCCAACACAACCTCCTCTCCCACTCCTCAGTAAAACAAGGAGAAACCCACACCGTGCCCTTTATTTTAACAAAATCTAACCAGAGCCAAATTAAACCCCGAGGTGTTTATCCGTGGAATTCCCCAGGAGCCATCAGGAGCAGTTTTTGTGGAGCATCAGCCCGGCAGGAGCAGTGGGAGCTCTGCAAGGAGGCCCCTGGAAAGCTCCAGCAGGATTAATAAATGGCACGAGGAGCGCAGGTAAATCAATTAAACGTTCTTCGTGCGTATTAAAAGATCAGGGAGAACGTTAAAATACATGTGAGAGACTTAAAATGAGCCTAATGAGGGATTACTAACGACTCCTCTCCCTGGAAGCCGTGACAGCTCCAAAGGCAAGGGCTGTGTTATTCCCAGCGTGGGCTGAGCCTTCCCTCCCACGCCCGGGAACGGGATCCACGGAGGGGACACGTGGAAGTCGCTGCCTGGGGACTGAGAACTCCAGAGGAAGCCTCGAAATCCCGGGAGGAAGATTGTCCTCCGTTGGTGTTTGGAGAGGGATGGATGGAGGTAGATCCATGGATATAAATAAATGTATTTTTCATGGACTCATGGAATGGTTTGGGTTGGAAGGGGCATTAAAGATCACCAGTTCCTACCCCCCTATAATATAATATAATATAATATAATATAATATAATATAATATAATATGATATAATATAATATAATATAATATAATATAATATAATATAATATAATATAATATAATATAATATAATATAATATAATATAATGTAATGTAATATAATATAATATAATGTAATGTAATATAATGTAATATAATATTAGAATAGAATAGAATAACATAACATAACATAATATGATATAATGTAATGTAATATGATATTAGAATAGAATAGAATAACATAACATAACATAATATGATATAATATAATGTAATAGAATAGAATAGAATATTAGAATAGAATGAAATAACATAACATAATATAATGTAATATAATATAATATTAGAATGGAATAGAACAACATAACATAATATAATGTAATATAATATAATATAATATTAGAATAGAATAGAATAACATAATAAAATGTAATATTAGAACAGAATAGTATAACATAATATAAGAATAGAATAGGATAGAATAGAATAGAATAGAATAGAATAGAATAGAATAGAATAACATAATATAATACTATGTTATTATTAATCATGAATAACCAGTGAACACTGTCCTGACACGTGGCTGGACAGGGTTGGAGCAGCCTGGCCCAGTGGAAGGTGTCCCTGCCCATGGCAAGGGTTGGAACTGGGTGGGATTTAAGGTCCCTTCTCACCCCAACCAGTCTGGGGTTCTAAATCCGAGTGTGAAAATAACCCTTTTGTTGTTAAATTGTGTTTTGAGGGGGTCCAGGAAGCTCTGGTTTGGCTGGGTTTGGGTGTTGTGGCATCACCAGCGACCGGGGCCGGGGTCATCCCTTGGGCTGAGGGGCCAGGGAGGCCCAATGGAAGAGCCTGGTGAGCCTGGGGATCCCGGGCAGCCCTGGGAACTGGGAGGTTTTTGGGGATGAAATGCCAGGTCAGCAGCAGGGCAGAGTCCCTCTGTGGCTCTCCATGGCCCAGGGCACATTTAACAACACTCCCCAGAGCTGCTCTGGGCCTGGCATGGGCTCTGGATGCTGAGTGATTAAAGTGCCCAAATTAAGGGCTCTTAATTGCACTTGTCAAACTCGATTCCACTCAGGGCTGATTAACCTGGAGAAAACACAGGGAGCTGAGGGAGCTCGGTGGATTTACAGGAATTCTTCCCCTCCCCCTCGGGGATATTTGTTCTGTACCAAGTGGGTTTGTTTTATTGCCCCCCCTCCACCCCAACAACTTGGTATTAATAATATGGAATTACAATATATGATTCTATCATTCATGTGATATGTACCATGTATATATAATATATATATATATAAAATATATACCATGTATATATAATATATAGTATATATATAATATATATTATATAATATATATACATCATGTATATATTATATTATATATAATATATATTATATAATATATAATATATATACATTATGTATATATAATATATAATATATATTATATGTATTATATATTATATAATATATTATATATACACCATGTATATATAATATATATAATACATATATAATATAATATATATACACCATGTATATATAATATAATTTATATAAAATATATAATATATATTATATAATATAATATATATATATACACCATGTATATATAATACATATATATAATATATAATATATAATATATATATATATAATATATTCATGGTACATATCACATGAATGATAGAATTTTATATTGTAATTCTATATTATTAATACCAAGTTATTGGGGGTGGAGGGCATGTATATATATATATATATACCATGTATATATATTGTATATATATATATATACATATATATATAATATATTACATTGTATATATAATATATATATATTATATATATTATATATGGTATATATACACATGGTATACATTATATATATATATAATATATAATTCAGATTTATCCAGTGCTCTGTTCTTTGCAGCTCCATCCTGGGGAAGCTTCAGGCTCCTCTGAAAGCTTGGGAGCAAAGCAATGTCGTTGGGATCAATGGGAAGAGGGTAAATCCTATTAATGGCTCACGGGGCTGACTGACTCCCACCATGGAATATTTTAGTCCTTAGTGGCAAAAAGAAATTCCCCAGGGAAAAAAATGATGGCCTGGGTCGGGCCTGGAGGGACAGGACACAGGGAATGGCTTCCCAGTGCCAGAGGGCAGGGATGGATGGGATATTGGGAAGGAATTGCTGGTTGGGAGGGGCTGGAATGGATTTCCCAGAGCATCTGTGGCTGCCCCTGGATCCCTGGGAGTGTCCAAGGCCAGGTTGGACAGGGCTTGGAGCAACCTGGGCTGGTGGAAGGTGTCCCTGCCCATGGCAGGGGCTTAAAACTTTGGAAATGTTGGGTTTAACACCCCAAAACCTGTGGGAGGACGGTGGAGTGGGAGCTTCTCGAGGCTGGATGGGTTGAGATTGTTCCCATGGAAGTGTTTTCTCCATGGGAAAGCAAAGACCTCGGGTCCATCCACTGGGATCACGTGGGATAATCTCCCTGGGATTCAGGAACGGCCCCTTGAAGGTCAGTGAAGCCTCTGGGACTGGGGTGGGAGCTGCAATTGCAGTGGAATAAAATCTGCCAGGATTTCCCTGGAAAAAGAGCTCTGGGAAGGTCCCAACCTGCAGGGGCTGAGGGAGGGACAAGGATAAACCCAGGGGGTTTTGGGGGGGTTTCAGCTCAGGGTTTGCCTTTGCTCACTTCACTGGGCCTGGCTTTATGTAACTTTATTAGCAATATACTGAGGGAATGTGTTTCTTCCCCATTTTCCAGCTGTTCTGATCCTGCTCTTGGATCTCCTGGTCCTTTCTGCCCAGGAGGGACAAACCAGTGCTCAGGGAAAAGCTGGATTTGTGTCCATCAGTCTTTAATCTTGGATTTGAAGGCTTTTCCTTTCCTGTTTGACACACTATGACTTTCTTCCCATGGGAAAAAGGCAAGTCAGGGAGCTCTGGGCTGTCATTCCGTGTTCCAGGGGATTTTTGATTACACCAAGGTCCACTGATTAAAGCTTTGCTCATTAACTTCATTTTCCCTCTCAGGGCGTGGTTTCCTCATCAGTCGTGGCCTTTTCCCAGGACTCACCTTTTGAGGTGTTCCCTGGGAGCTTTGGGGACAATTGTGGAGTCATGGAATGGTTTGGGTGGGAAGGGACTTTGAAGCCCATCCAGTGCCTGGGATTAAACCCCCTTTTTCCTTGGGTAATAATGTTTCCCATTCCCTGGGATTAAACCTCCTTTTCCTTGGGCAATAATGTTTCCCATTCCCTGGGATTAAACCTCCTTTTCCTTGGGTAATAATGTTTCCCATTCCTTGGGCAAAAATGATTCCCGTTCCCTGGGATTAAACCCCCTTTTTCCTTGGGCAGAAATGATTCCCAGTCCCATGGGCAGGGACACCTTTCACTAGCCCAGGTTACTCCAAGCCCTGTCCAGCCTGGCCTTGGACACTTCCAGGGGCAGCCACAGCTTCTCTGGGAAATTCATTCCAGCCCCTCCTCACCCTCCCATCCAGGAATTCCTTCCCAATATCCCATCTAACCCTCTGGCAGTGGAAGCCATTCCCTGTGTCCTGTCCCTCCATGCCTTGTCCCCAGTCCCTCTCCAGCTCTCCTGGAGCCCCTTTAGGCCCTGCCAGGGGCTCTCAGCTCTCCCTGGAGCCTTCTCTTCTCCAGGAGAACATTCCCAGCTCTCCCAGCCTGGCTCCAGAGCAGAGGGGCTCCAGCCCTGGGATGCAGTTCCCACATTCCCAGTATCCAGCAGCTGTTCAGCTACAGAAGCCTCTGAAATCCCAGCAATAAATTGCTGCAGAGGTGTTGGGAGAGGAGAACATCCAAGCCTTCCTTGTGCAGATTAGGACTTGTGTCCTTGTTTCCCTGAAAGAAAAATAGATGTCAAACATGGAGCCATTTTTTTGGGAAGTCAGTTTTATGGACAACTTCTCAGTGCCAAAAAAACCCCATCATTTCCCTGTGGAAAGGAGACATTTTTGCCCTTTCTTGTGCTTCCTGACCCCTGGGTCTTGTATTGAGCTCACAGGAGCTGGGGAGTGTTTGCTGCATTCAAGGTGTGCTGAGAAGGTGCCTCTTCCTCCCTGAGAATCCCCTACGGTTCACCCGGGGAAGATATTTTATCCTTTTGAGCCTGATGATGAGAAATCCCCTATTTCAGCCGTTCCTGGGACATCCATTAATTTTCCTGTGCTCCACAAAGGGGACAAGTTCCAGCTGGCTGATGTCACCACACTCCTGGTGGCTCTCCTTACTCCCAGAGGATGGAGAGACATCTCAGGCTGTTCCTCAGGGATAGGTGCTCGTCCCTCCCTGCTCCAAGCAGCTTTTTTTTTCCTACTCATCCCACCAGAGTGATGGTATTTTGGGATTATTTCCAGCAGGGGTGATGCTGTCGTTGAGGAATGGCAGGAATTCCCGTGGTGCTGCCTTGTCTTCTCCTTGAGACCCCCCAGCTGGCTTGAACTGGGTCATGGATTCACATGGAGACGTTTGCACATCCCTGGAGGATTGGAAGGCCTGGGAAAAATCAATGTTTTAGAGGAGAAATTCCTTCTGATGCTGAAATCTGGAACCAGCCTGGTTCCAAAGCTGATCTGTATTCCAAAGCTGTATTCCAGGGCTGCCAGTGGTGCTTCTGGACACCCCTCATTTGAAAAGGAATAGGAAACAGGGAAATGAATTCCCCATTTGTTGTTCAGCCCCAGCACCTCCAACATGCTCGCCTGACTTGTAATGCTGAGCAGGGCAAGATCTTCCCCTTCAAAGTGCTTTGAAACCACATTTAATCTTGACTAAACTCATCCCCCTGGTTGGATGGACCCTCATGGATCGAGCTGGATCCTCCTTCCCGAGCTGGAAGTTCACATTCCAGGATTTCATGGGATCACAGAGACCAGCACCTGCTCTGGGACAGGGGGGACACGAAGCTCATCCTCTTCAGGATACTCCCAGTTCTGCACTTGCTCAGGCCTTTAGGGGCAGGTTTAGGCACAGCTTTGTGGGAAGGGAGGTGACATTAACAGGTTGATTCACAGATTTTTAGCTATTGAGTGATTTGTGTCTCACGAAACCCCCGTGCAAACAAACGTCCCCCTTTTTGGGCATAAACACAACACCTCGACCCGTCATGTTTGAATTTCCACCTGATCCTGACACAGTTAAAACTAGAACCTGACACCAGGAGCTGCCTGTGAGGCCGGGCCTTGGTGTAAAGCCCAGCCTTTGCTTCCTGCACACTCTGAACCTCAGCGGAGCTGCTTCAGCTCATCAGCAACAAATAAACCCCCAAGGCTGGGCTGCCAAGGGGGCAAAGTGGGATCAGTCAGCAATAAATCAGTCCTAAGGAAGTATTTGGAGGAGCTGAGCAGGATGAAGAGCTGGCAGGAGGAGATTTTATAGGTGTGACAGAGAAGCCTAAAGGAAAGCACCTTCAAAATCTAGGTTTGCTTGGTTTTGCTCCGTTTTCCCCATAGGGGAAGAGGATTGTTTGGCTCTGTATTGCAGAAACGTGATATCCACCAGGAAAGCAATGGAGCAGTGAGGTGGCACAGCCTGGCAGGGCTGGTTTGTGCTGCCCAGCTCACTTGGAAAAGCAGCAGTGGGGGGACAGAGGCAGTGCCGAGGTTCTCCGGGTGATGCTGCGCCGGAATCTTCTGGTTGGTTGGGATGTGTCGTGGTGGGGCAAAGGGGGCAGCGGGGATTTAAGAGACTGTGAATTTGGGAACAGTTTCAGAACAAGGAGTGAGTGGGGTTTAGATCCAGCTGGTGGGATCACTGAGGCTGAAAGAGCCCTTGGAGATCATGGAGTCCAACCATGGAGTCCATGCCAAGGCCACCACTGACCATGTCCCCAAGTGCCACATCCACAGGGCTCGGAAATCCCTCCAGGGGTGGGGACAACCCTTTCCATGGAGAAGTTTTCCCCAGTATCCAACCTGACCCTCCCCTGGCCCAGCCTGAGGCCGTTTCCCCTTGGCCTGTCCCTTGTTCCCTGGCAGCAGAGCCCGACCCCCCCCGGCTCCCCCCTCCTGGCAGGGACTTGCAGAGCCAGAAGGTCCCCCCTGAGCCTCCTTTGCTCCAGGATGAGCCCCCCCAGCTCCCTCAGCCCCTCCTGCTGCTCCAGCCCCTTCCCAGCTCCCTTCCCTTCCCTGCACACGCTCCAGCCCCTCCAGGTCTCTCCTGTCTGAGGGGCCCAGAACTGCCCCCGGGATTCCAGGATTTCTCCAATCGATCAGGACTTAAAACTGGGATTTTCCCGCAGGCTCTCGCTCCCCCTCGTGCCTGCGCGGGGCTCTTGCAGCCTCTCAGCTCGAATTCATCCCGTTTCCCTGTTCTTCCAACATTCCGGCTTTGAGGGCTGGCTCGTTCCCGTCCCTCTGTCAGGGAATCGTGCCCAACTTTTCAGCAGGAAGGGCAATCCGTGTTTTTTTGAGTATTCCAACAGCAATTGCTAATTCTTGCTCTCCAGTCAGGGCTTTAGTCCTGCTCAGCCTTTGGTTACGGAAAACTTTATATTTACTGAGGTTTGAACCGTTCTTTGCTCTGAAACACATTTATTTTTTAGTGATAAACATTATTTGAGTCAAGGATGTTGGAAACCACCATCCACAGGCAACTGAATATTGGGGAGCACCAGGAAGGTTTTGTTCCCCTGGGTTTTCACTGTGTCTTCACCTCTGACATGAAGGGATCACGTTAAAGAAGGAGAAAACAAGTCCTTGTTTCCTCATTCTTTCCTTATTTCCTCATTCTGAGCTAAAACTTCCTGAAGGACTGACCCCATGGAAGGGACCCACCCTGGAGCAAATCTGTTCCTGAAGGAGTGACACTGTGGAAAAAAGGGACCCTTGCTGGACCAGGCAATTCCTGAAGAGTTACCCCTTGGAAAAAAGAGACCCTCACTGGACCAGGCAATTTTTGAAGGAGTGACCCCATGGAAAAATGGGACCCTTGCTGGACCAGGCAATTCCTGAAGGAGTGACCTCATGGAAAAAAGGGACCCTCACTAGAGCAGTTCCTGAAAAACTGCAGTCCATGGGAAGGACTCACCTCAGGGATTTTCCAACCATAGTGATTCCATGATTCCACGTTCTGCGCCGGGACAGGGATGTGAGTGCTCTGGAAAACCCTTTGCTGGCTCCATGGGAACATGTGTTCTGTGCAAAACCCATACAGCTGTTTCTTCCCTGGCACAGATTAAGCTCAAGATTGCTTGGAGCTGGGAATGGGGTGGTCTGGAGCTGGGAATGGGGTGGTCTGGAGCTGGGAATGGGGTGGTCTGAAGGCAGCACTGACCAGAAGCTCCTTTCAGTCTGGAAGGGTGAATTTACCAGCAGCAGGAAAATATCCCCCCAAAATATAACCAGGTGCCAGCCTTTCCCCCGGAGCAGGGGGATTCCCAAGGGGGAACAGCAGGGAATGCTGCCAGCCCCTGCCTGGGCTTCACCCCGGTCGCTCCGCGGCTGGGAATGCTGATGGAATTCCAAAGTGGGCTCAGAAAGCTGCTCGTTGATTCCCGAGGGTGGAATTTTGAGAGTTTCGGTGGAGTTGAAGCCTCAGCTCGAGCGTCCAGCGCTACAAAGAGCAGGATTTGGTTCGTGTCCCGGTCCGGGATGTTGTGGAGCTGCCGGGTGTGGAATGCTGCCCTTGCAGGGGCAGGAGATCCCTTGGGCAATCGCTGGGTCTCCAAAATCTTCCCTTCTGTGCTCTTCGCCTCCCGAGTGCGCTCAGCAGAGGGAGCTGCAGCCCCGCCAGCCGCTCCATCCCGGCTTTTCCCCGGGATCGGGCTGGAATGCCGGGCGTTCTTACACATCCAGCTCCTTCCGCGCTCGGCCACGGGATTGGGAAATTCAGGATCCACCGGGAGCTGAGCGTCCCTCGGCTCTCGAGGTGTCCACGTGCAGTTCGGATTGAGGCAGCAGGACCTTGGGACGGTGCCAGGTACAACCCTCGTTGCAGGAGACCTCCGGGTCTAAATCCAGGGATACCTCTGGGATCCGTCGGGATATCAGCGCGTCAGCAGGCGATGGGTGGGCGTCTCCTCCACACCACGGGGAGCCTGCTCTTGGCTCAGGGGTTGAGCAGAGCTGAGCTCGATGGGAAATCCCAGCTGTGAAAACGGGCTGGATCTGAGCATTTCCCCGGAGCGGGATTTTGGTGGGAATGAGGGACCGAGCTGCCCTCGAAGGCTCGGCTGACGAGGCTGGATCATCAAGGAGACCTCGGCTGGGAGAAGATCTGCCCCTGAAGCCCCACTGAGCAGCTCTGGGGGGCGCTTGGCTGGTGCATCCCTCTGCATCCCACTGCATCCCGAAATGGGAGCCTGAGGGATTCACCTCGGGAGATGTGGGACAGCGGCGCCGGCGCCTCCGCTTTCCACCTGCCCGAGTGGATGGTGAGTTATTGACCTTCCCATTCCAACCAGCACCCAGCCATGGAGGGGGCTCCATTCCTGGAGGGAGCTTTAGGTCTCCATGTTGGGCTTAGCTGGAATGAGGGTCGTTAAAGTCGGAGATTAACGAGCTCATTGAAAATGGCCGAACGACGGGGGGCTGGTGCCCCCAGGTCACCCCATCCTGCAGATCTGTTAACAATTAATTTTTGTAATGATTTTGGAGCCAGTGGGGAAGAGGAGTGGGAGAAACCTCCTTGTGTCCTGGGAGACTTGGAATTCCCTCAGCAGCCGCTTCGGTTTGGATCATCAGCTCAGGTTCTGCTGCCACGAAACCTCTAAAACTCGGAGCTGCCCCTCGGGGCACCGTGGTGGGTCAGGGGTTTAGAATCCACGGCAGCAGGCACTAAAATACACTTTTCCCTGCTTCTCTGGTGGAAAGAATTCCCAAAGCAGCTGGAGATACAATGACATTGCCCCAAAAACCCAGTGATGCTCAGGGACAGGAGGTTTTGTGCCGGGTTGGCTCCGCGTGTCCCCCGGGGGTCTGTCGGTGTCGCGGGGTCCAGAAACACTCCTGGTGCTCCAGAAGGGCTGAAATTCCAGCTCAATATTCGTTGTCTCTTCCCAGATTCCCGCTCACATCTCCGGCTTCTGGTTTGGGAGTCGTTCCTCCTGGTAGTTCTTCTAAAAATAAGTGGATTATTGTAATAAAAAGTTGGAAATCTGGTGCTGCTATGAGGGGATTTGATATTTATCTACAAATAACGTCCATGCATTGGGTTCAAATGTCATTATTCCCCTTTAATATCCAACTTTTTGTATCCCACTATCCCTTTCTTAAGATTTGTGGATTTTGTTGTCGTAAAATTCCATTTTATTGTCCTGCTCCTCACTCATTTTTAATAGAGAATGATCCTTTCAGCCTTCCCCCAAATGATATCAAATTATATAATATTATATAATTATATAATATGTTTTTATATATTAATATATGTTATATATAAATTATATCATATTTATATTATATATATTTATATGATATATATATTTATATGATATAATTTATTGTATTCATATGGGGAATTAATTTGGCACTTTAAGGGTTATCAGTGACAAACTTTTGCAATTCATCTGCTGTTTCAGATGTGGATTTTTAACTGCAAAGGTGTGGAGTTCTCCTTAAAAACAAGCAACAAACCTCCCCCTACAGATCCATCCCCCTCTCTCATTTTCTCCATTATGGATTTAGTGCCTCTGGGATCAGAACCAAATGACAAAAACTTTATTTAAATAGACTGGGGTTTTTTTTTTCCTCATGGCCTCAGTAATTGCCTTTCCCAGTGCAGTTTTATGATTTTATGGATGGTTAAAGCTGCTGTGGCACCAAATCCATCTCCAGAGGGCCCAGGGTTATGTCCTCCAGGGATGTTTTTAATCAGGATTTTTAACTTGCCTGATTTGCATTTTATGTGCTTTCTCGGGTCAGTGTGGGAGTGAACGGCCACAGTTCAAGAAATAATTAGGCCTGGGCCTTAAAATGCTCATTATCTTTAAGGTCATTACTTCAATGAGCCTTTTAGGTCTTAATGTTCTTGCCAAGGTCCTTCCTTTGCCTCAGTTCACCTCTTGTAATTAAATATTGGAGAATGCGTTGTCAGGGAACGGCGGTGACGCCTTCGCACGGCTCCTTGGAAAAGCAGCAGGTTAAAGTGGGAGTTTTCCCACATTCTGGAACTCTGATGGTCAGGAGGTCTGGGATCTGCAGCGGGTCAGCTCTGGGTTCGCAGAGCTGGGATAAAGTCATGGAATCCCCGGATCATTTGGGTTGGAAAAGCCCTCCGGGCCCGTGGAGTCCAACCCTTCCCCAGCACTGACCCGTGTCCCCAAGGGCCACGTCCACAGGGCTTGGAAATCCCTCCAGGAATGGGGGCTCCACCCCTGCCCTGTGCCAGGGCTGGGCAGCCCTTTCCAGGCAGGAATTTTCCCTGGTATCCAATCCAGTCAGGGAAGGGCTCCCGTGTCCTCCCATGAGGAAGGACTCTCATGGGCCAGGAATTCCTCACCCCTCATCCCACTGGAGGATGGGCTCCAAAGGAGGGGAAATTCCGAATTTTCAAAGCTTCTGGGAATTCTGCAGCGTGTGGGGCAGGAACAACTTTTGGCTTTGTATCTGGGGAAGGTTTCAGGGTGTGTCATGGGGGGATGGTTTAATGAGCTCTAATTGCACAGTCTAATAATCGTTAGACAGGGAACAGCAGAGGTGTTCATTTTGCTGTGGCCTTTTCCTTTTTCCCCAAAAAACCCCAGGTGCTTTAGGGAAGCTTGTGCTGCTGGGCAGTGTGGTGGGAAGGAGCTGTGAGATCCCATGGGATGCTGGCTGAGGATGGGATCTGGGAGTGCTGCAGGTGCTGCCCAGGCTGGTGATGACTCAGCAGGTGTTTCCCATCTCCAGCTGCTGAGATCCCACATTTTTTCCGGTATAAAACACACCTGAGCCATCACTGCAAGTTGAGGAAGTGTGGGAATAGCCCTTGTTGTGGGGCTGTGCCCCACAGAGCTGGGATGGATTGAGGGATCTGCTCCACAGCTGAAGGAGGAGGTTTCTCTCCTCCTTGTCCTTCCTTTGTCCCCAGTGGAATTTCCTGCTTTAGGTATTTGCTGTTTTCTTTTTTTTTTTTTTAAGGATTTCTCCTCCCTGCTCCCACCAGTTCCAGCAGCAGGGATGGCCCCATGCTCTTGCTATGCCTTGGATTTAAGTGCTGCTGTTTGTTACCATGGAAGGGGCTCTGTCAGGGAATGCCAAGGTGTGCCATCCCTGGAAGTGTCCAAGTGTTGGATGGGGCTTGGGACAACCTGGGACAGTGGAAGGTGTCCCTGCCCATGTCAGGGGGTGGAACTGGGTGATCTTTAAGGCTCCTTCCAAACAATTCCATCATTCCATGATCCAGCACTGGTGTGGTGCCTCCAGGAATCAGTGATTTGACTTCCCAACGCTCCTGGAAATCCCTCTGGCCCAGGTGGGTGGCTCCTCGTTCCTGTCCTTTCTGTCCCAAGCCCTGCAGGTAAAACCACCTTTAACCTGCACATTCCCAAAGGGAAGATGCCAAAGGGTTAAAGGGGTGTGTTAATCCTGGAATTGGTCTCCGTGTGACCTTTTGCCTGGAGAACTTGGAATCTGAAGCACTTGGAGCTCTGGGGGAAGCTTTGGCTCGGTGAGCAGCGCCGTCAGGATTCCACATTAATTCCCTGTGAAACCAGGGAATGAGTGGCTTTGGACAGCCCTTCCCTTGGAGTGCTGAGGTCTGGGAGGTGGACTGGGAAAGCAGAAGCTGTTGGAGCTGAGGGATGCAGCTCCTTCCCAGCACAGAGAGGGTTTGGCACCGCTGAGCCCACGGAGGGAGCCGGGCTCTGCCAACCCCTCTCCAGTTTCCCAGGGACAAGGGAGCAGGAGATGAAGTATCTGCTTGGCAGCAGCTCTGGAGCAAACCAGCTTTCCCTCCATGAATAGGGATGAGAGGGCAGCAGGAGGAGGGTTGGGCTGGGAGCTGCCATCCCTGGGCTCCGGTGGGACACCGGGATGATCCTGTGGGTCCCCTCAGCTCTGGACACGCAGCTGGGGAATCATTTCTCCTCCAGCCTTTACCCTCCTTTATTTGAAAATTGAGTAAATTCATTTTATTTCTCGGCATCAGCAACAGATGAGATGTTTTTCCCACTAGGAAAAGAGTTCCCAGGAATTTGGTGGCCAAGCAGTGGCAGTTCTTGGAGATCACCTTCTCCTCCTGCTGTTCCATCCATGAGTAGATGGATTTTAACTCGCTCCATAACCTGCTCTTTCTTTCCCAAGTTTATTTCAGGTGGATTTGGAAGCTGGAGAGCTTGTGCCCCCTTAATCCCACAGAAAACTCTTGTTTTCTCCCTTGTTTCCTTAAAAAACCCAAATATCCGTGGCTAAGAATCAATTTAAAACGCTCTGACTACAAAAACAATTTACTGGGTTTGAACACGGTTCTCCCTGGTTTTGTCTGGTTGGCCCAGACTGACACAGGAATTGCAGAAGATTCCTGAGTGGAGGTGAAGGAAAGAACTTTTATTTTTAGAGAATATTTATTTATTTTTAGAGATAGAGGGTTTTTTAATTTTAGTGTCTTGATCTCAGCTGAAAAAAAGGCTTTTTTTTTTTTTTTTTTTTTTTTTGTCCAGGAAAAGCCTTTTGATTTCAGTGTTTTGATGTGACAACCTACTGGGAAAGTAGTTGGGCTTTGGTGGTACCATCAGGATGGGCTTTGTACCCCCTTAAAGAGCTTTTAACCAATTTACTGAAATGTCTCCCTTGAGATTTTGCAGGAAAAGGGTCACCAATAATAGTCAAAATTAAAAATTTCCCTTGACAATACCACATTGACCTTAGTGTCAGTTGAAGCAGGTGGTGCTGATCCCAGCTTCACATTCCCTGATGCTTCCACACTGGAAATATTCCATATTTCTGTTTTTCAGTTATTCTATAACTGAGGAATTCTGGGAGGGGATTTTCCCCCCACAAAGCAGGTGTTGCTTTCCTAGAGCCTGGGAATTCTTATCCTTTTAGTAGATTCCTTGAAATTTGCCAGGGAGGTGGAAAATGCCATCCTGGCACGTCCTGCTCTGCAGGAACTCTTTGGAGGAGCCCCTTGGAATCAGTTTTCCCTGGCAAGTGTGTTCCATCCTCTGGACAAGTGTGGCAGTTGTTGAGGAGCAAGATTAGGTCAGATCAGTGGTAAATCAGCTGTAAATCAGGTGTTTGGGATCCTAAATGGAGCTGGGGGAGCTTTGGTGTCACAGTCAGTCAGAAGTGGTGTTGAGGTCAATCCATGATGCCCCAGCACTTCCCAGCTCCCTCTCCTTTGGAAGCAGATCATGGAATCATGGAATGGTTTGGGTTGGAAGGGGCCTTAAAGCCCATCCAGGGCCACCCAGGACACCCAGGGTGTCCCTGCCCAAGCCACCCCTGCCATGGGCAGGGACACCTTCCACTCTCCCAGGTTGCTCCAACCTGGCCTTGGACACTTCCAGGGATCCAGGGGCAGCCACAGCTTCTCTGGGCAGGATGCTGAGGTTCTTTATGGGGGTTGTCCTTGGTACCTTGTCAGGGACAAAAATCTCTGGATAACAACTCCAGCCACTCAGTTAAAGGAATTGTCCTGCAGCGGGTCTGCTCCATCCACAGCCCTTTTCCTGCTGCAGTAGGAACCTGCAAGGTGGGAAGAGACCAGATATAAGAAAGAAATAATGGGGAAAAGGAGGGTGGGGAGGCCCTGGCACAGGTTGCTCAGAGAAGCTGTGGCTGCCCCTGGATCCCTGGAAGTGTCCAAGGCCAGGTTGGAGCAACCTGGGCCAGTGGAAGGTGTCCCTGCCCATGGCAGGGGTGGGAGTGGATGGGCTTTAAGGTCCCTTCCAACCCAACCCATTCCATGGTCCTAAAAGGAAAGGTCTGGCATGGGAACAGCGGGATGGGAGTGGGAGTGTGGAGTGGGAGTGTGGACCCTTCCAAGGACAAACTGTGCACTTGCAGCCGTGGGGGGCAGAGCGAGGACCCACACAATTAAAAACCACTTTGCCACGTACCAAATGCCTGCGTTGTTTTAGTTGCTCATTAGTTAATTTTCTTCTAATGAGGCTCCATTAACGAAACCATCTGACATTGGGGGGGGGGGAAGAAAACGGAGGGGGGGGAGAACCCGAGTTAAAAGAGCTTAATTAGCAAGTTAATTATAGCGAGCAGGGGACTGTTCTGGTTACATAAATAAGGCATTGTTATGCACACACAAGCCAGGCCACGTTCAAACCGGCCGCCAACTGTCTGGAGGTCGGGAACCGCTGTAATTCCCCGCGGAACACAAGCGGGGCTTGTTTGCCGGGACGCCTCATTAAGTCTTGGGGTCCTTCCCTGCCAAAGGGGGAAAAAAAAAAAAGAGGGAGTCTGAAAATGCCAGCGGTTCCTCCCCTCCCTCCCTCCCTCCCTGTGCCTCCACCCCGCAGCTGAAAGCAGAGCGGGATGGGGAGGTATAAATGGGGGGGCATTCCCGGCTCCGGAGGGACCGGAGAGCGGGGCCGGCGGGGACACGGCCATGCCCAACAAGAAGAAGTACAATGTCAACGGGGACTCGGGGATCAAAGCCCAGGTGAGGGCACTCTTCAGCACCAGGACTGCGTTTTTCTATTTGTGGTTTTTCCTCTCTTTTTCCTTCTCCTTTCCTTGCTGTTCCCCCCCACCCCGGTCGCTCGTTTCTGGAGCCGACTGCTCGGGGAAAATCCCGATCTCTGGAGAATTTCTTTCCATTTTCTCTTGGGAGCAGGTTTCAGTGATGGAGTTGAGCCAAACACATGTCTCTGGGGTTGTTCCTCGGAGCACTGCAATGGAGGAGGAGATGGGGTTGAGAGCAGGGAGATTCTCCAAGAAAACCTTGGATGCCGGGGGTGGTTTTTCTCGGTGAAGGAGCACAGTTTTGTGGCAGGAGCCCTGGGTGGAAGTGAGACCTGGCTCATTTGAAATGTGGTGAGCACACACCTGATCTTAGGAGTCATTGGCCTTGCACATCTGGCAGGAAGGTTTTCCAGCTTGATTTGGTTTTTCCTGCTGGAAGTTGAAAGCAGCGGCGCCTTGGGAGCAGGTTGGGCTCCTAAATCCGAGGAGCTGCAGCTCTCAGAGGCTTCAGAGCTTCTCCTTGGAGCTCCAGCCTGTGCAGGGGTGGCTGTTGCCTTCAGGGGTGTTTTGGTGTGAGCTGGATGAGCTCAGGCTGGAACCAAATCACTGTTCTCATCCATCCCCATCTCGGATGTCCCCCGTTCCCGGCGCGTTGTGCTGTCTTGCCTCGTGGGATTGCTTGGGATTTGAGCAGCCTGGTCTAGTGGAAGATGTCCCTGCCCATGGCAGGGGGCTGGAACTAGATGATCTTTAATATCCCTTCCAACCCAAGCCATTCCATGATTCTATGGAATTCCAGCAGCCCTTCTTGCCCGCTCCCTCTGTTGCTCAAAGGATGTTGGTCGACACAAGGTAAAAGCAGATCTGAGCCTTGGCCTGGCCCCTTCCCAACATTTTCCTTTCCTGGAGCTTCCTTCAGCCTCTTGGGGGGTCGGTTCCTTGCTCAGGTAAAACTAAACCCATCTTGTAGTTTAAAGGGTTTAAACCCTGAAGGGGGTGGAGGGCAGGGCTTATTATAAAGTCTAGTTCTGGTTCTGCCTGGTGTGGTTCAGGACTGACTTTGCTTAGGCTCCTACTTGGTTTTGGATGTGGAAGGGCTCAGAGAGCTCCAGGTTACCAATGTTGGTGCATTGCCTGGAACAGTCACATTGAGTGTCCTTGAAGGGAAATGTTAATTCCAGCACAAATTATTCCCCCTTGGTTGGAATCCCAGCCCATCCCAGCGTCGTTTCACACCGACAACTTGATGCTTTGATGGAGCTGCTCAGCCGTGGGGGGGGATTTGTTTTAAATCAATGGAATAAAAAGGGGACAAAAAAAAAAAAAAGGATGTTATTTCAGGCCAGCAGCTTCTTAGAGAAGGCACATAAAGGTGTGTGTGTGCAAAGCCCCCGTCCCGCCGGGCTGGGGGTGTTAATCCTCCTTGGGGCTCTGGCTGGAACATGAGTTTGTCCTGGTTTTTTCCCCTCCCATGTGTGTTTCCTGATCCGATGTCATTCTGT
The DNA here is from genome assembly GCF_036250125.1 of Pseudopipra pipra. NCBI lineage: Eukaryota > Metazoa > Chordata > Aves > Passeriformes > Pipridae > Pseudopipra > Pseudopipra pipra. The sequence continues at coordinate 74,868,885 of NC_087553.1, read as the reverse complement.
TGGTTGGTTTAAGATTAGCAGGGAAAAAACCTCCCAGGTGCTGCTGCAAATCCTCTCCCAGCTCCTTCCCCTCCCCTCTCCTCCCAGCTCAAGTGCTGCCACTTAAACCACTGAGCTGGAGTTGGAATTCCCAGAACAGGGTCCAGTTCCTTCTGCTGAAATGACTCCTTGAAACAACTGCAGAACTTCTCAGGAAACCCCGAGGGGCTCGTTAATAGACCCAAGTTAATGGGTTTCAGTAATTTGGAGATGTAAATATTTGACTCTTGCTGCACCAGAACGAGTCAGTTCATGGTCAGAGCAAAGTCCAAGGGACTGGAAGTCGTGATTCCAATTTCCCTGAGATTTAACGGGAATCGTGGATGTAGTGGGGGCATCAAGGGTTGGCTCAGGAAGGGATGAGCACCAGGAGTGGAAATATCTCCTCAAACTCTAAGTTTTAGGGTATGTTTGGATACGACCCAGTAGCCACATACAGAGAAAACTGGAAGAGGGTGGGTTTAGATGGAATACTGGGAAGGAATTCCTGGCTGGGAGGGTGGGGAGGCCCTGGCACAGGTTGCCCAGAGAAGCTGTGGCTGCCCCTGGATCCCTGGAAGTGTCCAAGGCCAGGTTGGAGCCACCTGGGAGAGTGGAAGGTGTCCCTGCCCATGGCAGGGGTGGCACTGGATGAGGTTTAAGGTTTTTCCAACCCAAACCATTCCAGGATTCCATGAATTAAAAGGGATGTTGAGGTATCTGATGCTCGTGAAGCCCCGTGGAGTTGGTGCTGATGTGAGCAGGGAAGAGTGAAGACAGGTCCAACCCAAGGTGCACATCAGGGACACAGGAGGGCTGAGTCTCTACTCTAAAATCCCCAAAATCACCTGTAAGAGCAGATATTTGGCTCGTGGGAAAACCTGGATTTGAGGAAATAAAGGAATACTGATTGCTTGTTCCTCTTTGCTGTTCTTGTCAACCAAAGGCTGGAGGAAAACCAAGCCCAGAGAAAAAAATTCCTCTGTGAATACCAGGGTTAAATGTAATTTCCCTGTTAAAAAATGGGAAATTTGCTTATCCCTTCTGTCCTGGTGTGCTTGGAGCAGATCAGCTTGGCTGGCTTAAATATTTATCTCTTGTGCTCAGGGTCTTGGGGGAATCTGAAATCTTCATTCCTTGGTGGTGACAGAGATGGAAACAGGTTTTAACTCTTCACTGAGCAAAACACCACCAAATATTGGTGTTAATCCATTGCTGCAGCTCCTTGTGGACGTTCCTGGGAAATCCAGCTCTCCAGCCTGGAGAATTGCTTGGATTTAATGGCTTATCCAGAATTCCTTGATTTGTCTGGTGAAGTCGTGTGCTCTTAAATACAATATTATTAAATACTTGTATTCTCCAACGGGGTGGGTTGGAGTGACATCTCTAATCCCTGCTGGAGGGCCTGGAATTAAACAAAAGAGGGAATTTAATGCGTCCTGTCCCCATCAAACAACAGGAACTGTGGTTCAGCCCAGAGCTGGGATGGTGTCGGTGTCTGCTCGAGGCTCTGGCTTCCTGGGGTTAATCATCTGCCACTGGGTGTTTCGGGTCTGACTCAGCTCCCTGGTTTCTCCCCACAGATCCAGTTTGCCGACCAAAAGCAGGAGTTCAACAAGCGCCCGTCCAAGATCGGCCGCCGCTCCCTGTCCCGCTCCATCTCGCAGTCCTCCACGGACAGCTACAGCTCAGGTGAGGGGGGCAGCTCTCCAGCCTCTACACACCCCAGGGTTTGTCCTGGCTTTCCCTCAGGGACCTCCCAGATCTGCTGGGGGGTCGGTACTGTGGGAGGGGAGGCGTGGAAAGAGGGTTGTTGCTTTTTTTTCCTCGTCCTCGCGTGTGGTTGGATGGAAAATCAAGTCATTCTGATGCTCTTAACGCTTCCCATCTCTCCTTGTAGCCCTCGTGTGCAGTTCCTGCTGCCTTCCCTCCTCTCTCCTCCTTCCTTTTCCTTCCAGGCTCAGCAAAACAACATTTCTCCATTCTGTTCATGCTTCCTTTCCTGTTCTTGAACAAATCCACGTGGATCCCGCTGTAGGTTTGGACTTACCTGTTGCACGTGGGATTGGAGTCTTTGAAAGAGCAGTGAGGACCTTTGAGGGCCCTTTTGAAGGTGTTTTTCCTGCTGGAGTCTGAGCAGTGAATCTCTCTGGATGTGTTTTTGGGATATTTGGCAGGTCACAGCGGGTTTGAGGAGAGCCTGGGTAGCTATTGGGTAGTTTCATGGAAACCTGGAATGGTTTGGCTTGGAAGGGACCTGAAAGATCATCCCATTCCAAGCCAGGGACACCTTCCACTATCCCAGGTTGCTCCAAACCTCATCCAACCCAGTGAGAGGTTTAAAGCTCTGGTTTTATTAAGTGTAAAAGCCTCTGGAAACTCAACATCCAGCTCCTGGCTGATGGCTCAGAGACACTGCCACAGACCTGGCTGGTGGCCAGAGCTCCTCCTGAACTCCTGCATGGAAACCCTCCTTCGTGTTTCTCCGCTCATCTCCCTGGTCCTGAGGGTATTGGAGATGAGGGGACAGGACCATGCTGTCCTTTCCAGAGGGAGGCACCAGCCCAGGCTCTGTTCCCACTTTGGAATCCACAGCTCCATCCAATCCCTGAGCACCAGGGAGTGTTTTGTGACTGTTGTTTTTGAAGAACTTGTTGTTCTGCTTGGCCTGGCCCGTGTCATCGTGTTCTCTCCTGGTTCACAGCTGGAAGAGCCTGGAATATCTTTGTGGGATTCCCCAGTGCTCCTTGCAGTCACCATCTCCTGCTAAAGCATTGGAAGTGTCAATTAATGAGCTTGTGGGAATACTGAATTTCCCTCCTCCTGGAAGCAGGAGGTTGGCACTTGGGATGGAAGACTTCAGTTCCCAGGGTGGCTGCAGGATGGAGGGACAAATCCCATTGGAACATCTTGATCTTTGTTGTTCCCCTTCTCAGACTGAACAGTAACACAGCCTGAACAACCCGTTAAGTTCTCCTGGGATGGGAAAAAGCTGGAAAAGAAGAAGGATGAGGAGAAGAGAGGTGATGATGGAGGGGAAGAGTCACAGAATTGTTTAGGTTGGAAAAGCCCTCGGAGACATCGAGTCCAAACATCCCCCAGCACTGCCAAGGCCACCACTGACCCACGTCCCCAAGTGCCACATCCACAGGGCTTGGAAATCCCTCCAGGGATGGGGACTCCACCACTGTGCCAGGGCTGGACAGCCCTTTCCAGGAAGGAATTTTCCCCAATATCCAACCTGACCCTCCCCTGGCCCAGCCTGAGGCCGTTCCCCCTTGGCCTGGTCCTTGTTCCCTGGCAGCAGAGCCCGACCCCCCCCGGCTCCCCCCTCCTGGCAGGGACTTGCAGAGCCAGAAGGTCCCCCCTGAGCCTCCTTTGTTCCAGGATGAGCCCCCCCAGCTCCCTCAGCCCCTCCTGCTGCTCCAGACCCTTCCCAGCTCCCTTCCCTTCCCTGGACGCCCACGAAGTGCAGGGAGGTCTCAAGGTTTGGAGGTGATGGGCATGAGGGAAAACCTGACCCTAAACAAAGCAGCTCTTCCCTGAGACCTTCTGGGAAGGCAGTTTTCCAGCATCCTGGTCCAAAATTCCAGGGCAGTGCCAGTGCTGTTGCAGTGATGCAAGGATGGGTGTGCAAACAGCTGTGGGTTCTTGCTCTTCCTGCCCATCAAAACTGGAATAATGAGGGTGGGGAGACCCTGGGATAGCTTTCCCAGAGAAGCTGTGGCTGCCCCTGGATCCCTGGAAGTGTCCAAGGCCAGGTTGGAGCAACCTGGGCTCGTGGGAAGTGTCCCTGCCCATGGCAGGGGGATGAAACAACGGGATCTTTAAGCTCCTTTCGAATCCAAACCATTCCATGATTCTGTGACAAACCAGCAGAGACACTGTGGAACGTGAAAACGTCACCTCTCAGTTGCTGTGAAGTCCAAGGAATGACAAAACCAATGGTGCTGATCCCCCTCTTCCCATTAGAATTCCAAGTCTCTTTCCCGGATCTGCCACGAGCCGCCGTTTTTCTGTGATTGTTCCACTTCATTTAAAGGGACTGATTTTTCTCACTGGGGAAATTAATTGTTTTCTGCCCCGTTTGGGAGCGATTTATTCGCCCCAGGACACACTCGGGTGTTTTATCAACATCTGCTGCTGCCAGCCAGGGAAGGGCACCGAGCTGGGAGCTCTGCTCTGGAGTCCAGGGGGTGTTTGGGTCAATTTTACTTAAATTTTACCTCAATTTCACAAACTGTCCTTTCCCTTTCTGCCAAATTCAGATCATTATCTGCTCCAGCAGAGATTTGGGGGGATCAGGTGGTTTGCAGGAGCCCAGCTTTGAATGCTCAGACACTCAGCAGTGTGTGTGACACACCATGTCCACGTTCTGTGGGGGGGATTGGAACAGGAATAGCTGGGATTCAAGGCCCCTGCCTTCACCCTCGTGCTGCTGCAGAACTTTGGGAAGGCTGTATAGAGAAGCAGCCAGGTTTGTCTTTATTTGGGCTGTGACAGGGGCAGGTTGCCCCTTTTTTGCCCTAAATTTTGGCCAGTTTTAGCAGCTCTGAGTGGACCCTCACCTGAAATATTAGCAAAGCTGAACTTGACTGAGTTTAGGCTCTGACCTGAGTTTAGGATTTGGAGTCCCCAGCCTGTCTGGGCAGAGATACAAACACATAATGCAAATAATATAATTTATATTAAAATGCTCCACAACTCTGCAGAATTGCCAACCCCAGGCAGGGAGTTTTCATTAATCAACTTTTGGGTGAGTTGAGATGATAATTAGGAGGCTGCCTATCCATCAGCTAATTGGATATTTCCAGGTGACAGGAATCCTTTCCTTTCTGTGTTTGTTTTTAATTTGACAGAAAAGCAGAGGCAAAACTGACTGTTACAAATTATTATGCTGTTCTATTACACTAATGATATTCATTTAATTGCCATAGTTCTGTAAACACTTTTATATATTATATGTATTTAGCAGTAAAGAACAATCTGCACAAGAAAATCTGGCCACTCTAGGCAGGGTTGTTTGTTTTTTTTGTGTTTTTTTGGTTTTTTTTTTTGATAAAAAAATTGCTTTCAGCCCCCAGAACCAAAAATGGCTGGTTTTAAAGAAACCTCCACCCAGATTAACTGTCTTCAAGGAAATAATCCTCCTTGAACTAATTAATCCTCCCTTCTGGAGTCCTTGCTGTCCGAGAGTTTGGTTTTATATAAGGTGCCCTTTTGTTATTAATCCGGGCTCCTGGGCCTGCAGGGTTGTGAACACCCTGAATTCGGGGCTCCAGTGGGGGGTTTGCAGGGTTGGACTTGCCTTTCACACCCCGCTGAGGATGGAGCCTTCCCAGAGGAATTCCAGCAATGCCTAATTCCCCCCGTAAGCGGCTCAGGATCCGTGTGGGTCTCGGGGAGCCTGGTGCTCCGACAGAACCCCACTAAGCTTTTTTTCCTTGGCATCATCCAAGTGCTTCACAGGAGCCAGAAGGGACAGGAACCACCTTGTTGGGTCCTGCAGGAAAGACAAACCCACGGCCGGGGTGGGGTGGAGGGTTTAACTCCTTGGTTTGGGGTTTTTTTTGGGGTGGAAATGCCACCAGAGCCGTTCTGGGCAGAGGGAGGTTTTCTTTGCTCCAATTCCTCTGCAGGGGCTGTCAGAATCAGTCACAACTTCAGGTCTGGATGCCCCTGGAAAGCTCCCTGGGAGCTCTGGAGGGTGGTGGAGACCACGGGTTCAACCATCTCCCCGTGACAGTGTAAGAACCCCTCACCCTTCCTGCTGCCTAATTCCTGACAGGGGTAGAAATGGGGAATCTGTCCTGAGCACTGGGGAGAACAAATCCCTTGGGTTGTAGAGCATTCCCTCCTGGAAACTGTGCCTGTGGTGCTAGGGAGGACAGAGGCCTCGTCAGGGTGTGGGGTGTCCATCATCTGGAGCCATCCATGACACTGGCCAACATCCAAGGCTGTCATGGATCGGGCTGTTCCACCATGGAGAAACTCCTCTGGAACAGATAATGTGGTGTCATGGATTGGGCTGTTCCACCATGGAGAAACTCCTCTGGAACAGATAATATGATGTCATGGATTGGGCTGTTCCACCACAGAGATTCTCCTCTGGAACAGATATGATGTCATGGATCAGGCTGTTCTGCCATGGAGATCCTCCTCTGGAATAGATAATATATCTTGGATTGGGCTGTTCCAGCACAGAGATCCTCCTGTGGAACAGATAATATGATGTCATGGATTGGGCTGTTCCACCACAGAGATTCTCCTCTGGAACAGATAATGTGATGTCATGGTTTGGGCTGTTCCACCACGGAGACCCTCCTCTGGAACAGACCGTTTGGTGCCATGGATAAGGCTGTCCAAGCAAGGAGATCCTCTTGTGGAACACTGAGTTGGACGACAGGTCTTGGGTTCATTTTACAAGTTCCACGTGATCTGGGGAGTAAAGGCTTGGAGTAAAACTTCCAGGCAGTTTAATAGGGAATGAGGGAATGAGGCTTTTGAGTTGGGTCGTGGGAAGGTCCTTTGGAAAGGGAAGAGGAGCAGTGGTTTCTGGTTCATCACGTTGCTCTGACTGCTGGTGCCTGTCCTAAAAGATGGAAGAGGTTTGGTTTCCCACGGTAGGGACATATTCCAGGGGAAAACATGGCACAAATAATCTCCTCAGCTGATCCCAAGTGGAAGCAGAAGTGGTGGTTAATTCATCGTGACTCAGACTGAAAATGGATGTGATTTTATATAAGCACACGTGATTTTTGTCATCAAAAAAAATGGGAAGGGGGATTTCTAATTCCATGAAGGGCTTTTCCATGCACCTCCACATGTCTGCCATAGTCCAGTTCCATAACCAGGAGTTTGGAGGGCACTGATAGGAAAGGAAGACAGTTTTTGACACATCCACACCCCATCTTAAACCTGCAGCTTAATCTGATTCCGTGTGACCATGATCCATGTGTGATCAGGTGATCCGTGGCTCTCTAACCCATTCCTGAAGTCCCCCAGGGATGGAGAGCCACCACCTCTGGGGCCAGTCCATGCCAGTGTTGTGCCATCCTCCCAAGGAAGGAGTTTCTTCCTCATGAGTTTCCTTGTGGTCCTCCCAAGCAGCAGCTCCTGGTCCTCACTGAGGAGCATCCAAACTGAGCAAATCCAAGGACTGGGAATGCCACCACACCTGGATAATCATCAGCTCACAGCCTTCACCAGGATGCTGTTTGGAATGGAACAGGGCCTTGTGTCTGTGCTGCCTTAAATTACAACTTGGGAAGGACTTGAAACAGTCCTGGGTGGTTTTGGTGGCTCCCTTAGAGCTGTAAAGGCTTGAATTTTGGGAAGAGAGATGGGAGAAGGCCGCGGAGATGGGCCCGTGGAGGACATGGGCAGTGTTAATTACCTCTGGTGTGGTGTTGAAGTAGGAGGAGATAAGAGTGAGGAATTCACCCCAGGTAAAACTGCCTGGGGAGATGGTCCCTGTGGGAGAAGGGCAGATCCCAGCTGAGGACGGAGGGAGGTGGCACCTGCACATGGAGAAACACATCCATGGCCACGCTCAGCCGTGGATCATCCACAGGTGCTTTGGCCCCAGGGAATGTCTTGTCCTGTTTCTGACCTCTTTTCCCCCCTCCAGCTGCCTCCTACACGGACAGCTCCGACGATGAGACCTCCCCCCGGGACAAGCAGCAGAAGAATTCCAAAGGCAGCAGCGATTTCTGCGTGAAGAACATCAAACAGGCCGAGTTCGGGCGCCGGGAGATCGAGATCGCTGAGCAAGGTACGTGGGGCACCTCCCTCCAGCTCCACCTCGTCCTGGGTCATCTTTTGGGGTCCTTCCTTCCCCCAGATCCCCTTCTGAGGCTCGGTGTGTTGGTGATTTCCCGATGCCTGTCAGAGATGGGAGAGCTTTGGTGGGGTGTTGTGGGATGGGAGAGGAGTTACGGGGTTGTGCCGAGGAGCTCCAACCAAACAACTCCTTGAAGGGCTGTTCTACAGTCCAACATGTTTTGTTAAAATCGGTAGAGAAGATGAAATCCATCAAATAAATTTGAGCTTGATTATCTCCAGAAGTCCATAGCAAAGGGTTTAGGAAGCTGGAGGGACACAGGAAAAGAGGGGCTGGGCAGGAAGTCCCAAGTTCTCCTCAGTCTGAAGCAGATTTTCCTCCAACCTCACTTGGGAACTTGCAGGTAGAAATTTGAACATGGGATGGTGCTTCATCCGAGATAGCAGGGAGAAAATCCAGAGGGATATTGGGTCCTTTTCACTTATTTGGGCTTGCTCACAAGGCTTTGGCCTCTTTGGAAGCTGCCCCAGCTGTACAAGTTCATGGGAACACCAGCCAGTGGGGCAGGGAGTGATGCTGCTGTTTGTCCTTGTTCCTCATCCCTCTTTCCATCACATTCATGGGCCTGTTTTCCCTTCTCCCTGCAGAAATGCCCGCGCTGATGGCTCTGAGGAAGAGAGCTCAGGGGGAGAAGCCGCTGGCGGGGGCCAAGATCGTGGGCTGCACACACATCACGGCCCAGACCGCGGTGAGGGCCGGCCCCAAACCCCACACGGGGCTGGGCCACTGCTGAGCCCCTGCAACAGCCCCCAGGGGGTCCATGGGGGCACGAGGGGCTGGGAATTCCCCTCAGGAGTGGTTACTCCTGGCTGGATTTGGGACTTTGCTGAGTGAAATCTCTACACATACATATATATATAAAAAAATATATACTTTGAAGTTCTTATTTACGTCAGCCTTTTAAAATTGTTTCACAAATGCAAATTAACTGAAAAATTGTTTTCTGTGCAACTTTCTAACAAACCTGATGCTGCTTAAAACCAGCTTCAGGGGTCCCAGAGAATCACTGAATCCTGGAATGATTTGAGCTGGAAGGGGCCTTAAAGCCCATCCAGTTCCACCCCCTGCCATGGGCAGGGACACCTTCCACTAGACCAAGTTGCTCAAAGCCTTGTTCAACCTGACCTTGAAGCTTAAAACCCGCTTCAGAGGCCCCCAAAAATCATAAAACCATGGAATGGTTTGGGTGGGAAAGGACCTTAAAGCCCGTCCAGTGACACCTCCCGCTGTCCCAGGTTGCTCCAAGCCCCGTCCAGCCTGGCCTTGAAGCTTAAAACCAGCTTCAGAGACCCCCCCAGAAGCTTTCCCATGAACAGCAAACAAACCCCCCAGCTGTGTGTTGCTCCTTGTGTTGATCTTCCCGGTGGTTTTTGGTTCCCAGGTGCTGATGGAGACTCTGGGAGCGTTGGGTGCCCAGTGCCGATGGGCCGCCTGCAACATCTACTCCACCCTCAACGAAGTGGCTGCTGCCCTCGCTGAGAGTGGTAGGAAACACCTCCCTCCTCGTTACTCCTGACTTTTATAGAGGTTTTCCTTGTTTTTATCTCATTTTTCACCTCTTAGAGTTTTTTTCCCCTTAATTATTTTTGGTTCAGAATAAACCCGTACGAGGTAACGGCACACGATCCATCCCTTCCAGTGCTCTGGAAACCTTGGAATGGTTTTAATCTGGAGGATAAAAGGACGTGGTACAAAATAATGGTGATGCCCTTAACGAGCTGAGTGGGCTCCCTGAAGCTGGGAGTTATTTTGTTAAGAGAAACAGAGCTAAATTTGATTTAAATGCTGTAAATTTGAGTCAGAACTTTGGCTAAAAGGGGCGAAAGAGAGACTTTGAGGGGGGAAATGATTCTTAAAAAAGAAGCTGAGCGTGTTGGTGCTCACCTGGGAGACTGAAAACAGGTTTTACCTGGGTAAGGTCTGGAATTTTACCTCGGTGAGCTTAGGAGTTTTACCTGGGTGAGGTCAGGGGTTTTACCTGGGTAAGGTCTGGAATTTTACCTGGGTAAAGTCTGGAATTTTTCCTGGGTAAGGCCAGAGGTTTTACCTGGGTAAGATCAGGGGTTTTACCTGGGTAAGGTCTGGAATTTTACCTGGGTAAGGTCTGGAATTTTACCTGGGTGAGCTCAGGGGTTTTACCTGGGTAAGGTCTGGAATTTTACCTGGGTAAGGTCTGGAATTTTACCTAGGTAAGGCCAGGGGTTTTACCTGGATAAGCTCAGGGGATTTACCTGGATGAGACCAGGGGTTTTAACCTGGGTAAGGCCAAGAGTTTGACCCTGAGACCTGGAAGACCCAGAAGCCAAACCCACCATCTTGCCCGTTACAAGGTCTCACTCCCTGAAGCTTAGTCCTGATTGCTCATAAATCAGAATATATCCAAATAAATCATTAATTCATTAATAAATTAGTGGGCTGACATGCCTAACAAGCGGGTAGGACACCTAATTTTCGGGGAAACCTTCGTTTTGGAAATAAATATTATCGTTTGGAGCGTGTCGGCCTCTGGCCTGGTGGGGGGTGCAGCTCTTTCCTGAGGGAGAGGAGGAAGTGAGGAAGGCTGAAGCCAACTCCCAGTGCTACCTTCAGTGTGTGCATTCAGTGTGTGTGTCCAAAGCTTCTCCTGGAAGGGGGATGTGGAAAGCTCAGCCAGGACCGTGGCGGTGTGGGGAGCGGGGCTGTGGGAAGGGCCGATCCCGCGGGATTTGCCAAGGCCGTGCTGGCACATCTCCCTCTCTCTGTGCCAGGTTTCCCTGTCTTTGCCTGGAAGGGAGAGTCTGAGGATGATTTCTGGTGGTGCATCGACCGCTGTGTCAACGTGGAGGGCTGGCAGCCCAACATGGTGAGTGGGGTGACTGTGGGGTCACAGCTGGGGGGGCCCAGCTCTGGTTTGTGGGTCCCTCGGGGTGGATGAGAGTGAACTGACTCTGAGTGACCTCAGGGCTTTGGGGATGGGGGTGTCCCTGTCCCAGAGTCCCCAGGGATGGAGGTTCCTGCTCCTGGACCCCCAGGGACCTTGGGAATTGGGGTATCCCAGTCTCAAACCCCCTAAGGATAGGGGTGCCCCTGTCCCAGACTCCCCAGGGATTGAGGTTCATGGTCCTGGACCCCCAGGGACCTTGGGAATGGGGATATCCCAGTCTCAAACCCCCCAGGGATGGGGATGTCCCTGTCCCAGAGTCCCCGGGGATGGAGGTTCCTACTCCTGGACCCCCAGGGACCTTGGGGATGGGGGTGTCCCTGTCCCAGGCTCCCCGGGGATGGAGGTTCCTGGTCCTGGACTCCCAGGGACTTTGGGAATGAGGGTATCCCAGTCTCAAACCCCCCAGGGATGGGGGTGCCCCTGTCCCAGACCCCTCAGGGCTTTGGGGATGGGGGTGTCCCAACCCCTCTGGGATTTGGGAATGGAGGTACCCCAGTCCTGGATCCCCCTGGGATGGGGGTGTCCTTGTCCCCATCCCTCAGGACCTCGGGAATGGGGGTATCCCAGTCTCAAACCCCCCAGGGATGGGGGTGTTCCTTTCCCAGACCCTTCCAGAGCTTTTGGGGACACCCTTCATGGCTTTGGGGATGGGGGCACCCCAGTCCTGGATCCCCCTGGGATTGAGGTGTTTATAAATATATGTATCTGTAGGGGTTATCTTAGAACAGTTTGGGTGCCATGGGAAGCAGGTTTGGAGCCATTTGGATTATTTTCTGTAGGAAGGGGAGGGGCAGGGACTGAGCTCTGCTCTGGGGGGACCAGGGACAGCACCCAGGGAAGGGCTGGAGCTGTGTCAGGGCAGGGTCAGGGTGGATCTCAGGACAAGGTTCTTCCCCCAGAGGGTGGTTGGGCACTGACCAGGCTCCCCAGGGCAGTGGGCACAGCCCCAAGGCTGCCAGAGCTCCAGGAGGGTTTGGATGATCCTCTGGGGCACAGGGGGTGACTCTGGGGATGGACCCGTGCAGGGCCAGCAGGAGAAGGAGGAAAAGAAGGCAGGTTTAGTGCTGCCTGGTGTTTTCCTTGTTAATTTAGACCTGACTTAGCACTCAAAGCTCAGTGCCAGCACCTCCCTTACCTTCCAAGTGCTTTGCAATGAGCTGTGTCCTGTGGGAAATGAACTTCTCCCGCTCTCCCAGCTGGGGGGTCGGGGAGAGGGTGGGTTAAATGGCTTCTGGGTCTTGCCCACCAAGCAAGGTTTTGTTGAACTCCTTTGTAAATTAGCACAGCTGCCTTAGTGCAAAGTTTTCTGGGTGCTTAGTTTGATTCCAGAGTGTCTTGCTGCGGTTTAAACCGAACTCATTTATTGCACCCACCGAAAATGGCTCAAAATCAGTATTTTTTGAGACGAGGTTTCATCCTTTTCGCCATTAAATTCTCACCTTTGGTTGATGGGATTTTTCTTACTTAAGCAAAGCCTCTGTTCCAGAACAACACTCAGATTTCCAGGTGATTTCCACACTTTGAACCTGCTCTTACTGCAGGAGCACAAAACCTCAGGTGACCCAACTCTGCTCCGCTGCTTTATCCTGCCCTTGTTTCCAGGGAAAACAGAGAACCTGGGACTACGTGAGTGGAATAATTTTCAGCTGTCAAATGTGCTGTTTTCATCATGTTTCCCCAAAGCTTTAGAGCCCTGGAGCTTGTGATCTAAATTAGGTGGGAAGCAGTGGAAGGTGGCAGATAAATGCGGCTCCGGGTTGGTTTTTTGCCGGTATCGGCTCCTTTGAGGTGGGATTTTTGTTCCTTCCAGCCAAACCTGTTCATTCCCTCGCTGTCACCTTTGAGAAGAACAGGGAATGTCAAAAAAATCCACCCCCAAGCTCTGAGTCGGAGTCTAGACTGTCTTTGAGGAATCACTTCCCATCCAAAACGTCGCTGTTTGAACAACTCAGCGTTCCGGAAAACGCACGTTTTGCTTTCCCAGGATCTGCTCAGAGCCCTTCACGTGTCTCCAGCCATCAGAACTGTTTCCAGAGCTGCTTCTGGAGCACAGGGATAACTGAGGGGAGCACCAAGTGCCTCGGAGCTGTTCCCAGAGATTTGCACGCTGGACTTCAGAGATCCGTGGTTTTAGAGATAAGGAATGGGACACTGGAAACAGGGTGAAGAACAGGTGTGAGAGGTGTGGAACCATGGAAACAGGATGGTTTGGGTGGGAAGGGACCTTCAAGACCATCCAGTGCCACCCCTGCCATGGGCAGGGACACCTTCTGCTATCCCAACCTGGCCTTGGACACTCCCAGGGATCCAGGGGCAGCCACAGCTTCTCTGGGCAACCTGGGCCAGGGCCTCCCCACCCAGAAATTCTGACCTTCAGAGGAGGGTTTTGGAAATCCAGACCTTCAGAGGATGGCTCTGGGAATCAAAGACCTTCATGGAATGGCTCTGGGATTCCTGAACTTCAGGGAATCAGGGTTTTGGGAATGCTGACCTTCAGGAGGAGTGCTCTGGGAATCACAGGCTTTCACAGTGGGGCTTTGGGAATCCAGACCTTCAGAGGAGAGCTCTGGGAATCCTGACCTTCAGAGGAGGGCTCTGGGAATCCAGACCTTTAGAGTGGAGCTCTGTCTGGACAGGAATGGCTCAGAGAGGAGTTCTTTTTTCCTGAAAAATACAGAATCTGCAGCACTGGGAGGTTGGTTCCCTGATCCAGGACTGCGCTGCCTCCGGGGGGATTTTGGTGCCATCTCCCCCCACTCCCTCCTGCCATCTCCTTGTGTTTTCCTCACTCATTTTCTGCAGCAAATTGTTTTCAGGCACGTTGCTGAGCTAATCCTGGGCAGTTTTAATCCACTTGGTTTGGGCAGGATCAGCCACGTGCTGTGGTTTGGGAAGCTGGGAAGGGAACAGGGGGAGACGAGGTGGTAACGGGGCCTTGGGTGGGTTTAAGGGGTGGTGAAATGGCACCTGGAGACACCAGTTTCTTTCCTGGAAGAGCCAGAGATTTTTCTGTTGGGAGGAAACAGGAGATGGAAGGGCTGAGGGAGGGTGAAGGGACAGCAATGGGAATTTGTTCTGCTTGGAGAGAGAAACACCCACCAAGGTTCCCACCTGGAAGAGCTGCTTTTCTGCTGGAGAAATCATCTGCACCTCAAATAAAGGCTTTTTTCCCCTCCAAAAAAATAAAACTGCCTGGAAGAACGGGAATGAGGGCAAACAACCTGCATAAAGCTGGGAAAACTGCAGGAATGTGGGGCTGTGCTGCTGGATGGTCAGGGCTGCCACACAGAGGTGACCTTCCCTCAAAACCGGTTCCCCCGTGGATTCAGCTTGGGGGTTTTACATCCCCTGCTCTCCCAGGAAAGAGGAAACTTCCAGCTCCCAGAATTCTCTCTTAGAAGAGGATTATGTGCCCTATTAAATGGGGATTAATGAAATGGAGATGTCCTGGGAGCCAGGCTGCTCAGTTCCAGGCTGCTGGATTCCTACCTGGGCTGGCCCAGCAGAGCTGCCCAGCCCACTTAACCCTTGCCTGCCTCTGCTTCCCTGGGGATGGAACGTGGAGCTGGGAATGCCCCGGACACTCAAGAGCTGGATCTGCATGGATGCTCCTAAACATTCTGCCTGTGCTTCCCAGACATTCTGGAGGAGCAGCTGCTGCACATCAGTGGTAAAATCCAGCCATTCTGAGAGGAAAAGGTGGTGAAAATACATAATATTTCCAAGGAACTCTCTGTCCATGGGTGAGAAGCCACCACGTTGTGTCATGGCAAAGCTCAGGAATGTCACCTTTGTGCCCAAATGGGGCTTCTGCCACGTGTGGGAGTGTTCATTTTTCCTGGGAAAGCTGCAGACCCTCAGCAGGAGGGGCCCAGCCGAGCTCCACCAGTGACCAACGAGTGGAGGTCCTTCTGCCCAGGGTTGGCACGTGGATTTTAGGGCACCCCTGGGCCACACCAGGAGCTGTAGGGAACAGGCAAAGAAGGGGATGAGGAGGATAATGATGATAAGGTCTGATGTTAGTGTAGGGAACATGCACAGAGGAAGAGGAGGATGATGGTGATGCAGGCAGAATTCTTTGGTGTGGGAGTGAGGAACATGCAAAAAGGGTGATGGTGGTGGTGGTGGTGGTGGTGATGATGATGATGATGGCAGTGACTGTGAGGAGGATGGTGATGATGATAGTCATGCCCTGGGGTGATGAGCTCTCAGCCAGTCGGGTCAGCACAGTTCCCTGGCACTTCACCCTCCTCCTTTTGCATCCTGCTCTTTCTCCGTCCTCCTCCTCCTCCATTCCCAGTCACGTCAGAAGAGCTGATGACTCTGCCCAGTTCAGAGGTTTTTCCATCTGTGCTTCTGGGAGACAGGGAGAGAGGAGCCTGCACAGCCACTTTCCATAATTCCTCAGTTCTCTTCGTTAACACCAAGGTTTGCTGTGTTTGTCTGACCTGTTGCCTCTCCAGGACATTATTGATGAAGCATCATTCCTGCTTGGAATGCTCAACCAGAGTGTTCCCACCTGGCTCACACTGTGGGGTTTGAGGTGCCAGAACATGGAATGATTTATCCCTGGTACCTCTCTGGGTTCTGGAGGCCTCACTGGACCCTCAGAGCACTGACTGGGGTTGTTTCCTTTCCAGATCCTGGATGATGGGGGAGATCTCACTCACTGGATCTACAAGAAATATCCCAACATGTTTAAGAAGATCAAGGGGATAGTGGAGGAGAGTGTGACAGGAGTCCACAGGTAACGGGATGGGCTGGGCTGGCAGGAGAATTTGGGACAGAAACACCTCAGGGTGCTGGTGCCAAAGGCCCCCGTGCCAGGAGACACCCCAGCTCACCTGAGGGGAGAACCCCCAACACGTGGGCTGAGCTTTTCCTTCAGCCTGGGCTTGGCTTTCCAGGAGAGCTGTTTGAAATCCCTCCTCAGTTCCCGCTTGGAGCTGCTGCTCTGAACTCCAGGGTGGGAGCAGAAGCACCTCCCGGGCGCTGGGTGGGTGGGAAGGTGCACCAGGCCTTGTTTTCCCCCTGGGAAGTGGGAGGAATGGTTCCTCAGCTCGTTTTGGGGAGGGAGGAGGAAGGGCTGAGGGCAAAGCCAGAAGTGTAGTCCTGACCTAAATCTCTGGGAAGAAGTGAGATTTGGGAAGAGGAACTGGTCCTCCAGTCGGGGTGGGGTCCCACAAAGGGAGGACCTCAGAGATGACTCAGTGAAACCCATCAGTCCATGGCAGGAGCAGAGGTGTGGTGGGAGAAGTGGCTTTCCCAGGGGAGTTAATCCTGTCACAGGTGCCAGAAAACAGGGAACTGGGGGGAAGAGCAGCAGCCTCTGCTTTTTGCCCTGTTTTTGCAGGGAGAAAGGTTTGGCTGCAGCTCTTGGAGCTGCCTGAGAGCTTGGCCAGAGGTTCAGGCAGCCCTTGAAACGGGGAAATGAAATATTGAAAGAGGGAAGTGGATTCAGGTCTGCAACCAGTGGGGTCAGGAAAAGGACTGATGGTATTTTTAGTATCTGGAATCATTCCCAATATGGGCAAAAGACATTTCCAAGCATGTTCTTCTTCCCATGGGCTGGAGCAGGGACATTTTCAGATGCTCTTTGAAGCCCCAGTGACGTGTTTGGATTCATTTTTAGTGGTTTTGCTGCTGCTGGGAGTCAAGTCCATGCTTGGAATTAGGAGGGCAGGTTGATGGTGGAGAGCTGGGGGGGTTCCCCTGGAGAAGAGAAGGCTCCAGGGAGAGCTGAGAGCCCCTTGCAGGGCCTAAAGGGGCTCCAGGAGAGCTGGAGAAGGGACTGGGGATAAGGGATGGAGGGACAGGACACAGGGAATGGCTTCAAAGTGACAGAGAATATGTTTAGATGAGATATTGGGAAGGAATTGCTGTCTGGGAGGGTGGGCAGGCCCTGGCCCAGGTTGCCCAGAGAAGCTGTGGCTGCCCCTGGATCCCTGGAAGTGTCCAAGGCCAGGCTGGAGCAACCTGGGCTAGTGGGAGGTGTCCCTGCCTATGGCAGGGGTGGAATGAGATGCTCTTTAAGTCCCTTCCCACCCAAACCCCCCAGCAGAGCGCAGGGGAATGTTTTCCCCCTGAGGCCGTGTTTTCCCAGGGGAATGTTTTCCCCCTGAAGCCGTGTTTTCCCAGCGGAATGTTTTCCCCCTGAGGCCATGTTTTCCCATATCCATGCAGGCTGTACCAGCTGTCCAAGGCAGGCAAGCTCTGTGTCCCAGCCATGAACGTCAACGACTCGGTGACGAAGCAGAAGTTTGACAACCTGTACTGCTGCCGGGAGTCCATCCTGGACGGGTGCGTACGGGACATCCCATCCCACAGGGAATGGTGCCCACGGCCCTGCCCTGCTGCCACTCAGCTCCTTTGAGCCCAGCTGGTGTGGGAGAGCAGAACAAAGACCCTTCATTACCTGTGCTCTGCTTCAGAATTCCTCACATGTGGCTCTTTCCCTTTTTGGGTCGGGACAAAAGCCGCCTGTGTCCGTGGGGGGTGTGAGTGGAGCAGCAGCTTCCTCACCACCTTCTTTGCCTTTCTAGTTTCCCTTTTTTTATCCTCAGGGATCTTTTTTGTTTTTTTGGTTTTTTTTTTGCTCTCTCCACCTCTTTATTCCCTTTATTTTGGTGGAATTGGGTGTCTGTGTCCTCGCCTCTTCCACCGCCGAGTTCTGTCGGAGCCAAGCGAGGTCAGGACAAGTTTTGTTCCTGCAGTTCTGCTGGGACATATTCCATGAACAATCCATAAAGCTGGAACATGGAGCAGTGTTTTCCAAGGCACTGGAAGCTGTAACGTGGAGCAGTGTTTTCCAAGGCACTGGAAGCAATAATGGGGGAAATGAGGGTGGTAAAACATGGGAATGGGTTGCCCAGAGAAGCTGTGGCTGCCCCTGGATCCCTGGAAGTGTCCAAGGCCAGGTTGGAGCAACCTGGGACAGTGGGAGGTGTCCCTGCCCATGGCAGGGGTGGCACTGGATGGGCTTTAAGGCCCCTTCCCACCCAAAATATCCTGGGATTCTACAGCAACCCCTTGAGGGGTGAGTTGGGATTTGGGTTAAGTCTGGCCCAGGTGTCTAAAACTGGGTCAAGGGAGGCGTGAGCAGAGGTGCAATTAAATCTGCTGTGGGTTTTATCCAAATTGTCTCGGAAAAGTGAGGGAATTTCACCTTCCCTGCACTGCTAACCTATTTACTCCTGTGCTAAAAATAGCCTGGAATGTAGGACACTCTTAGGGAGAAACCAGAAGGAAAGGGAGTGGAAGGGGGAGCTTCATTTGTGGGAAGCACTGGGATCCTGGCAGTGAGTTACCACTTCCCTGCTGCCTCTGTGCTGCTCTGTGTGGGATTTTGAGCCACAAAAATGAAGAAAAACGTGTTTTTACCGAAGGTTTTCAGTATTTCAGGAGTGGCAAAACAAGGGGTCAGCAAATAACGAGCAACAGAAAAAGGGCTCCAAACCCAAACTGGGTCCTGTTTGTTGCGTCTTGCTGGGAAAAGTCAGTTTGAAAAGTCAGGTTTTAGGTGGGTTTGGGGTCTCCTCTGCCCCCAAAATTCTCAGGGGTGCAGGCCCCAGCCATGGGGTTGGGGAGGAGCAGCAGCTAATCCCGGGATTAGCTCTTAGGGCTGGTTTTAAGTGTGGTTTTTTCTCCTCCCTCAGCCTTAAGAGGACGACGGACATGATGTTTGGAGGGAAGCAGGTGGTGGTTTGTGGCTATGGGGAGGTAAGAGGGGCCCGTTTTCCAGGGGGGAGGAATCCTTGGCACTTGGATTTTTCCATCCTCGGGGATTTGTCTGCACCTGCACCTTCAAACCTGAGGGGTTGGCCAAAAACCAAAGGTTTTCCTAATTGCCAGTGTATTTCTTTATTATTGAGGAGATGCCAAAGCTGGATCTTGACTGGCACGAGGATTAAATATTCAGAATATTCAGGGTATCCTTAATGTCTAAATATTGGCATATCCAGGGATTAATACATCACACAGGGATGTATCTTTTATATTATATATTATATTTAATATATATTTAATAATTATATTAATATCTATTATATATATTATATATTACAAATATTACAAATATTATATATATTATATATATTATATATATTATATATATTATATATATTATATATATTATATATATTATATATATTATATATATTATATTTAATATAATATTACAATATTCAGAGGTTCTGCACAGCGTTGCATGTTGATGTGTGGTCAAGGAAGAGAAGTTATTCATTTATATCTTATATAAACATACATGAAATTTATATAAATTTGAGTGTAAACATACATAAATTTATATAAATTTGTATATAGAGATATGTTGATTTATATACAATTGTATAAAAACACACATAAAATTTATTCAAATTTGTATATAAATATAGAAACATCAATGTATATATAAATATATTAATATTTATATAATATTTATATAATATTTACAAATCCCAGTTTAAATGGATTTGTATATAAATACATATTAAATTCATATAAATTTGAGTATAAACATACTTACATTTATATAAATTTTTATATAAAGATATATTGATTTATATACAACTGTATAAAAATACACATAAAATTTATTCAGATTTGTATATAAATATATAAACTTATCAATGTATATATAAATATATTAAATTTATGTGGATTTTTATACAAATATATTAAATTCATATAAACTTGAGTATAAACATACATATATTTATATAAATTTGTATATAAAGATGTATTGATTTATATACAATTGTATATAAATATACATAAAATGATACAAATTTGTATATAAATCTATAAAATATAGAAATATGCATAAATTTATATGGATTTGTATATAAATATATATTAAATTTATATAAATTTGAGTATAAACATACTTACATTTATATAAATTTGTATGTAAAGATATATTGATTTGTGTACAATTGTATAAAAATACACATAAAATTTATTCAAATTTGTGTATAAATATATAAATGTATGAATGTATATGACCCTGAGTGGGGCAAAGGTCACAAGGGGCTCTCCAACCCTCCCTGGCCCTTCTGGACTCTCCCGTTGGTGTGTTTGGGATCCTGGGAAGTTGTGGGGGAATAAACTCCCAAAACCAGCGGCACGTGGAGATCTTTTGGTGCCTCTGCTCAGAGCTGGGCCTGAACCAGGCCTGGGGTGACCCCAAATCCGTGCCCCAAAAATTGAGCATCTGCCCCCCGGAGGGTTCCAGAGGGCTCCGGGGGGGACAGAAGAGTCTCCCAGAGTTGTCCCTCCTTGGGAATACTCCTGGAGTGTCTCGACACCTCCCTCCTGCTCCCCTTTGTCCCTGTTTCCCAGGTGGGGAAGGGCTGCTGTGCTGCTCTGAAGGCCATGGGCTCCATCGTGTACGTGACGGAGATCGACCCCATCTGTGCCCTCCAGGCCTGGTAAGGGCTCGCACCCCGCCCGGGCTGGGAGTGCTTTTCCAGAGAAGAGCAACGAGGCTGGTGAAGGGACTGGAGCACAATTCCCATGAGGAGAGGCTGAGGGAGCTGGGGTTGTTTAGTCTGGAGAAGAGAAGGCTCAGAGGCGACCTCATCACTCTCTTCAACTCCCTGAAGGGAGGTTATAGCCAGGCGGGGGTTGGTCTCTTCTCCCAGGCAACCAACAATAGGACAAGGGGGCATGGGCTCAAGCTCTGCCAGGGGAGGTTTAGGTTGGATGTTAGGAAGAAATTCTTTACAGAGAGGGTTATCAGGCATTGGAACGGCCTACCCAGAGAGGTGGGGGATTCACCAGCCCTGGAGGTTTTTAAAAAGAGATTGGACGTGGCCCTTAGTGCCATGATATAGGAATTGGAGTTGGATCAAGGGGTTGGACTTGATGATCTTGGAGGTCTTTTCCAACCTAATCTATTCTATGATTCTATGATTCCCAGGAAAACCCTGTCCAGAAGCCACTGGGCAGAGATCCCTTCCCAAAGGGACGCTGGGGAGGTGCCCAGGGATTCTCTGCACCCTGGAGGGACCCACGGCTCCGTCCTAAGGCAGAGAAGGGTTCTGGTTAAAGCATCCCCTGGTTTATCCATATCCCACGTGCCGGGGGGTGCAACCACAACCACAGAGCCCAGAGGGCAGTGACACGGACTGGGGGGGTGTTGGGAACGAGCTGTGCCCTTTGGAATGCCAACACGGGATTCCCAGTGCCCTGCACACACCTCCCCAAGGGCTGTTTTGGTTCTGTGACCCCTCACAAACCCCTCACCAGGACCCCACACGGGGCCGAGCACCCGCCGGCCTCGTGTCCTCCAGGGACAGGCTGGTCTGGAGCTCCCACATCCCAAGGTGTGGGATGGGGCATCACTGGGAAAGCAGAGTCCCCAAAACACCCAGAGCCTCATCAAACCCTCAGCCTTTTCCTGGCCATGGGGTTGTTGTGGGGAGAGAACTAACGAGCTCTGCTTAATTAGCTGAGCTGATGAACTTTGGGTTCCTCTGCGACCTTCAGGAGGGGCACATCCAGCACCCCCAGCCTTAACTGGGAATTTGGTTGTCCCCAGTGTGTGGCCCCTCTAGGAAGGAGTTTGCAGTGGGGGGAAAAAAAGCCTCAGTAAATGGGACATACGGCAATTAAAAAAAAAAAAAAAAAAAGGCTTTTTTTATAGTAACTCTGATTTTGCAGCTTCTGAGAGTCTCAGAAATGAGCTCTGGGGAGGACTGTCAACAGATCCCAAAAAAACATCCTGCCCCTGTTATCCAAACACACCTTGCTGCTGAAGGCAGGGAAGACTCAGCACTTCTGAAGGCTCTGTAGGTGCCTAAATGTGGATTTCGGGGTTCAGGAGAGACATCTGCAGGGCTGGGGCGCTTTTTTGGGATGATCCAAATCCGCACCGACACGGATTCTGCAGCTCCTGGATGTGCTTTGCAGGAGGAGCAGCTTTTAAAAAAACCTGTCTGGATTGAGAACTGAGGTTTGCAGGCGAGAAGACCTTGCCAGAAAACACGAAACCCCAAAAATCTCTTTTTCACTTCTTCCCACAACAGTCCCAAATCCTTCAGAAACTCCCAAAACGGCTCAGGGTCCGTGGCCCTTCGGGTGCTGCCGCCCTGTTTTCCAGTCTGGCGTTAGAAAGTTATAATTAGTGCCTGAAAATCCCTTTTTTTTCCCTATTTTTGGCATGTTTCTGCTGCTTCTCATCCCCTTCTCTCCCCCCCAGCATGGACGGGTTCCGGCTGGTGAAGCTCAACGAGGTCATCAGACAGGTCGACATCGTCATCACCTGCACGGGTACCGAGGGGGAAACCGGGGACCCCACCCCAAAAACCACCCCCAGCCCTTCCCAAAAGGGGAAGGGGAGCTGGGGTTTGACCCCGGGTCTCGGTGTCTGGCAGGGAACAAGAACGTGGTGACCAGGGAGCACCTGGACAGGATGAAGAACAGCTGCATCGTGTGCAACATGGGGCACTCCAACACCGAGATCGACGTGGTGCGTGTGGGGTCGGGGCTGGGGGGTTTGGGGGGTGGTGCTTTGGGGTCACAGCATTTGGGGGATGGTGCTTTGGGGTGACTGTGATTTGGGGTCACAACGTTTGGGGGATGGTGCTTTGGGGTGACTGTGCTTTGGGTTCACAGTGTTTGGGGTGATGGTGGTTTGGGATGACTGTGCTTTGGGGTCACAGCATTTGGGGGATGGTGCTTTGGGGTCACAGTGGTTTGGGGGATGGTGCTTTGGGATGACTGTGCTTTGGAGTCACAGCATTTGGGGGATGGTGCTTTGGGGTGACTGTGCTTTGGAGTCACAGCATTTGGAGGATGGTGCTTTGGGGTGACTGTGCTTTGGGGTCACAACGTTTGGGGGATGGTGCTTTGGGGTGACTGTGCTTTGGGGTCACAGGGTTTGGCGGATGGTGCTTTGGGGTCACTGTGCTTTGGGGTCACAGAGTTGGGGTGATGGTGCTTTGGGATGACTGTGCTTTGGGGTCACAGCATTTGGGGGATGGTGCTTTGGGGTGAGTGTGCTTTGGGGTCACAGCATTTGGGGGATGGTGCTTTGGGGTGACTGTGCTTTGGGGTCACAGTGGTTTGGGGGATGGTGTTTTGGGGTGACTGTGCTCTGAGGTTGGGTGGTTTGGGCTGAAGGTGGTTTGGGGACACGGTGTTTTGGGGTGACGGTGGCTTGAGGTGACTGTGCTTTGAGGTTTGGTGTTGGGGGTTGATGGTGCTTTGTGGTAACTGCTTTGGGGTGACAGTTTTTTTGGGGTGGCAGTGCTTTGAGGTGATGGTGCTTTGGGGTAACTCTGCTTTGGAGTGATGGTGCTTTGGGGTGATGGTGCTTCAGGGTTTGGTGTTTTGGGGTGATGGTGTTTGGAGTGATGGTATTTTGGGGGTGACACTGTTTTGGGGTGATAGTGTCTGGGAGTGACAGTGCTTTAAGGTTTGGTGTTTTGGGGTGATGGTGTTTTGGAGTGACAGTGGTTTTGGGTTTGGTACTTTGGGGTGATGGTGGTTTGGGGGGGACACTGCTTTGGGGTGATGGTGTTTTGGAGTGACTGTGCTTTGAGGTTTGGTGTTTTGGGATGGCAGTACTTTGGGGTGGCAGTGTTTTGAGGTGGCAGCACTTTGGGGTAATGGTATTTTGGGGTGACGGTGTTTGGGGTGACAGTGTTTGGGGTGATGGTGTTTGGGGTGACGGTGTTTGGGGTGACGGTGTTTGGGGAGATGGTGTTTGGGGTGATGGTGTTTGGGGTGACGGTGTTTTGGGAGATGGTGTTTGGGGTGATGGTGTTTGGGGTGATGGTGTTTGGGGTGATGGTGTTTGGGGTGACGGTGTTTGGGGTGACGGTGTTTGGGGTGACGGTGTTTGGGGAGATGGTGTTTGAGGGACCCACCACCAGCTCTGTCTGTCCTGAGGAAGCCCCTGGGAGGAGATCAGACAACCCCTCCCCTGCCTCAGCAGACACTGGCAGACGGGTCCGTGTCATTCCAGCGATCCCAAGGGATGCAGTGAGCTGGATGAACTGCTCCAGCCTCCAGGGCAGTGTCTGGTGTCCACCAGCCTCACTCCTTCCCCATGGGAGTCACTGAATCCCCTCTCCAGCCCAGTTCTGTGTTATTACAACAGTTAGACCCAGCCAGGTGTTCATCCCTGCTGTGGTTTTCCAAACAGCCCCAAAATCTGCTCATCTGTGCTTAGGGACGAGCAGAAAAGCAGGAGAGCCCTCCCTGGAGGTTGGGGGAGGTTCCTCAGCCAAGCCCTTGGGTTTAAAGCCATTTCTGGGCTGGAAAGGAGTGACCACAGCCATGCAGAGCCCTGCTGGGGACACAAATCCTCTTCAGCCAGAGCTGCAACAACACTTGGTGCTGCAGCTTTGATGTGCTGAGATCATAAAAACGGTTCCTGAAGGTTTCGTTGGTCTGGGACCACGACTGGGCCTGAAGGAGACAAAGAGCCAGGGCAGTGTCAGGGAGTTGCTGCCTCTGGTTGTGCCTGTGCTGTGGTTTGGGGTTGGAGGTGCTGCTGTAACTGTCCCACCCCGTTCCCAGGCCAGCCTGCGCACACCTGAGCTCACCTGGGAGAGGGTCAGGTCCCAAGTGGACCATGTCATCTGGCCAGATGGGAAGAGGATAGTCCTGCTGGCAGAGGTGAGTGCCAGGGTTGCAGCAATTGCAGCTGTGAATTCCCTGTGGGACTTTCATCCTGTTCCCTGTGGGAATTTCATCCCGTTCCCTGTGGGAATTTCATCCCGTTCCCTGTGGGAATTTCATCCCGTTCCCTGTGGGAATTTCATCCCGTTCCCTGTGGGAATTTCAACCTGTTCTCTACTCCTGGAGGGGGAAAACAAGGGCTGGGCAAGGGGTGGAGCCGAAGGGTATCCATAAACCACCACCTTGGGCCTCAGCAGCTGAGGGGTCCCTCCTCTGGCTGGAGGGTTTGGCCCATGGACTCATGGAATCACAGAATGATTTGGGTTGGAAAAGCTTCTGGCTCCATGGAGTCCAACCATTGCCAGCACTGCCAAGGCCACCACTGCCCCACGTCCCCAAGTGCCACATCCACAGGGATTTGAAGTCCCTCCAGGGATGGGGACTCCCCCCTGCCCTGGGCAGCTGTGCCAGGGCTGGACAGCCCTTTCCAGGAAGGAATTTCCCCATTATCCAACCTGACCCTCCCCTGGCCCAGCCTGAGGCCGTTTCCCCTTGGCCTGGCCCTTGTTCCCTGGCAGCAGAGCCCGACCCCCCCCGGCTCCCCCCTCCTGGCAGGGACTTGCAGAGCCAGAAGGTCCCCCCTGAGTTCCTGGGACCTGGAAAAGCCCCCGTGTTTTAATTTATCCCACTCCAGGGTATCTCCCACAGGGAGATTTGCACTCATTAAGTGCAGCCAGCACCTTGGGATCCAAGTGCAGGTGACAAACCCTTTTATCCCAGTAGGGTCATCTCACACCAGTGGTTCTGGTCCCTTCTGTAGGGCCACAAACCAGGTTTGGTGCCTTGTTAACACCCAGCTTTCCTTGTTAACACCCAGGGCCGCCTGCTGAACCTGAGCTGCTCCACCGTCCCCACCTTCGTCCTGTCCATCACGGCCACCACGCAGGTGAGTGGGGTGGGCTGTGCCCAGAGCCCCCTCCTGCTCCCCGGGGCAGCAGCTCCTCACCCGGGTGTCTCCTCCCTGCAGGCCTTGGCTCTGATAGAGCTCTACAACGCTCCCGAGGGCCGCTACAAGCAGGACGTGTATTTGCTGCCTAAAAAAATGGGTAACCCCCTGCTCCCTGCCTTCTCCTCGTCGGTTTGGGGGTGGGACAGATGGGAATTGTCATTTGGCTGGGGCATTGTGGCTCCAGTGTTTGCTTGTTCCCTTCCCTGCTGAGCTCGGGGGCTTCCAGAAGGTTCTTCACGCTGGTTTTGGGTTTGTTGCTGTTTCCTGGCCTCACCTGGGGAAAAGAGGTGGACACATCCCGGTGCAGGGGGTTGTCCCAGTGCAGGGGGTTGTCCCAGTGCAGGGGGTTGTCCCAGTGCAGGGGGTTGTCCCACAGGGCTCCCGTGGTCACCACCCAGCAGCCCCAGCAGCAGAACCCCGTCCAGAGGACGCGGCCACGCTTTGGCTGCAGAAATGGGCTCCGTGGTGGGAGTCGTGTTTTCTGAGGCAGGGGTGAGGTGTCACCTGCCAGAGGTGTCTGGGGGGTTCTGCACCGGCCCCGGGGGACTCGTGGCCGTCCCCCTGGCCACACTGACGGGGCGTGGGGTGTTCCAGATGAGTACGTGGCCAGCCTTCACCTGCCGACGTTCGACGCCCACCTGACGGAGCTGACGGACGAGCAGGCCAAGTACCTGGGGCTGAACAAGAACGGACCCTTCAAACCAAACTACTACAGGTGCTGCCCCCCTGCCCCGAGGCATGGCCTTTAATCCCACCGGTCCCCTGAGATCTCACGGGCTCGCTGCTCATTCCCGTCGTCCCGCGGGCCCTTGGCAGGGCGGGAGCCCTTTGTGGTGGCAGCAGCTGTCACCAGACGTGGCAGATGCCAGAGCGATGCCACCGGCCCAGCGACAGCTTTATTTTTAAAGCTGGGCTGAGGATGAGTTGGCACAGAGCAGCTTTGGCCCCGGGGCTGCTGCTCCGATGGGCTCAGCTCCCAAAAATAATAACAATAATTTTCCATAGGAGCCCCTGGGTCGCTTCCCATCCCAGGTTTGTGTTGGTGGCCAACCCTGCCGTGAATTCCCACCGTGAAAATGGAATGGCTTTGCACAAACACGGATCAGCTCGTCTGGGGGGGGGAAAGCCCAGATCCTTTTCCTGCAGGAAAAGGCATTTTCTTGGTGGGCAGGTCTTTGGAGAGAAGATCTCCAGAACCAGAGCACTCCCAATCTGGGGTTTAGTGGGTTCTGCCAAATCCTGAGCTTTATTCCCTGCTCCCGATAGGTGCAAAATTCTGGTGCTTCCGCACGGCCGTGGAAGGAATTCCCTCTGGTTTAATTCTCTTCCCTCTGGTTTAATTCTCTTCCCTCTGGTTTAATTCTCTGCCTGGTTTTGGTGTGTGTTGTAGCCCAACCTTGTGGGGAGTGTGGTTTGTCCCACACACAGAGACCCAAGATCAGGGGAGGGTCCCAGCATTGAGGGAGAGCCACGACCCCTCGAACACCCCTCAAACATCCCTCAAACATTCCTCAAACACCCCTCAAACATTCCTCAAACATTCCACCATGGAGTGGAAATGCCCTCAGAGGCAACGAAGACCAAATCCCTTCTCCACCAGTTCTTCCCTTGGCCTCTCCCCCTCCCAAAATCCGTGTCGATGGCAGGGGAGCTTCCCTTCCCTTCCCATCCACTCACCAACCCCCGTTTTCTCTCCTTCTCCCCAGATATTGAGTTCCTGCCGCTGGATCCCCGGGAATGGCGGGGAACAAGCCCCCAAGTCTCTTCTCAACTACTGTACAGGATGACCCCGCGCAAGCTTCCCACGCTCGAGCCGGGCTTGCTCCGTAGTCACCGTGTGTTTTAGGTTATTTATTTATTAAATTAGGATACTGTTCATGCGGCCTCTGCCACTGGTGTTCGTGCTGCCGCGGGACTGGGACACGCTGGATTTCTTTTCCGTTCCTTTCGTTTTCCTCTTTGGATTCGTTCTTTCTCGGGGCTGGGAGGATGAGGAAGGAGCTGGTGGGATCGAGCCATGGGACAGTCCGTTGTCGCCGGTGGAGCCACACGGTCCGACTCGGAAGTCGACGTTGGTCCCCTCCATGTCCCAGCGCTGCTTCCAGCGGCGCGGGATCCCGGGATGGGTTTGAATTTCTCCTGCTGTTTGATGACGAAGCCAAAAACCTCGTTCTCTCCGGCGAGGGGCCGGATGCTGCCGCCCATCCGGAGCCGCCCCGGTGGATCCCTCTGGAGAAGCCTCTCGTCCGTGCTGTGGAACTTTCCGAGGGCTGGTGCCACCAACCCTCTGGAGAACGTCGCCTTAGCGCTGCTGGAAGCTGTGGGAAGGAGCCGGGCAGGGAGGAGCCGGGCGGGCAGAGCCCAGCGCCGCTCCCGCAGCTCCGCAGCGTTTTCCTGCTGCTCTCGTTCCCAGTGCCAACCTCTCTGGATCAACCAAAGCCGTGTTCCCGGGGGGGCCGGGGCAGCTCCCGCTGTGCTGCTGGAAGAGCTCCCCCGGCAGATGCTGCTCATGCACCGGGAGCTCTTCCCGAGCCGGGCAGAGCTCCCCGGACATCCCGGCTGGGGGGACCCCCGTCCACGCCAGGGCTTTCTCCAGCTGCGTTTCAGTCCTCGTTGGAAGTGTTTGGAGTTTTCTTTTCTGGGTTGATTATTTCATTACTTTATTTATGGATCTGGGAACCCCCCCCTGGAGTGGATGAGACGTCTGGTGGAGGATCCTCCACACGGATTCAGTGTCACTGAAACCCTTCAGTCGCCTCAGATCTTGAAGCATCAGAGCTGAGGGATTGGCCATGATTCCTTGCTTTATCCCAGGATGTCCCTCTGGAGCACTGACACGCTTCCCAAGGTGACTTCCCAAGTCGCTTTCATTATCCACGTGGAGAACATGATCCGTCTAAAATAAAACTGCCCGACCCCGTGAGCACAAACCCCTTTATCCCCTGGCTGCTGCTTTGGTTCCCGAGTCTCTCATCAGCTACAGAGTCGTGTTTTGTCCTCCTGGGCTTCTTTGCCATCATGAAAAACCCTTTTGTGGCAGCTCGTTCACGCACAAGGAAGGAAAAACTGTGGAATTACGGTCTCGGCATCCAAGTTCTTCCCGTGGTTCTCGGGTCGTGAGCTTTGGAGCAAACGTTCCCTGTGTCAGCATATTCCAAGTTTGTCTCTGAATTCTCTCAAAACCTGGAAGGAAAACCTTTGGAGACCTTGGGAGACCTTGAGGAGGCCTTGGGAAGACCTCTGGGAGACCTTGGGAGGACCCTCCGGAGACCTTGGGAAGATGTTCAGGCTTTGAGGAGACCTGAGGGCTTTGAGAAGGCTCTGAGGAGACCTTAAGGCCTTGAGGAGCTTCATCACAGACTGACCTGGAACCACAGACCTGAAGTCATCTCTGCCCACGAGTTTTACCCAGATCCTGAGCTTTTTTTGGGAAGAGTCCCCTGAGCCGTTGGAAACGTCCCGTCCGGGTCTCTCCCCGCGCCGGATCCGCCCTGGTCTGTGTCAGCCCCGAGTTCCTGGAGAGGCCCCACCTGGAATCTGCTCCTGGACAAGGGGACAGGCGGCTGTGGGGCCACGTGGGAGCAGCTCCTGGAAGAACGGGTGTCCCACCCACCCCGGGAAAACCCCTCTCCACCCCCAGGACCCTCCGGAGCAGCTCCCGCCGCCGCTTCCCGCCCCGTGTCCGTCGCTCGTGCCGCAGCCAGTGGTGCTGCTGATCCACGGATCCCTCCGTGCCCGTCTCATCTTCCAGGTAGACAAGAAGGGGGAAAAAAAATAAAATATCAGTAATAAAATCCCACCTGGCCTTTCCCACCTCGGTTCTCCAAACTCTTCTCCGTGTTCTGCTGCTCCTGTAAAGCTTCTTGGCTCGCTTGGCTTTTTCCTAATCAACCTGGAATCATATCCTGTGATCATCTCTAAATTAAATGTTAATGGGGTTTGGTTTCTTTTATCTTTTTTTTTGTTTGTTTTTTTTTTAAATGTAACGCGTTTGTTTGGTTTTTTTTCCAAGACTTTAGGAAAAAAAAAAGGAGATTTTTAGGTAACACCAGCAAAATAAGGAATAAAATAAATTTAATTCTGTCCTGAACTTTTAGGAATAACAAAGCAAAACCCGTCATCAGCAGGGAGGGAACGGAACCGTCGCACCCGCAACATTTCAAAAGGATGTTTTAAATATTAATGTCTGAGTGATTGTATTAGATCAGCAATAAAGACTCTGTAATCTCAAAACACAAATAAAACATGGGAAAAGTCGGCCGCTCCCGGGGCGTCCTTCGGGAGCACACGGCGGGGGGGAGGGGGTTTGGGGGCTGAGAGGTGGGATTTGGGGTCGTTCCCAAAGCCCTGAGCTCCCAGCGCTGCTGGATAATCCCGGCTGGGGAAGCTCCGCCCGTCCTTGGGGCAGCCGGAGCTGTTTTGGCTCCGGGGCCGTTGTGTCCTTGGGGAAGCGGTGCCGGAAAAACCCCGTTATCT
Organism: Pseudopipra pipra; assembly: GCF_036250125.1. Classification (NCBI taxonomy): domain Eukaryota; kingdom Metazoa; phylum Chordata; class Aves; order Passeriformes; family Pipridae; genus Pseudopipra; species Pseudopipra pipra. The sequence goes on along the minus strand of NC_087553.1, from coordinate 74,838,987 downwards.
CCCCTGCCCCGTCCCCTCCCCGCTGCACAGGGACGTTCCCACCCCCACACGTGGGGTTCCCCGTTTTCCAGTGGCTGTGGAAGGACACAGGACAAGAGCAGCACCAAGAAGGGGTGTCCAGCACCTCCCCAGTGACCCCAAAACCACCAAACCCCCGTGCTGGGCGTGGAAGAGGAAAGGGGGGGTGGGAGTCCCTCTGTTCCCAGCACCCCCGGGGACACCCTATAACCTCCCCTCCCCAGCATTCCCTGCTCCCAGCACCCCAGGGACACCCCATAACCACCCCTCCCGGAGCATTCCATGCTCCCCGCACTCCAGAGACATCCTTTAACACCCCCTCCCCAATATTCCGTGCTCCCAGCACCTCAAGGACACCCCATAACCCCTTCTCAACATTCCATGTCCCCAGCACCTCGAGGACACCCCATACCTCCCTCCCCAGCATTCCATGCTTCCATTACCCCCAGGGACATCCCATAACCCTCCCCAACATTCCATACTCCCAGCACCCCAAGGACAGCCCATACCTCCCTCCCCAGCATCCCACGCTCCCAGCATCCCAGGGACTCCCCACAGCCCCCCTCCTCCCAGCATTCCATGCTCTTAGTACCCCTAGGACACCCCAAGGACCCCATAACCCCCTTCCCCAGCATTCCATGCCCAGGGACACCCCATCACCGCATTCCAGGTTCCCAACGACCCCGGGGACACCCCATAACGCCCCGTCCCCAACATTCCATACTCCGTGACCCCCTGGACACCCCATGACCCCCCGGACACCCCATAACGCCCCCTCCCCAACATTCCATACCCCATCACCCCCAGGACACCCCATAACGCCCCGACTCCAACATTCCACGCCCCCATGACCCCCGGGACACCCCATGACCCCCGGGACACCCCATATCCCCCCAAACCCCGTTCCCCCCCCCCGCGTCCCCCCCCATTCCCAGCCCCCCGTTCCCCCGCTGGCCAATGGCAGGGAGGGGGCGTGTCCTTTCCGCCCCGCCCCCACCCTGCAGACCAATGGGAGCGGCGGGGGCGTGTCGGGGGCGTGTCCCCGGGCCCGGCCCCACGTGCTCGGCGGGGCAGTGACAGCGATGGAGGCGGCGGGAGGCGGCGGGACCCCCGCACCGGGACCGGGACCGGCACCGGGACCCGGCCGGGCCCGCCCGGCACCGCCCCAGCCCCCGCCCCCCGCGCAGGCACAGCCCAAGGGCCGCGAGCTCTTCAGGACCCAGCGCAAGGAGTCCGAGGTACGGGCGGGGGGCACCGCCGAGGGCACCTCGCACGGGCTGGGGGGTCCCTGCCCCGCGGGGGGGGCTCCTGCGGGAGGGGCTTTATCCAGGGCTGGCGGAGCTCTCGGACTCGGGGAGGGGGTGTCCTCACCCCGACCTCGGGGTTAGAAGGGTTCTGAGCGGGCGGGAGGTGCCCAGCCCGGGCTGGGGGGTCCCCAGGGGGGCTGCCCCCGCTACTGGAACATCCTCACCCCGCTGGCAGCTCCAGCAGCAGGGTTTGGGGTTTCCAGCTGAGCCTCAGCACTGGCATCTCCCTGCCCCACTCTCAGATCCAGCAGAAAGGTTTGGGGATCCCAGCTAAGCCCCAGCGCCGGCTCCTCCTTGCCCTATTCCCAGAGCTGGTACCAGGGTTTGGGATCCCAGCTAAGCCCCGGCACTGGCACCTCCCTGCCCCACTCCCAGAGCGGCGCCAGAGTTTTGGGGTCCCAGATGGACGCTGGGCTCCCCCACACCCTCCAGGCACCCACTTACCCCCCTCTCACCACGGTCCGGAGGCCACAGTTCCCCCCCCCGCAACCCTTCACCCCTCCTGCCCGAAAAACCCCGGGGCGGGGGGGAACCACCGAACCCCCCTGGGCTGCTCTGGGCGCCGGGCTGGGGAAGCAGGACCGGGATCAATCACCAGGATCCAGCCCGGGACATTGTCCCCTCTCCCCGTAAAGCCCCCGCGGGGTCCCCATAGCACAGGACGGGAAGACTTGGCTCCCCCACCCAGGAGCTGCGTCTCCCTGACCCAAAAAAGGGTCCCTTTTCCTGGGGGACGGTGCCCAAGCCGTGGCCCCGCAACTCGTGAATTTGGGGTTTGCTTCCCCCCCCACCCCGCCCGGCCTCTCCAAGCGGATTAGGGCTGCACGCGCTCGGCCGAATTCCTCAGCGGCTTTAACTCCCCGACCCTCGCTCGGGGCTGCCGAAATTGGGGGAGAATCCGGCGTTTCTGGTGCAGGCGGGCTCAGCCCGGCTCATCAATATTAAGGGCGGCGACGCGCAGCAGCTCCAGCCCGGCCTCCGAGGGGGGACGCCGGGATTCGGGAGGAGGAATCACGTTAATTGGGTTAATTACCCGTCCGTGTGGTGCCTTCCCGGGGGTCGGCGCCGGGTCCGTGTGGCCGCGGCCGCCCCTTCCCCGCCCCGCCGGGATCCTCGGGCCGAGTTTCACGCTCCAGTTCCTTCCTCCGCAGGGGAGGAGGGGGATAAACCCGCACCGAGCGCTTCAAAGAGGCAGAGCCCGGCCCCGAGAGCTGCCGGGTCTGGGGCGCTGAGGGTGGAGCCGCGTCCTCCCGGGGGTTCCTGCTCGGCACCAGCCCCAGGCTGGGTTTTGGGGGGGCTCTGAAATAACGCATCCAGTATCCGCCGGCGCTCCGGGTCCCGCCGCCGCTTCCCCCCGGGCTTCGGGAACTGCCATTTTTACCCTCGCCCGCCACATTTCCGCGGGGTTTGGAGTCTCCCGGCACGGCCGAGGGGTGCCCGAGCCCCGCCGACCCACCCGCCCGGAGGAGCTTTGGAGCAGAGCCGGAATTCCCGCAGGGATGTGCCAGCCCGCCCCGCTCACCCCGTGCCGCTCCCCGCAGGGCTCCGTGGACTGTCCCAACCTGGAGTTCGAGTACGGGGATGCCGACGGGCACGGCGCCGAGCTGGCAGGTGAAGCGCGTTTTTTGGGGGGGGCGGCGCTGCTGTTTTTAACAGGCGGGGAGGGAGGACGCCGATCCCGCCGGGATGGGGGATGGATGCGGAGCGGTGTCATCGGGGGTTATTAATAGAGAGCCACTCGCTCCCCGGGGACGAGCAGGGGGACTGTGGGGACACGGGGCTTTCCCGGGAGTGGCGGGAGGAGGGAGCGCTGTCCTGTGGCACTGCCCGGGCCCGCGGGGTCACCCTTTGTCCTTGTCCCGTGTCTTCCTGCCGCTCCTGCCCCTTAACCTCGCGGCCCCAAATGTGTCCCGGCGAAGGGGGGTTATTTTTAGCTCCGGCTGCCTCAGCTGCACGAGCTGCCCTGGCAAAAGCACATTTCCTGCGCGAGGGATCCTCCCTCCTCCCCTGCGGGATCATCTCAGTCCCCCGCGGTGCTGCTCGGAGCTGTAGGATTATAGGGATTCTCTAGGAATAGGTAGGGATTCTATAGGAACAGGTAGAAATTCTATAGGAACAAGTAGGGATTCTCTAGGACTAGGTAGGGATTCTCTAGGAACAGGTAAGAATTCTTAGGAACAGGTAGAAATTCTATAGGAAAAAGTATAAATTCTATAGGAACAAGTAGGGGTTCTCTAGGAACAGGTAGATATTCTATGGGGAAAAGTACAAATTCTCTAGGAACAGGTAGGAATTCTCTAGGAACAGGTAGGAATTCTCTAGGAACAGGTAGGAATTCTCTAGGAACAGGTAGGAATTCTCTAGGAACAGGTAGAAATTCTCTAGGAACAGGTAGAAATTCTATAAGAAAAAGTACAAATTCTATAGAATCAAGTAGGGATTCTCTAGGAACAGGCAGGGATTCTCTAGGAACAGGCAGGGATTCTCTAGGAACAGGTAGAAATTCTATAGGAAAAAGTATAAATTCTCTAGGAACAAGTAGGGATTCTCTAGGAACAGGTAGATATTCTATGGGGAAAAGTACAAATTTTCTAGGAACAGGTAGGGATTCTCTAGGAACAGGTAGAAATTCTATAAGAAAAAGTACAAATTCTATAGAATCAAGTAGGAATTCTCTAGGAACAGGCAGGGATTCTCTAGGAACAGGTAAGAATTCTTAGGAACAGGTAGAAATTCTATAGGAAAAAGTATAAATTCTCTAGGATCGAGTAGGGATTCTCTAGGATCGAGTAGGGATTCTCTAGGATCGAGTAGGGATTCTCTAGAACAGGTAGGGATTCTCTAGGGACAGGTAGGGATTATGAAGAACAGTTGTGTCCCTCCAAGTCCAGTCCCTGTTTTCGGATCCCAGAATGCCTGAGCTGCTGGCTGTGGAATCAGTGCAGGTCTTGCCTGGGTGTTCCTGCATTCCCCTCCTCCCAAACTGCCTTAACTGACTTAAAATTACTTCCCCCCCAAAAAAGAAAACCCCAATGGCATTGCCAATGCAGCTGGAGCAGGGGTGTGGGAACAGCCCAGCCCGGACACAGGGATGGAGATGGTGACTTTGGCAGCACTGGGTGTCCCAAGGTGCCCCCTGGAGCTGCAGGAGAGCTCAGGGCTCAGTTCAGGCCTCTGTCCCGCGTCTCCCTGGAAGCTTCACGAGGAATTTGGCAGCGAGGAGGAGGAGGATGAAACCCCTCCACGTCCCTGCTGATCCCTTTCTCCACCAGAGCTCTACAGCTACACCGAGGAGCCTGAGCTGAGCCACAACAGGAGATGCTTCGAGGAGGATTTCCATGCTCAAGGTACCAGCCCTGGGCCCGGGGCAGCCCCCCGGGGTGGGGGCAGGACCCCCGGGGAAGCCCCTGGCTGGTGGTCGTGTCCTTCCCCCAGTGCCGGGCAGGAGGTGGCTGGAGCTGGACGGGGCCCAGCAGAAGGCCTTTGTCATGCGCCTGCTGGACGGGCTGGAGGTGGTCAACAGGGACAGGAGGCTGCGGGTGGCCCGGGCCATCCTCTACCTGGCACAGGGTAAGCACCACATCCCTGTCTCCGCTGCCAGGGGCCCTGGGAGAACCTCGGGAGAACCCTTCTGCTGGGGCTGTGCCGGGCTGGCAGCTCCTTCCCGGGGGTTCCAAGGCAGATCCTCCCCACCAAGGGTTTGTCTCTGGGGTTGCTCCTCTCCAGGTGTGTTTGGGGACTGCGATAACGAGGGCGATGTCCTGCACTGGTCTCGGCACAACAGCTTCCTCCTGTACCGCCTGGGCACCTTCTCTGCCTTCCTGGAGCTGCTCAACATGGAGATCGAGTGAGGGACCCGCGCTGCCCTCGCCCTCCCTGTCCTCTGCTTCACCCTGTGCTTTCTTCTCTCCCTCATCACCCTCCTCTTCTCGGGCTCGATGATCTCAGAGGGCTTTTCCAACCTGAATGATCCTGTGTTTCTGTGATCTCCTTTGTCCCCTTCTTCCCTTGTCCTCGCCTTCTTTCTCTCCATCCTCCTCACCCTCCTCCTCTTCATCTGCTTTCTCTTCATCCTCCCCACCGCCTTCTTCCATCCTCCTCACCTTCTTCTTCTTCATCTTCTTTCTCCTCATCCTCCTCACCTTCATCTCTGAATCTCCATCTTCTTTCTCCTCACCCTCCTCCTCCTCCTCGCTTTCCTCCCCGCCCTCCTCCCCCTCTCCTTCCTCCTGCTCCTCACGGATGCCCAGGGGGGTCCCACAGCCCTGTGGGGTCCCCCATCCCGGTGTTCCCGGGTGTTCCCGGGCTCAGCCGTGTGCTGTGGGTCGGGATGAGGCGGGGCTGGCGCCGATCCCGTGCCGTTCCCTGCAGGAACAGCCAGGCCTGCAGCAGCGCCCTGCGGAAGCCGGCCATCTCCCTGGCCGACAGCACGGAGCTCAGGTACCCCCCTGGCACCTGGAGAGGGTGGGACCATGGGTGGGACAGCCCTGGGGACAAGGGACACGCCTCACCCGCCTGCTGTCCCCGCAGGGTCCTGCTCAGTGTCATGTACCTGATGGTGGAGAACATCCGTGTGGAGCAGGAGGCGGATCCGCCCGAGTGGAAAACCTGCCGGGAGACGTTCAGGATGGAGCTGAGTGAGCCACAAACCCACTGTGCCCTCTGGAGGCCCCTTTGCTCTGCTGGGCCGGCGGGGAGAGCCCGGGGATGAGGGATCTGCTCCGGAGCTGTTCCTGCTCCCTCTCTCCACAGGTTTCCCTGTGCACACGGAGGAGCCCTTTGCTCTCCTGCTCTTCACGATGGTGACCAAGTTCTGCAGCGGCCACGCTCCACACTTCCCCATGAAGAAGGTCCTGCTCCTGCTCTGGAAGGTGCTCCTGGTGAGTGCAAACCCTTCCTTTTTTCCAGAAACATTTTGCTTTGGACCAGCACTGCTGCAGCCTGGGTGCTCCCCACTGCTGGACCCGACCACAACGAGGTTATCTGGGAGGCACGGGGAGCTGACACAGGGCAGGTCCCTCTGGGATCAGGGTGGGCTGAGCCCTCAGAGGACATGGAGTGGGGGAGAGGTGGTCCCTCGCCCTGGAGAACAAACCAGTGGTGTGGTGTCTTCAACTCCCTGGGATCAGGGTGGGCTGAGCACTCAGAGGACACGGGGTGGGGGAGAAGTCTGGAGGATGAACCAGTGGCTTGGTGTCTCCAACTCCCCGATTTGATTCCCCCAACCTCCTCCTCCCTGGAAGTCCATGCTCCTGGTGGGATGTGTGTCCCTGCGGAGCCATGGGATGTGTGTCCCTGCTGAGCCGTGGGATGTGTGTCCCTGCTGAGGGATGGGATGTGTGTCCCTGCTGAGGGATGGGATGTGTGTCCCTGCTGAGGGATGGGATGTGTGTCCCTGCTGAGGGATGGGATGTGTGTCCCTGCTGAGGGGTGGGATGTGTGTCCCTGCCGAGGGGTGGGATGTGTGTCCCTGCTGAGGGGTGGGATGTGTGTCCCTGCTGAGGGGTGGGATGTGTGTCCTTGCTGAGCCATGGGATGTGTGTCCCTGCTGAGCAGTGGGATGTGTGTCCCTGCTGAGGGGTGGGATGTGTGTCCCTGCGGAGCCGTGGGATGTGTGTCCCTGCTGAGGGGTGGGATGTGTGTCCCTGCTGAGGGGTGGGATGTGTGTCCCTGCTGAGGGGTGGGATGTGTGTCCCTGCTGAGGGGTGGGATGTGTGTCCCTGCTGAGGGGTGGGATGTGTGTCCCTGCTGAGGGATGGGATGTGTGTCCCTGCTGAGGGATGGGATGTGTGTCCCTGCTGAGGGGTGGGATGTGTGTCCCTGCTGAGGGGTGGGATGTGTGTCCCTGCTGAGGGATGGGATGTGTGTCCCTGCTGAGGGGTGGGATGTGTGTCCCTGCTGAGGGGTGGGATGTGTGTCCCTGCTGAGGGGTGGGATGTGTGTCCCTGCTGAGTGACCTCTCCCCTGTCCCCAGTTCACGCTGGGCGGGTTCGAGGCCCTGCAGGCCATGAAGGTTCGGCGGCGGGAGGAGCTGGGGCTGCCCCCCCTGCCCGAGGACAGCATCCAGGTGGTCCGGAGCATGAGGGCGGCCTCTCCTCCCACCTACTCCATCGAGCTCGTGGAGCAGCAGCAGCAGCAGAAGCGGGGCCACCGCAGCCGCAGGGTAGGAGCCACCACGTCCTGCTGGGGCAGCACCGGCAGCGCTTTGGGCTGGGAGGGACCTTGGATCCATCCGGTTCCAACTGAAGCCTTCCACTGTCCCAAGTTGCTCCATCCTGGCCTTGGACACTTCCAGGGATCCAGGGGCAGCCACAGCTTCTCTGGGAATTCCATTCCAGTCCCTCCCCACCCTCCCAGCCAGCAATTCCTTCCCAATATCCCATCCATCCCTGCCCTCTGGCAGTGGAAAGCCATTCCCTGTGTCCTGTCCCTCCCTCCCTTGTCCCCAGTCCCTCTCCAGCTCTCCTGGAGCCCCTTTAGGCCCTGCCAGGGGCTCTCAGCTCTCCCTGGAGCCTTCTCTTCTCCAGGGGAACCCCCCCAGCTCTCCCAGCCTGGCTCCAGAGCAGAGGGGCTCCAGCCCTGGCAGCAGCTCCGGGGCCTCCTCTGGACTCTCTCCAGCAGCTCCACGTCCTCCTGCTGTTGTTCCCAGGGCTGGAGCAGCTCTGCAGGAGGGGAGGGTCTCCCCTGAGGAGGCAGAGAGGCAGGATCCCCCCCTGCCCTGGTGCCCCCAATCCCTGTGGGATCAGCCCAGGGCACAGTTGGGTTTGGGGCTCTCTCAGGACAATGGCCAGGCCATGTCCAGTTTTCCACTCCCCCCGTTTCTGTTGTGGCAGCTGAGCCCCTGGTGGGTTTGTCCAGAGGAAGCCAGAGGACATCCCAACCCTCTGGCAAAGGGCTGATAACCCCCAGGAGCAAACTGCTCCCAGCAGGATCTGTTTTTAGCTCCTCTCCTGGAGTTGCTGTGCTGTGGTCTGAGGATGAAATGCCTTTTGTGAGGGCAGAGATGTGGGATGGAAGCTCCAGAAGTTAAGGTGGATAATGGGGTCCCACCTCCTAGAGCTGCAAGGTTAGAGGTACAGAAGGAGTTATTCCTTATCCAGGCCAGGCTAGGAGGGAAATCCTCACCCGAGGAACACCTGGGAGCTTGATCCTTCCAGGATGGGGAGATCTGGCGGCGACAGCTGGCAGGGAAATAAAATCCATGGAGTGACTTGGGTTCCTCCTCCCCCTCGTGCTGCAGCCCCTGGTGAAGCAGGACAGCTTGGACATCTACAACGAGAGAGACCCCTTCAAGAACGACGAGGCAGGAGTGGAGGAGGAGGAGAACGACGACGTGGACAGCGGGATCGAGGGGGAGCTGGACCTGATGGAGCGGGACACGATCGTCCCCCCCCTGCCCCCCCAGCGCCTGCCCATCGAGAGGGTGTCCTTCCCCAAGGGGCTGCCCTGGGCCCCCAAAGTCAGGTAAAACCCCCCCAGTGTCACTGCCACCCTCCCCGGCCCCCCTGCCCTGGGGTTCATCCCCACGTCAGCCCGTGGGAAGTTTCCTGGCGAGTTGAACTGAGGGGATTCCACTCCTCGTTTAGTCCCGTTTGGTTCTTTCTGGGCTGGGCTTAGCTGAGCTCTTCCCCAGGGTTTTGAAACCAAGCTTGGCCAAGAAGTGGCAGTTCCACTGTGGATGTCCCAGGTTGTGCTGGGAAGGAGGCTGTGCTGGAGCAGGGTCAGCTTCCCCAGCTGGCACCGGTGGATCTTGGAAGGGCAAGGTCCTCGACTGATCCTCTTGGGGACTGGTCAATGATTGACAGCTTCCTTGTGGAGCTGGACTCTTGTGTGGCCAGGTGGCACCTTCCTGAGCGGTGCAGAAAAACATCCAAGCATAAAGGAGTCGGTGCCTTCCCTCCCTCAGACCAGTTGCCTGCACATGGTGTTGAGGGAATGTCAGGAAAAGGGGGTACAAACCTCTGCCCTCTCCCTGGGATCCATCCGAGGGTTGTTGCTGTTTGCCCAAAGCCTGGATTTAACCCAGTGCCTTTAAAACACGGGAGCAAAGAGATATTTCTGCTGGGGGAGCAGTGACAGGGTTAAGCTGGCCCATCCAGAGGGACACGGCAGGAGTTGTTTCGCAGGAGTTGTTTCCCACGTGGATCTCCGCAGCCCTTAACGCTCTCAGCTCCTCCTCAGCAACCTCCTGTTGTTCTCCTTGGCTGTTGCCTGGAAATCCAGCTGGATTTCTCTGCCCATGAGACCCGTGGCTCGTGTCCCACCGATCCTGTCCAGTTCCCATGAAAATGCCCAAGGTGGACGAGATGCTGGCCTGCCCTGGGAGCAGCACGAGCTCTGACAGACCACAGAGACAACATTTGTTCACTCAGAGCGAGCAGATGCTCCTTGGAGATGCCTGTGGGAGGAGCACGGGAGGTGCAGGGAAAGGTGCTGGTTGCAGAGAATTCCTCTCTGTTTACTTTCCCGTGGAGAAGTGGAGCTGCACAGCAAATACAAATGGGTTTGGTTCGTGCTGCTCCCAACCAAGGGTGACTTTTCCCACTGCTAACAAGGCCTCCAGAAAGCAATCCAAGGCTGAGATCTGTTTTCCAACCTCCTCCTTGTTCTTTGTTTGTCCTCTGCTCCATCAGACAGAAGGACATCGAGCATTTCCTGGAAGCAAGCAGGAACAAATTCATCGGATTCACGCTGGGACAGTGAGTGTTGTGTCCACAAAACCTGCCCTGTAGATCCCATCAGTGCACGGGAGGTGTCCACAGAGCTCAGGTTTTCCCAGCTCGAGGCTGCAGCAGTGAAAGCAGCGTTGGAAGAACCTGTTCTTGGAGACACTGCTCCCCTGCTCTGTTAAAAATGAGAGCTGGAGTGAGAGACCCCCGGCCCGAGGCCGGGACTGGTTTGATGTGGAGGGAGCTGGAACAGTTTGGTGTCCTCAGGAAATGGCCCAGTTTGTGAACAACCCAAGCTGTGGGTGCAGAGCCATCCTGGGCCGGGCCCAGAGGGGGACAGTCGGGTTTAGGGGCAGTGCTGGGCTCAGGGTCCACCCCAGCCCTCATTTCATCTGATTTCACCCCAATTCCTCACCCCGACGTTGCTCCCTTCTTGGAGGAGCTTCGCTGGGGAGGAGGTGAGAGGGTGGGCAGCTCGTGCCAACCCCTCTCCCTGTTCCTGACCCCTCTGGGATATGTCCAATAGACTCCAGGCTCCCTCTTTCACCTCATCTAACCCTGTGCTCCCCTTCTTTCCCCCTCTCAGGGACACCGAGACCCTGATCGGGCTCCCACGGCCCATCCATGAGAGTGTGAAGACCCTGAAGCAGGTGAGGTGGTGGATCCCTGCACAGCACTTGGGATATCCCCGTGTGGTGTGGGATCCTCCTGGAGAACCTCTGCCTGAAACACAGGGACTGCAGGGAATAAGAAGATCCTCCTTGTTAGCTGTAGCAGGAAAAGTTTTTGGAGCTTCCTACGGGGCAAAAAATCAAAAACTGAGTCCTCCCTGCAATTCCAAGCAGACTATCCAACATTTTTACCTTCCCTTTGTCCATGGTGCAGCATTCCTGCTCCCTGGGGAGTGTTTGCCTGGAGTTTTGAAGGTGACAGGCTCCCAGGGTTGGGTTTGGACACACACAGAGCCCAAAGCAGTGCAGTTCCCAGCGGGAAGCACGGCCAGCCTCGGCTCCAGCTGTGCTCCAGGTGGAGAGGGAGGCACCCCCGGGGGCCAAGGGCCCCTGTCTCAGGTCTGGGGGGTCTTTTGGAGGTGATTGTCCCTCTCCACTCACCCACAGGGAGATCCCAGGAGGAGTGGGTGGAAGTGATGGAAGGCAGGAGGTGTGAGGGGCTCTGGGACAGGGGGATGTCCCACACAGCAAGTTCTCCACGTGTGGGATATTGGGGATATAACTGGGATATTGGGGATGTAATTGGGATATTGGGGGTATAACTGGGATATTGGGGATATAACTGGGATATTGGGGATGTAATTGGGATATTGGGGGTATAACTGGGATATTGGGGGTATAACTGGGATATTGGGGGTATAACTGGGATATTGGGGATATAACTGGGATATTGGGGATATAACTGGGATATTGGGGGTATAACTGGGATATTGGGGATATAACTGGGATATTGGGGGTATAATTGGGATATAGGGGATATAACTGGGGTATTGGGGGTATAACTGGGATATTGCTGGAAGCAGTGCCTGCTGCCATGGCTGGCTGTCCCCTCCCTGGGTGGTGACATTGCTGTGCCTCTGTGGGGGGTTTTTTCCAGCACAAGTACGTGTCCATCTCGGATGTCCAGATCAAGAACGAGGAGGAGCTGGAGAAGTGCCCCATGTCTCTGGTAAGAAGCTGCTGCCCCCCATCACCAGACCGAGGTGTGTCAGGGACCACGACAGAGCAATCCAGGAATTCTTTTTTGTTTTTTTACTTCATTTTCCCCTTGTTTTCTACTGTTTCTCTGCGACAGGGGGAAGAGGAAGTCCAAGAAACGCCCTGTGAGGTCCTGTATCGAGCCATGTTGTACAACCTCCCCCAGTACATGGTAAGGCCACCGAAAGGAAGGAAGAGCTTTGGAGTGGGGAGTGGGGGGAGCTGGACTGGGAGCTGCAGAGCTCGGCACAGGATGGCTGGGGGGTGGTCAGGACTGGGATGGTGACATTTTGGTGGGGATCCAGAGCAGAGCTGACTGGAAAGTACAGCCCAAGAGGAGGGATTCAGAGGAGCAAGGGTGGTAGGCGCCCAGGGACGTGGTCAGGGGTTGGAAAAGAGGATGTGGGCAGAGGACTGGGAGCAAGCAACGAGGTCCTCCACATTGGTGGGAGCCCAAAACTATTCCAGGTGTCCTTTGTTTCTTTTATCCACACCACCAGAGCTCAGGTGCATGTGATGCCTTAAGCCCAGCTCAGAGCTGCCGTGATCCCCACCCTTGGCCTGTGTTCCCCAGGGATAAAAGGAGAGGTTGGGTGTGCTCTGGTAGAGCTGGCTTGAAGTTGTCCAGTTTCAGCACGTGGAGGAGAAGGAAGGACTTCCCTTCCCAGGACCACCCCTGCCCACCACCCCTCCCTCTCCTGCAGATAGCCCTGCTGAAGATCCTCCTGGCTGCTGCCCCCACCTCCAAAGCCAAGACTGACTCCATCAACATCCTGGCGGACGTGCTGCCCGAGGAGATGCCGTGAGTCCTGCCCAGGGGCCCCTCATCCCCCTCATCCCCTCCATCCCTGCTGGGCCCTGGAGCCTCGGGCCAAGCTGCAGAATTGGGGTTTGCTGCTGGCTCTGGGGGGCTCCAGGTTTGGGGGTGGAGGGGTGTGGTGGGAGCCAGGGAAGTGCCGTTGGATTTTCAGGAGCGCGACAATCCCGGCGCGGTCGGCACCGCTGTGCTCTGATTGAAAACCTACCCAAATGATAAACCCCTGCTAATCGACCCAAATCATAAAGATACATCAGCATGTGGAAGGTGTCCTTCATACCCGTCCCCTGGGACTGCTGGCAGAGGGAAAGCCACTTTTTTCCCCCCTTTTTTTAACGCGCTTTGGCGTCACCGGGAAGCGCGGGTGGGAACGGGAGTCCTGGGGGGAAGAGAAGGGTCCCTGTTCCCATCCAGCTTGTCCAGATGAACCTGAGCTCCCCAGTCCTCCTTGTCCCCACAACAAGGAGGGTTCTGCACTTTGGCCACAACAACCCCCTGCAGCTGCAGGCTGGGCCAGAGGGGCTGGAGAGCAGCCAGGCAGGAAGGGAGCTGGGAGTGGGGATGGACAGGGAGCTGAAGAGGAGCCCAAGTGTGGCCAGGGGGGCAAGAGGGCCAATGGATCCTGGCCTGGCTCAGGAACAGGGTGGCCAACAGGGCCAGGGAAGGGATTCTGCCCCTGGGCTGGGCGCTGGGGAGGCCACCCCTGGAGTGCTGTGTCCAGCTCTGGGCCCTGAGCTCAGGAAGGCCCTGGAGGGGCTGGAGCAGGGGCAGAGAAGAGCAGCGAGGCTGGGGAAGGGACTGGAGCACAAGTGCTGGGAGGAGAGGCTGAGGGAGCTGGGGGGGCTCAGCCTGGAGAGGAGGAGGCTCAGGGGAGACCTCCTCACTCTCTGCAACTCCCTGCCAGGAGGGGGGAGCCGGGGGGGTTGGGCTCTTTTCCCAGGCAACCATCAGCAAGACAAGAGGGCTCGGTCTCAAGCTGTGCCAGGGGAGGTTTAGGTTGGAGATCAGGAAGAATTTCTTTGCAGAGAGGGTGCTCAGCCATTGGAATGGGCTGCCCAGGGAAGGGGGGGATTCTCCGTCCCTGGAGGTGTTTAAGGACAGACTGGATGTGGCATCAGTGCCATGGGCTGGGAACCACGGCGGGGTTGGATCAAGGGTTGGGCTGGATGATCTCAGAGGTCCCTTCCAACCCAGCTGATTCTATGATTCTGGGATTCTGTGATTCCCACCCCCCTGTTCCATCCCCTCCCTGCCAGTGTCACCGTCCTGCAGAGCATGAAGCTGGGCATCGACGTCAACAGGCACAAGGAGATCATCGTCAAGAGCATCTCGGCCTCGCTGCTGCTGCTCCTCAAGCACTTGAAGCTCAACCACATCTACCAGGTGAGCCAACAGCAGGGTTGGCCACTGCCAGGCTGCTCTTGGACTTGGTGTGTCCTGATAAACCCTCTCCCAAAAGACTTGCAGGAGGGGTTTCCATGACGTGTCCGTGGTGCTCATCCCAGCTCCAGGTCAGGCTTTGTCCCAGGCTGGGAGAACCTGCCCGAAATGTTCCTCAGCTGTGTTTTGGCAGCATCGTTTATCCACTCACGGGGAAGGAGCTTTAGGACTTCTGGAGAAATTCCTGCTGTGGCCGCTCAGGGTAGAATTTAGGACGGAGCCCGAGCACGAGCCCCCCTGGCAGAAGGGGGAAGGGGAGGGGGGTTAGGCAAGACCTTCCTTTGCTCTGTGTCATCTCCAGGGACCAGAAATAGGCTGGGAAGGACCTCAAGGAGGTCAACTAATCTGGGTCTTGGCAGGATCACGTTCTTGGGGCTCCAGTTTCAGCAGAGGCAGAGCTGGGGCCGAGGTTTAATCTGATTTTTTGTGCCATCTGCACCCACTCCAGGGCTTTCCTTGGTCTAAAACAAAAAAGCAGGACAGACATGAGCTGTGGTCCAGTTCTCCACCCGTCCTGCAAGTCAAACAATCAGTGCTTTCTAAGCATTTCTAAATATTTTCTTTCTCTTAAAGGTGTCAGCGTGGCACGAGTCCATCTGTGTTATTTACTGATATTTACTGCCCACTGACATTTATCTGAGGGAAAATACAAATCCATAGATTGCATTGGATAAAATGAAACAGCAGGATAAGTCCACAGGTTAGATTGCATAAAATGAAACAATAGGATAAGTATAAATCCATAGATTGGATTGCATAAAATGAAACAATAGGATAAGTATAAATCCACAGGTTGGATTGGATAAAATGAAACAACCCCCACATTTTGACAGCCCCACATTTGTTCTGGGTTTCCCCACGTGCCCTCCCTCATTTTTCTCACTTCAGAGCAGCTCCTCTCTTTTCTTCCTCTGAGGCAGGAGGACCCTGGGGCTGAGCCTGGAGGAAGCTGGGGGGGGTTTGTGCCCCTGGTCCTGCCTCTGGGTGTGATTTTTGGGGGAGGCATCACCAGTTTTTGGTGCCAAAAGGTCTCAGGGAGCGCCATGAAAATCACAGAGTCGGAGTCATGGAATGGTTTGGGCTGGAAGGGACCTTAGAGACCATTTAATGCTTTGAGGGGGAGAAAAACTGAAAGCATTTATGAAGCCAAGGATATTTTTTCAGTCCAAAATTTCAAAGGGAGGTGGGATTAGTGTGAGAGAGCAGCAGGAATTATTGTGTTTTCTCTTGTAGTAGCTGCATCTCCTCCTTCCCTCTTCCCCAAATGCCATTTTACCAGAGCTTTAATTCGGAAAAGCCACGTTTGCTTTGGGTGCAGCTGCTCCTAAAGCACTGCCACAAAGCTCCTGTGTCCACCCTATGGCAAGTGGAACTTCCCAGCTGCTGGACACGGCACAGGCCAGGGGGGAGATGGGCTGGGAGGTGTCTCAAACCATCAGCAGTGCTTTGCTCTTGGCTGGAAACGTCCCCATCCCCTTGTGATGCTCCCAGTTGTCCCAGTTCTGCCCAGTTTCCCTTCTCTCTCTCTCCCCCCAGTTCGAGTACGTGTCCCAGCACCTGGTGTTTGCCAACTGCATCCCTCTGATCCTGAAGTTCTTCAACCAGAACATCATGTCCTACATCACTGCCAAGAACGGGTACAGCCACCTCTGGGGCAGGGAGGGCTTTGGGAACGAGGAACCCTGGTGGGAATGTGTGGTGGGACCTGGGCCCTCTGGGGCAGGAATCCTCTGGAGGGAGCCAATCCCTTTGGCCCAGTGATGGGAGGAATGGGGGGTGGGTTTCCAACCTCTCCCTAAAACCCCCCTACTGAAATAAAACAGGCTTGTTTTCAGCCTTCTCCTGGGGAGCAGCCCAGTGCCACCCGTGGGCCACAGCTCCACAAAGGCCAGTGGGGAGTGTCCTCTTGATCTTTTCCATGTTTTGTAGCCAAAATTCACCTTTTGCATGGTTGTCACTGCCTTTTGGGGCTGATCTGAGACAGGCACCAGCCCCAGTTTGAGCAGGGAACTGGTGGCACCACCACGAGCCGAGAGGGCCCAGCACTTCCCCAGCTCACCAGGGTGGGATTTCCCCGCTCAGAGGGACGTTGGGAGGGTGAAAAGATCCCTTTTCTCCCTTTCTGATGCTCTTTTTGTTGCTCTTCAGCTGCATGTGTGGGCTGGTGTGTCTCCTGCACAGTGTGGTTTGTGTGTGTGAGAGGGAACACGTGGGAAAACGGGAAGTAAGGTGTTGATTTTTTTCCCTGCTAGAAACATTTCCACTTTTGGTGGAAATGCACTTTAAGGTGGTAGAAAACGTATCCCAGGAGCACTGAGCTCCTCCCTCTGCTCCCTGGTGGAGGTTCCACAGGACACACACCTGTGGGTGAGGGGGGATGTGCAGCTGGATGCTCTGATCCAGGGAGGTTTGTCAGATCCCAGCAAACAGCAGGCACTGTCCTGCAAAAGGAGTTATCCCAGCGGGTTTGGTCACACTCAGATGCACAGACCCCACTCCAGGTGTGGGGTTTGGTCACACTCAGATGCACAGACCCCACTCCAGGTGTGAGATTTGACCCCATTCCAGTGCACAGACCCCACTCCAGATGTGGGATGTGGTCAATTCAGATGCACAGACCCCAGTCCAGATGTGGGATTTGATCCCATTCCAGTGCACAGACCCCACTCCAGGTGTGGGGTTTGGTCACACTCAGATGCACAGACCCCACTCCAGGTGTGAGATTTGACCCCATTCCAGTGCACAGACCCCACTCCAGATGTGGGATGTGGTCAATTCAGATGCACAGACCCCAGTCCAGATGTGGGATTTGATCCCATTCCAGTGCACAGACCCCACTCCAGGTGTGGGGTTTGGTCCCACTCCAATGCACAGACCCCACTCCAGATGTGGGGTTTGGTCCCATTCCAGTGCACAGACCCCACTCCAGATGTGGGATTTGGTCCCATTCCAGTGCACAGACCCCACTCCAGGTGTGGGGTTTGGTCCCATTCCAGTGCACAGACCCCAGTCCAGAGATGCTGTAATGGGAAATATCAGAGGTGATGCCAAAACCATTTGTGGCAAATTCTTTCCATGGTATATAAATTTATACTTTTGGGGTGTTCATTGACTCCTTTTCCAAAGTCCACATGCCTGGAGGGCTCCCAAAGACCTGACACGCCCCCGGGAATTTTCCTGCTGTCACTCAGACATCTCCATTTTAACCTGATGGATTTTAACCTCAGACCTATCTGGGGGGTTTTTGTGTGGTGTATTTTGTATATTTGGGGGTTTTATCTCTTTTTAAACATGCCATGAGCAACCCATCCGTCCTGTCTTTGTGGATCCAAATCGCTGGAGTCCTTATGAACGCCCTGGGGATGCTCCTGGGAGCCAAGGGGGATCCCTGTGCTCCACTGAGGCTCCAGGGGGAGGCAGTGGTGAGGTTGGGATCCCGTTTGGATGCCGTTTGTGCCGCTGGAGATGCAGGAGGGAGCTCCGTCGGTGCCGGAGGAGGGATCGTTCCCAACCCAAATTCCTCGTTCCATAGAGCAGCGCTGCCGTTGGAACTCAAACCCCAGGCACGGGGAAGGAAGATTTGACAGCTGCTGTGTGTAATCATGTGGATCATCTTCAGAAGTTGTTTCCCTGTTCCTAACGATTCCCTGCTTCCCTGTTTTCCGCAGGGTCTCCGTCCTGGATTATCCTCATTGCACAGTCCATGACCTGCCCGAGCTCACGGCAGAAAGCCTGGTGAGCAGCACAGAAAGGGGCCCTGGGATCTCTAGTGCTGGATATGGAAGGATGGGGAAGGATTTTGGTTTTCTTTCCTCTGACTTCTTTTCTCATCCTCCCAAACCTCTCCAAAATCAGACCTTTTTTTCCCCCCCCCTCCTGCCGTGAAAGTTCCTCCCGTCGCTGCCCCTGAGCCGCCGGGGGAGGTGGGGAGGGAGGAGGCACTGCTGGTGTTGGGCACCCCGTAAAAATAGGTGGGGTTAGAGTTTTTCCTTTCAGGGAATAGAATCCCAGGATCCCTGAGGCTGGAAAAGCCCTCCCAGCCCATGGATCCACCCTGGGCCCCATCCCCACCTTGGCCCCCAGCCCAGAGCACTGAGTGCCACGGCCAGGCCTTCCTGGGACACCTCCAGGGCTGGGCACTCCAAACCTCCCTGGGCAGCCCCTGCCAAGGCCTCCCCACCCTTTCCAGCAACAAATTCCTCCTCATGTCCAACCTGAGCCTCCCCTGGCACAGCTTGAGGCCGTTTCCCCTTGTGCTGCCAAGAGAAAACTCTCCTGCTTTAAGAGAGGCTTCAATTGCTCTGGTTTAAATTGCTCTGAGCACTCATGTTTCATAAGGTATCTCCAAGTAGATTAAGGAATGAACCCAATTCCCTCTGGAGAGGAGCCTTAAGTATTGTGGAGAGCATATCTAAGCACACAGACTGCAGAGGAGACAGTGATCATGGCAGGTTCACAACTGCAATAACTCAAAGGCAGAGTGGGACTCAGGCAGGGCACGGAGCAGGGAAAAGCTTTGGGGTTAACAGGGGGTGGAGCCCTGAAATGATGCAGGACTCATTAAGAAGGAGCCTGAGCAAACCCAGTCTGGGCAGGGATGATCTAACGCTGCCTGGCTGCTGAAATCATAACCCTGTGTTGTTTTCCTTTGCTGTGTAAAGGTTAAAATCGTCAGAGAGAGATGTTTTTTCCCCCAGGTCCAGGGGCTGCTGAGGGCTGGGAGTCCTGGTGCCAGATCCTGGATCAATGGGGACATCTAGTGACAGGTCGCTGAGGGCTCTGCTGCCTCACACTAATCCTCACAACAAGCTTTAAGCCTCTAGGAGAAAACTGAGCGTTTTTTAGGGAAGATATTCCCAGTAGGGCCAAGTCCCTTGCAGGTTGCTGCCCTCCAGCAGACACGGATGTTTTCCTCGCAGGAGATCGATTTAATCAGAAAATAAGCAGGAACCAACTTGGATTTTACCTGAGGATCCCCATGGAAGTGAGGGTTTATCGAGAATGAGACATTCCCTGCTGCTTGAGGCCAATGTTAGTGTCTTTTTTTGGCCCCCTGGTGAGTGATTGGAACATCCCAGAGTGCCACAGTCCTGCTGACAGAGGATTCTGCTCTGAGGGCCCAGCAGAGCGATGTGTGGCTGGGCTTTATTCCAGAGGAGGTTTATTCCCAGGATTTCAGCAGTGCTGTCCCCAAAGAGGGACCTGTGGGGTAACTGCTGTCCCCACACGGGGTAGATCAGGAGTGGCTGCAATCCCAGACAGGTACTGGGGGATTCCCCCATCCTGGCGTGGGAAAGGCTCTTGGATTCCTTGCCAGTCCTCTTGGATTCCTTGCCAGTCCCATCTCCCTGTGTTTGGGAGGGGCTCCATCCACCCCTTAAAACCAGGATTCCAGCCTGTTCCCTCCTCCCATAAACCTGATGGAAAGACCCTCCCCTACTTGAAGCTTTAGAGACAACATCAGGTTGGTGGCAGATAAATCCATCTGTGTGAGAAATGGACAGTGGCTTACTCTGGAAAAATTCCTTGGTGTGGAGGGAGCAGATTAGGCCTGGGCACTGCTGCTGAGCTGGCACCCCCCGAGCAGCACACAGCACCCTCCAGCACCTTGGGGACATCCCAGTGACGTCCTGGTGACACCCCACCTCTGCAAAAGTGTGTTTGCTCAGAGTGGCTTTTTTAATCCCAGAGTTAAACTCAGGAGCCTGTTCTTGTTGGCCTCAAAAATGATTTGCACAGTAATATTTGACCAGCTCACTGAACTGATCAGCTCCAGGAGGAGTTTCCTCATGGAAAGGGTGGTGAGGCCTTGGCAGGGGCTGCCCAGGGAGGTTTGGAGTGCCCAGCCCTGGAGGTGTCCCAGGAAGGCCTGGCCGTGGCACTCAGTGCTCTGGGCTGGGGGCCAAGGTGGGGATGGGGCCCAGGGTGGATCCATGGGCTGGGAGGGCTTTTCCAACCTCAGGGATCCTTGGATTCTGTTTGGTGTCACCATCCCCAAACACCTTGTTCTCAGGGGAGACCAAAACACCCCTGACCAGAAGGCCCAGCTCGTGTCCCACTGGCTTTCCTCACTTTCCTGCTGGTGATTCCCAAAATCCACCATTCAGCAGAGCTCCTGCTGCTGGAACATCTGCAGGGAGGATAAATCCAGTGAGGAGCAGGAATAAAACTTGTGCAGGCAGTAAAAACACAGGCTTTGTGCACGAGGACCCCTCTGGTGGGGCTGCTGAACGCTTGCTCTTGGTCACCCTTGGTCACCCTTCTCCTCCTCCCATTGCAGGAAGCTGGAGACAACAACCAGTTCTGCTGGAGGAACCTGTTCTCCTGCATCAACCTGCTGAGGATCCTCAACAAACTGACCAAGTGGAAACACTCGAGGACAATGGTGAGGTGGTGTCCCATCTCCCTGAGACCTCTAAGCCTGGCTTTCCTGGAGCATGTCCACAGCTCTAAGCCTGGCCTTCCTGGAGCATGTCCACAGCTCTAAACCTGGTCTTCCAGGAGCGTGTCCCTGGCTTTAAGCCTGACCTTGGCCTTCCTGAACCATGTCCCCAACATTAAGCCTGACCTTGGCCTTCCTGGAGCATGTCCCCAGCTTTAAGCCCGGCCTTGGCCTTCCTGGAGCATGTTCTCAGCTCTAAGCCTGGCTTTCCTGGAGCATGTCCCCAGCTCTAAACCCAGCCTTGGCCTTCCTAGAGCATGTCCCCAGCTCTAAGCCCGGCCTTGCTGCTGAGCATTTCTTCCAGCAGTGCCAGAGCTTCTGCTCTTCCTCTGCTGCCTTTTCCCTTTCCCAGACTGAACCTTAAACACATAAAATGCAGAACCCCCTTTTCCCCTGCCAGTAACCCCCCTTTCCCCTGCCAGTAACCCCCCCTTTTCCCCGCCAGTGACCCCCCCTTTCCCCGAGCCTCCAGCCCCGGGCAGGGAGTGTTGGTTGTGTTACCCTGTTGTCCCTCCCTGGGGTTCGGGGTGTCTGTTGCCCAGCAGTTGGTGCCTAAGGTGGCCCAGGCAGGGTTTGTGTGGCCCAGGGAGGGTTTGTGTGGCCCAGGCAGGGTTTGGGTGGCCTCCTTGCCCGCCCTGCCTCGATCCGTGCCGGTTCCTGGCAGATGCTGGTGGTGTTCAAGTCGGCGCCGATCCTGAAGCGGGCCCTGAAGGTGAAGCAGGCCATGCTGCAGCTCTACGTGCTCAAGCTGCTCAAGATCCAGACCAAGTACCTGGGGCGCCAGTGGAGGAAGAGCAACATGAAGACCATGTCGGCCATCTACCAGAAGGTGCGGCACCGCATGAACGACGACTGGGCCTACGGCAACGGTGAGTCAGCGCCACCGGCCCCTCCAGCTGGGCTGGGCTGGGCTTGGCCTGACACCTCCTCGAGTCCCCCAGACCCGCTGGTGAGGAGCTGTGAGCTGCTCCAGCGGGAGGGAGCGGCTGGATTGAGGGAGGAACGGTGGGAACGGGCCGTGGTCAGCGCGGGGCTCCCCGGCAGGAATCATAGAATCCCAGAATCAGCTGGGTTGGAAGGGACCTCCGAGATCATCCAGCCCAACCCTTGATCCAACCCCGCCGTGGTTCCCAGCCCATGGCACTGATGCCACATCCAGTCTGTCCTTAAACACCTCCAGGGACGGAGAATCCCCCCCTTCCCTGGGCAGCCCATTCCAATGGCTGAGCACCCTCTCTGCAAAGAAATTCTTCCTGATATCCAACCTAAACCTCCCCTGGAGTGTCCCCCGAGCCCAGAGCTCACTGCTGCATCCCCACATCATTTCTGGCACCGGGTCCCTGAGTTGTCCCGGTGTCCGCACGGAATGTGTGCGGGGGATGGCCTCGGAGTGGGACTCTGGCCCTGCACTCACACCTGAGGAAGCAGCAGGTTCACCCCAGCGTGAGGATACGCCGAGTTCCTCAGCTAAAGCCCGGACTAAATGAGCTGCTCAGTTTAAACTGTGCTTATGTAGCCAAAACCCATGTGGTTTTGAGGGATGTGGTGATGTTCCTGGTGTATTAATGATGTCATGGGATACACCAGACCACACACTTTCATCCCCCTGTAGGTGCCCCCCATTGCTGCAACAACTGACCCAAGCTTAGGACAAGAAGTATTAAATTATCTTTTCACCTTAATAGCTCAGTCCTAAATTTTTGCTCTGCGTGTGGCTTCTTTTTCAGAGAATCATGGAATGGTTTGGGCTGGAAGGGGCCTTAAAATCATCCAGTGCCACCCCCTGCCATGGGCAGGGACACCTTCCACTGTCCCAGGTTGCTCCAAGCCCCAGCCTGGCCTGGGACACTTCCAGGGATCCAGGGATTTTTAATGAGGATTTAGGAAAATTGGGCAGCATTCCTGTTTCAAAAGAGAACAAGGCAAGGAGCAAAAGCCTGACATCTTCCCTTTTTTTTTCCAAAAGATAAAACCATTTTAATTCTGTCAGGGCCTGGGGTCTTTCTGAAAAAAAGCAGAATGGTAATTATAGGGAGTCCTTAAAGCAGGAGTAATTAGATTTCTATAGGATGCATTAATTAAAATGCATACATAATGGAATTTTGTTAGCAAGAATAGGAATTAAGAAAAGAATAAGAATTAAAAAAAAAATTAAGGAAAAGAAAGAAGAAGAAGGAGGAGAGGAAGAAAGAGAATAAGGAGAAGGAGAACAAGAAGTGAATAAGAAGACAAATAAGAAGAAAATAAGAAGAAAAAGAAAAATTGAGAGGAAAATAAGAAAAAAAAGAAGAAAAATAAGGAAATAAGAAGAAAAAGAGGAAAAATAAAGAAGGAGGTGGAGAAGAAAAAGAAGAAGGAAATAAGAAAAAAGAAGAAGCAAGAAGAAAAGAAGAAGAAAAAGAAGAAAAATAAAGAAGGAGGTGGAGAAGAAAAAGAAGAAACAAGAAGAAAAGAAGAAGAAAAGGAAGAAAAAGAAGGAGGTGGAGAAGAAAAAGAAGGGGAAAAAAAGGAGAAGAAAAAGAAGCAAAATAAACGAGGAGGAGAAGAAAAAGAAGCACAATAAAGAAAGAGGAGGAGAAGAAAGAGAAGGAAAATAAAGAAGGAGGAGAAGAAGATAAGAAGTGGAAAAAGAAGAAGGAATAAGTGACTGGTCAACTCAAGCACGTGTTTGCTGCGAAATCTTCACCCTTTCTCTCGCCCAAACCTTTATGAAGTTGTTATTTTTCCCCCCCCTCACACTCTGTTGGTTTTTGTCTCCCCTGCCCTGCAGACATCGACGCCAGGCCGTGGGACTTCCAGGCCGAGGAGTGCACCCTGCGGGCCAACATCGAGGCCTTCAACAGCCGCCGCTACGAGCGGGCGCGGCCCCCCGAGTTCGCCCCGGTGGACAACTGCCTGCAGAGCGTGCTGGGCCAGCGCCTCGACCTGCCCCGCGACTTCCACTACTCCTACGAGCTCTGGCTGGAGCGGGAGGTGTTTTCCCAGCCCATTCGCTGGGAGGAGCTGCTGCACTGCCAGTGACGCGGGCCTGCCGCAGCCAGGCCTCGCCAGGCCTCGCCAGGCCTCGCCAGGCCTCACCAGGCCTCACCAGGCCTTGCCAGGCCTCATGGGGCTACAGGCATGGGGGAAGAGGTTGGTTTGGACCAGGGGGGTCTCAAGTGCTCTTCCCCAAGAGACCAAACCTCTCCTTGTCTACCCAGACGCTGCCAAGGTGCCACCTTTCTGGAGGCCACCCCTTTGCTGTGACTTCTCGGAGCGCTTCTCGCGCCACGGAGCGGCCCCGGCGTCGAGGGGTTGTTGTGGCCTTTTGTTTGTCCCAGTTTTCCCGGTTTTTGGGGTTTAGGAGCCCGTAATAAGCTCACTCACGTGGTCTTTGCCACAGCCCGAGGGCTGTCCCGCAGCTGGGGTCACGCCTGTTGGTTTGGTGTCACTGTTCCCCCTGGCTGGGAAAGGTTTCCATCTCTGGAATTCCTCCTGGCTGGGAAAGGTTCCCGTCTCTGGAATTCCCCCTGGCCAGGAAAGGTTCCCATCTCTCCCAAATTCCTCCTGGCTGGGAAAGGTTCCCATCTCTCTTGAATTCCCTCTGGCTGGGAAAAGTTCTGGTCTCTCCCGAATTCTCCCTGGCTTGGAAAGGTTCCTGTCTCTCCCAAATTCCTCCTGGCTGGGAAAGGTTCCATCTCTGGAATTCCCTCTGGCTGGGAAAGGTTCCCGTCTCTCCTGAATTCCCCCTGGCTGGGAAAGTTCCTGTCTCTCCCTAATTCCCCCTGGCTGGGAAAGGTTCCCATCTCTCCTGAATTTTCCCTGGCTGGGAAAGGTTCCTATCTCTCCCGAATTCCTCCTGGCTGGGAAAGGTTCCCATCTCTCCCAAATTCCTCCTGGCTCAGAAAGGTCCCCATCTCTCCCGAATTTCTCCTGGCTGGGAAAGGTTCCCATCTCTCCTGGAATTCCTCCTGGCTGGGAAAGTTTCCCATCTCTCCCAATTTCCCCCCAGCTGTGCCTCCCTTGTTTTCATTTCTTCCCTTACGGCTCCTGATGTGCTTCCAACGCCACCGTGGTGGTGACTGACGGGATCCCTGGGAATGCCTCCAACCAAGCTGACTTGGCCAACATTCCCTGCTGTCCTTGGCATCCATGACCCAACTCCCAGGGGGTCGGTTCCACAAGTGACGGTCCGTTCCCTTCCCCCTGCTCCGCTTCCCTCGCCGTTCCCTTCCATCCCGTTTTTCCAGGAGCGCCCCCACGCCTGCGCTGGGCGGTGTTTCGGGTTGGTTGTCTCTTCCTCCTGGTTGTTTTTCAAGGATAATTCCTCCAGCACTGGGATTTCAGGTTGCTCTTTAAGCCCCTGGAGGAGACAGGGAACCACCACACCAAACAACCGGATTTTCACATGGATTTTGGGGGAATCTGCTTTGGGGAAGTGCTTTGCTTGACAGTTTGTTGCCGTAACGTGAGGAGAAGCGGGGACACTGCGGCTCACAGTTTTCCTAATGAACAGCACACGAAGCTGTAAATTTTTTCTGAGTCTGGTAACTTAAATTAATACTTAAATTAAATAATAAAAGCTACACTGGGGTAAGGCCGTGCTGCATGAGGGTGGCATTTGTCAGAGCATTCTGTGTTAGCCCAGAGGGCTGTGCCGTTATCAATAAATCAAACCCACCAGTTTTGTTAGGACGAGATTTTGTGGGTTTTTTTGCTGTGGAGCTGCCCTGGGAATGTTCCTTCGTGGGGTTTGTCCGAGGTTTTGTTCCTGGGAGCAGCATTAAAGCCTCTAAAAACCTTTCTGAACGTGCTTTTGTTCAAAATAACCTGGAGCCGCTTGGAAAGGGCTTCTCTTTATTTCAGCGTGTTCTTCCCGTGCCTTAATTTAAATGCTGCTTTTTCTCCTTTTTTTTTTTTTTTGAATTTTTAAAGGCCAAAACCACCCCTCTCACCCCTGCCCACACCCACTTCTCCCCCTGCTGTGGCCAGGCACACTTTGGATGCTCTGTTCCAGAGTATCCATAGAATCCTGAAGGAGGAAAACGGGATTATTTGCTGTGTTTGTGCTCGTTAAAGAGCAAAAAGTTCTTCCAAGACAAATCAAGCCTCTCCGAGCACGAAATCCAGACACAACAATGGAAACGCTCTTCAGGGATCCCACCAGTGGATCATCCTTTAATTCCCTTTCCAAAATGTGGCACCTCCCGCTTCCCTAAATTTCCTGGGAATAGTTAAAGGTTAAATAAACACGAATAAAATAACAACCCCCAGCTGGAGCTGAGAGGTGACAAAGGATCTGTTAAAGGTTTCAGTGGTACAAACACAGGATAAGTGACATTATTTTTGTCCCATTCTGGTGTCCCGAGCCCAGGGCTGGCTGGAAAACTCGGGATTTTCCCTCTGACGTTTATCTCAGGTTTTCCAAGCAAATTCCTGCCAATCTTCCCCCTCGGGAATCCTGGGAATTCAGCGGAGTGCTGTCATGGATCCCTGCTCAAGGGACACCTCTGCAGGGTCCCCGGTTCCCTTTTCCCTCCCCTCTCGGGGGGATCCCAAATCCAGAGGGTCTGGAGTGGTTTGTCCCGATGAACCACGTGATCCTCCTGTTTTCCCTCGGATATTCCTGGTTTGGAGTGGTTTAGGAAACAATCAAATTCCTACCAATGGACCCAAACCCCTTTAGTTGGATAAACTCGGGTCCTGAAGGGGTTTCTCCCAGGGGAAAAGGGAAATTAGGAATTACGAAAGAGCCACAGCCCTATAAAACCCCTTGGGGTTGGGCTCAGACCTTTCTTTTTTCCCCCTCAAAGTGTCAGAAAAAAATAACCAGCAGATACACAAATTCTCTATATTTCATATTTAAGTTGTGCTCTGTAGAAGCTTTTTAAGGCTTTTCAGTGCCTGTTATTGTTACTGACCTGGAGATCAGAAACACAGAGTAGAAACAGAAATTAAAAATACAAATTAGAAAAACAAATTAAAAATAAAAACAAGAAATACAACACAAATTGGTATCAGAAATACAAATTCCTGCCTGAATATCTGTATGGTGGAGGGTAGTATAAACTTATCTTGGAATGTTATTTATTTCCACCCAGAATTTCTGCTTCCTAGAGATGGATCTGATAAAAAACCTGAACCTCTGTGTAAAATAAAGCAACCAGGGGAGGGTTACACCATTTAACTTAAATATTTATATTATTTATATTTTTATATATTTATATTATATTATGTATGTATATAATTCATATATTATATATATTTATTATTTATATATTTGTATATAATATGTATCATAATATATTATATATTGTAATATATTATATATATTACATTACATTATATAATATATATTATATAACATATATAATTATATTGTATTATATATTATCACATTATATATTATATATTATATATAAAGTATATATAATATATGTAATGTATTATATAATGTAATGTATGTAATATATTCTATAATATATTACAGTATTATAATATATAATATATATTATATTACATATTACATATTATATAACATATATAATAATTTATATTATATATTATCACATTATATATTATATATAATATATGTAATATATAATATATGTAATGCATTATATAATGTAATATATAATACATTCTATATTACAGTAGTATAATATATAGTATATATTATATATTATATTACATATTATTACATCACATATTATATGTATAATTATCTATTATTACATGTAATGTGATATATTACATAATATATTATAATATTATATATATTAAAATATGTTATATATTATATTATGTATAACATATATATTATTTATATTATCTATATTACATAATATCACATTTATATTATATAAAATATATAATATATATTATAATAACATGTTATATATTTATTTTTGTATATATATACACACACACACACATATAATATTTATGTCTCCCCAAGGCAGGCAAGTAGCAGTTTCAAACTTTTTTGCTTCACAATGAAGATTTTTCTTGTCCTTAAAAGTTCCCCTGCAGACAAAACCTCTGGACCCCCCATTTTGCTGTTTCTCAGGACATTTCCAGAGCAAAGTCTGTGGAGGAACCTCCCTTATCTCTGCTGGCAGGGAGGGGGTTCCAGGACCCCTCCCGTGCTCTCACTTTCTGCACTAATTGGGGGATAAAGAACTATTTTTTTTCCACCTCCAGGTGCTTGCTGAAAGTGAGTCCTTTCCTTCAGCAAAACCCACCAGAAACGCCCCAAAAATCACCCCAAAACCACTCCAAAATCACCCCAAAAAAATCCCAGAACACCCCAAAAATCACCCCAAAACCACTCCAAAATCACCCCCCAAAAATACCCCCAAACACCCTGAAAACACCCCAAAAATCACCACAAAAATGCCCCCAAAATCATTCCAAAAGTTATCCCAAAGCCACCCCCAAAATACCCCCAAATCAGCCCAAAAACACCCCCAAATTACCCTAAAAACATCCCAAGCCCACCCCCAAAATCGCCACAAAAATACCCCCAAACCCACCCCAAAATCACCCCAAAAAATTCCTTAAAATCACCCCCTAGATACCCCAAAAATCATAAAAAAGTACTCCCAGAATCACAAAAAATGCCCCCATGATCACTCCAAAAATGCCCTAAAACAGCCCAAAAAGACACCAAAATCACCCCAAAAATCACGCCAAAAACACCCCAAAACCACCTCCAAAATCACCCCAAAAGCCCCCAAAGCCCTCCCTAAATCACCCCAAAAATACCCCCAAAAATCCCCCAAAACAACCTGAAAACACCTCCAAATTCACCCCCATAATCACCCCAAAATCAGCCCCAAAACACCCCAAAATCACCCTCAAAATCACCCCAAAACACCCCTAAAATCACCCCCAAAACGCCCCCAAAATCCCCCAAATTACCCCAAAAAGTCCCAAACCCACTCCCAAAATCACCACAAAAATACCCCCAAAAACACCCCAAAATCACCCCAAAAACTTCCCCAAAATCACCCCCTAGATACCCCAAAAATCACAAAAAAATACTCCCAAAATCACAAAAAATACCCCCAAAATCAACCCAAAAATGCCCTAAACCAGCCCGAAAATACACCAAAATCACCCCAAAAATCACGCCCAAAATATCCCAAAACCACCTCCAAAATCACCCAAAAATACCCAAAAGCCCTCCCTAAATCACCACAAAAATACTCCCAAAAACCCCCCAAAACAACCTGAAAACACCTCCAAAATTACCCCAAAAATCACCCTGAAATCAGCCCCAAAACACCCCAAAATCACCCCCAAAAAAAACGCAAAACCACCCCCAAATCACCACAAAAATACCCCCAAAATACCCCAAAAAATCCCTCCAAATACCCTAAAAACACCCCAAAATCACCCCATAATCACCCAAGAAATATCCCAAAATCAGCCCCCAAATCACGCAAAATACCCAAAAATCACCCTAAAACCACCCTTAAATCACCCCAACACCCAAACCACCCCAACCCTCCCCAAAATCATCCCATTATCACCAAAAAAAATCCCCAAATCACCCAAAATACCCCCAAATCACCCTAAAAACCCCCTTAAATCACGCCCAAAACACCCCAACCCTCCCCAAATCGTCCCCAAACCACCCTAAAAATCATCCCACAAATACCCCAAAAATCCCCCCCAAACACCCCAAAATCACCCCAAACCCACCTCAAACTCACCCTCAAAATTGCCCTAAACCCACCCCCATAATCACCCCAAAAATACCCCCAAAAATCCCCCAGAGCCACCTGAAAACACCTCCAAAATTACCCCAAAAATCACCCCAAAATCAGCCCCAAAACACCCCAAAATCACCCCAAAAAAACCCCAAAACCACCCCCAAATCATCACAAAAATACCCCTAAAAAACACCCCAAAACACCCCAAAAAATCCCTCAGAATAGCCTAAAACCACCCCAAAATCACCCCATAATCACCCAAAAAAATCCCAAAATCACCCCCCGAATCACACAAAATACCCAAAAATCACCCTAAAAACACCCTTAAATCATGCCCCAAACACCCCAACCCTCCCCAAATCGTCCCCAAACCACCCTAAAAATCACCCCACAAATACCCCAAAAATCCCCCCCAAACACCCCAAAATCACCCCAAACCCACCCCCAAAATCACCCCAAAAATACCCCAAGATCAGCCCAAACACCCCAAAATCTCTCCAAACATGGATGTCCCTTTCCTAGCGCAGCACTCCCCGATCTTCCCAAGCCCCTTGGACAGCAGCACTTCCTCCCTGCTCCTCTGGGATTTAAGTTGTTTTGGGGTGTTTGTTTGCCTCCTTATGACCCTTCCCTGGGATTTTCGGCCGTGGGTCGGGTGGGACTCTCTGTGCTTTATTTCTGGGTTGGGATGGGGACAGGGACAAGGATGGAGACCAGGATGGGGACAAGGATGGGGACAAGGATGGGGGTGGCACCTGATGTCCCCTCAGCTCTTCATGTCCCCTCAGTCCCCTCTAGTCCCTTATCCCCCTTCAGCTCCCTCAGCTTCTCAGTCCCTCATTCCCTCATCCCTTCAGCCCCTCAGCCCCTTCATTCCTCTCATCACCTCAGTTCCTCAGTCCCTTCATCCTCCTCATTCCCCTTCAGGTCCCTCATCCCCTTCCACCTCCTCATCCTCCTTCATCCCTCGTCGCTCCTCAGGTCCCTCAGTCCCTTCATCCTCCTCATTCCCCTTCAGGTCCCTCATCCCCTTCCACCTCCTCATCCTCCTTCATCCCTCATCACTCCTCAGGTCCCTCAGTCCCTTCATCCCTCCTCAAGTCCCTCAGTCCTTCATCCCTCTCATCGCTCCTCAGGTCCCTTCGTCCCTCTCATCCCTCAAGTCCCTCAGTCCCTCAGTCCTTCATCCCTCTTGTGAGAAACAGAAACCCAGTCGGGCAATTTCCAATCAGAATTTTATGATATGATAAAAGCAAATTCAGCGCTGGGTGATCAGGGGAAGGGGTTCAACAACTCCCAACGCCTGTCACACCCAAAGAAGACATTTGTTCTACATTTATTTCCAGCTACTACATGAATATTCATTGTACATAAGCATAAACATCCCACATTGTTAGGTCAGATGTTCCACGGATATTTCTTAACAAGAACGTTATCTATAAGCATCCATAATATATTGTTAAATCAGACTTTCAGCAGATGTTCCCTTGTTATCTATACAAAGTTATAAATTTTAAGAAAGGTGCTATTATCTAGCTAACTAAACAAAATTCTCTCACTATAAATCCTACACAAGGTAAAAGGGAGGTAAATTGTTTTATCTCTTTATAGGGGCCCAATTAAGTTTTACGACTTGTTTTTCTTTTCTCTCCAGGTCATATTGACCTTACACTGTTTTCTCTTAATTAGCTCGAATCATTTTCTCAGTTTATCACACTCTCATCCCTCCTCAGGTCCCTTCATCCCCTTTCACCTCCTCGTCCTCCTCCATCCCCCTCATCCCTCCTCAGGTCCCTTCATCCCCCTCATCCCTCCTCAGGTCCCTTCGTCCCTCTCGTCCCTCCTCAGGTCCCTTCGTCCCTCTCGTCCCTCCTCAAGTCCCTCAGTTCCTTCATCCCCCTCATATTAGGTTGGATATCAGGAAAATTTTTTTTACGGAGCGAGTGATGAGACACTGGAATGGGCTGCCCAGGGAGGTGGTGGACTCACCGCCCCTGGAGGTTTTTAAGATGAGATTGGATGTGGCACTTCGTGCCATGGTCTGGTAACCATGGCGGGGTTGGAGCAAGGGTTGGACTTATTGATCTCAGAGGTCTTTTCCAACCCGGTTGATTCTGTGATTCTATGAATCCATGATCCCTTCTCATCCTCCTTCATCCCCCTCAGCCCCCACAAAGCTTTTCCCGCCCTTTTTCTGCAGGGGCCATTATGCACGCAACGGTCACAGGCCCCGCCCACAGCAGTGGATTGGTCGAGAGGTAAATATTTCAGCATCGGATTGGCCAAAGGACTGTCCGTCAGCGGCAGGTCCCGCCCCTCCCGCTGTCACGACCCCACGCGGGAGCGGGGGTGGGCACGCCGTTGCCATGGCAACGCGACGCTGAGGGGAAGGAGGGGCGGCCATGGCGGCCCTGAGGGGGAACGGCGGCCGCTGCAGAGCTGCGGGGCTGTGGGGACGGGCAGGTGAGGCCCTGCCACTGCTGCACGGGGCAGTGGGTGAGGGGGGACCGGAGCAGCCCGGGGAGGAAAGGAGGCTCAGGGGAGCTCGAGGGTGACGGAGCTGGGAAGGGTCTGGAGCAGCAGGAGGGGCTGAGGGAGCTGGGGGGGCTCATCCTGGAGCAAAGGAGGCTCAGGGGGGACCTTCTGGCTCTGCAAGTCCCTGCCAGGAGGGGGGAGCCGGGGGGGGTCGGGCTCTGCTGCCAGGGAACAAGGGACAGGCCAAGGGGAAACGGCCTCAGGCTGGGCCAGGGGAGGGTCAGGTTGGGGCTGAGGAGGAATTTGTTGCTGGAAAGGGTGGGGAGGCCTTGGCAGGGGCTGCCCAGGGAGGTTTGGAGTGCCCAGCCCTGCAGGGATTTCAAAGCCCTGTGGATGTGGCACTTGGGGACATGGTCAGTGGTGGCCTTGGCAGAGCTGGGAAGGGTTGGACTCCACAGCCTTAAAGGTCTTTTCCAACCTAAATGATTCTGTAATTGTATGATTCTAAATCTCAAGGCCTTGCTGAAAAGGATGCTGCAATCTGGCAGTGAGCAGCTGATTTCACAGGGGGTTATTTGCTAAGAAACACCTTTAGGAACAACACACCTCGATCTGTTTTTGCAGGGAACTAACTTTAACTATTTTTATTTCCC
Organism: Pseudopipra pipra; assembly: GCF_036250125.1. Taxonomy (NCBI): domain Eukaryota; kingdom Metazoa; phylum Chordata; class Aves; order Passeriformes; family Pipridae; genus Pseudopipra; species Pseudopipra pipra. Next base: position 74,806,758 of record NC_087553.1, on the reverse strand, counting down.
TTTAAAGTTTATTGGGAACTGACCCCAGTGCTTTACCCTGTGTAACCCACCTGGGGTTGTGTGTTGCAGGGTCCAACGCCAGGGCTTGACGTGGAGTTCCAGCTGCTCAGCAAAAAGGCTCAGCCATGGTAATACAGCTTTGATCCTTCTGAGGAGGGTTGAGATCACTTTTTAAGGAAATGGAGTTAACATCCAACCATTCCCAGGGCTGCAGGACATAAACTGACCTGCCCAAATTCACTTTGTGTACAATTATGCACCAAGTTCTGACTTTCAGCTTTTCCTGCTCTTGGCTGCAGGCTGTAAAACTTTGCACATGTTGTATAAAGCCTTTTTTATTTTGAGAGATCAGCTACAGGCCAAATTCCAGCCAGGAACCTACAAGTGCTCACAAAATCCAGCAGAGACCCTGCTGGGAGTGCACAAGCGGGGAGTGGGGCTGGCTGCAAAACCTGCCCAAAGCACCTCCCTGGGAAGTGGGCACGTTCCAGCATGGGAAGTATTCCACAAATTCCATCCAATGAAGGCCCGTGAAAGAGGCTTCTCAAACCTGAGTCTGAGTTCAGGTGGCTTCAGTTTGCATCCCTGAAGGTTCAGGGAACAATCTGCCATCAGCTGCTTCCTACACTCTGCTTCCTCTCTTTCTCCTCCAGAGAGAGGGTCTCTGTGTTTTCTATAGAAAACTTGAGTTACATTTCATTTTTTCTTTACCTGTACATGTTCTTTCACACTGTGGTCCCAGATGATTCTGAACACTGTGCCCCTGACTGTGCTTTTATGCCTAGAACACAAATGTTACAGCTCCTTTGAGCTGTAAAAGGACTTTTTAGAACTGATAGCACGAAAAATACACTTCACACACAGTTAATGCCCAGCTGAGAGCCAGGGCTGGGATGCAACAAAACAGCTGTTCTGGGATGTCTTGGGATCATGGAATCCTGGAATGGTTTGGGTTGGAAGGGACCTTAGAGATCATTTAGCTCCAGCCTTCCTGCCATGGGCAGGGACACCTTCCACTGGCCCAGGTTGCTCCAACCTGGCCTTGGGCACTTCCAGGGATCCAGGGGCAGCCACAGCTTCTCTGGGCACCCTGTGCCAGGGCCTCCCCACCCTCCCAGTCAGCAATTCCTTCCCAATATCCCATCTATCCCTGCCCTCTGGCAGTGGGAAGCCATTCCCTGTGTCCTGGCCCTCCATCCCTTTTCCCAAGTCCCTCTCTTGGAGTCCCCTTCAGGCCCTGCCAGGGGCTCTCAGCTCTCCCTGGAGCCTTCTCTTCTCCAGGGGAAACCCCCCAGCTCTCCCAGCCTGGGATCCTCTCCCCAGGAGGGAGACAATACAGACCTAAACCTGAGAGGGTTTGTGGTGGTTTTCCCTCTGCAGGCAGACAAAGCCAAGCCCAAGGGTGGCAAAGGGAAGCCCCAGAAGAAGGAGAAGGCGGTGGTGAAGGAGGTGGACGTGCTGGGCCCCGCCGCCATGCTCAACGCCTACTACATCTCCCACAACGTCGCTGCCTTCCTCGAGTTCCGGGGCTACCCCTGGCCTGGCTCTCCCAAAAAGAAGGGGAAGAAGAAGTGAGAGCCAAGCTGCCAGGTGATTAAACTCGTCCTGACCTCCGCAGTGTCGGCTCAGGGGTTTCCCTTGGTCGCCGTCGTGTCCGTACAAAGGCACTTTTCTTGCAGCCCGAGCTCGGGGTGACAAAGGCAGGGGACACTGGGCCATTGTCCCTTCAGCTGTGGCCCTTCCCAGGGTCTGTGTGCATGGAAGGGTTGAGCCAGGGCAGGGCTTGTGCTGGGGTTTGCTTTACTCCCACTGCTGCTGTTCCCTATGGATGGGATGTGCTTCCCAGTACCTGCAGCTGTCTGACCCTGAGCTCGGAAAGAGGAATTCAGGGCAGGATTGACAGTGTTAAGGGTGATTTCTGGAACATCAGCTGAGCTGGAGAGTCCTGTGAGGAGCAGCTGAGGGAGCTGGGAAGGGTCTGGAGCAGCAGGAGGGGCTGAGGGAGCTGGGGGAGCTCATCCTGGAGCAAAGGAGGCTCAGGGGGGACCTTCTGGCTCTGCAAGTCCCTGCCAGGAGGGGGGAGCCGGGGGGGGGTTGGGCTCTGCTGCCAGGGAACAAGGGCCAGGCCAAGGGGAAACGGCCTCAGGCTGGGCCAGGGGAGGGTCAGGTTGGGGCTGAGGAGGAATTTGTTGCTGGAAAGGGTGGGGAGGCCTTGGCAGGGGCTGCCCAGGGAGGTTTGGAGTGCCCAGCCCTGGAGGTGTCCCAGGAAGGCCTGGCCGTGGCACTCAGTGCTCTGGGCTGGGGACAAGGTGATCTTGCTCCGTGATCCTGAAGGTCTTTTCCAACCTCAGGGATCCCGGCATTCTGTCTGAGGGTCTCCCAGCACTCCCTGTGTGGCTCAGCACAGAGCCACGAGATGGCACCTGTGTGTCCCTGTGACTTCAGAAGGAAATGGCTCAGTTTGGGCAGACAAGTGAAGCTCCAGCGACTCTCCCCAGCCCCCCTTTGGCTGGGAAGCCTGGAGATGGAGCTGGCACCCGCTCAGAGATGCAGGACCCCAGGGCTCCCCTCCCTCAGATCATTCTTCCCCCAAACACCCTGGCTGGAAACCACAAGCTCAGTGTTACAGTTACAGCTCAGAGCCCTTTCCCTCCCTTTCCTCCACGTGTTTCTCCCAGCCCTCGGTAAATCCTGGAGCAGCACCTTGAGGGAAGCTGTGCCTCTCTCCCGGCTGCTTCCACCCACTGGAAAAGTGCAGGAGAGTGAGTGGGAGGGGAGAGGATGTGTCCTGAACTGATGTGGGCTGTGGAGAGATGGGAGGGAATGCAAAAGGGCTGGAGAAAGAGGTGGGAAACCAGAATCTGCGATGGGCTAGAGCTGCTGTCAGGGGAAATGTGCCCGTTCTCAAGGACACCCGAGGGACTGGGCCTGCACAGGAAGTGCCACAGCAGCATCTCAGCTGCTTGAGACACCAACTGGGGGTGAACATCCACAGTGTGGATCTGGTGGAGCACCCAGTTGGCTCCCAGGCCATTCCTGGCTGACTTCAGTGCAGGAGCAGGAGCAGAACCCTCTCTGACCTCCAGGTAACTTGATGTCACAGGTAACACAACAGTCAGTTGTAATGTGATCCCCCCTAGGCTGCTTCTCCAGCCTGAAATGCTCCCTCTGGGAGGAGGTTTTGACCAGGGAAAACCACAGCTGGGGGCATTGGCCAGCCCCTGGCACATGGGCCACTGCAAACCCCACTGCCTTTGTTCCATCCACATGTCAAGAAAACAATCACGGGATCGTTCAGGTTGGAAAAGCTCCCCAAGTCCAACCATCCCCCCGTGCTCAGCACTGCCCCGGGTCCTCAGGACGGACACCCCCAGGGTGGGCCCCCGTTTCCTGGCCAAGGAACCTGCAGTTGGGGTGTTGTGGTGACTCAGAGCTGTGGTTTGCCCTGTGTCCTGCACCCACGTCTCTTGCTCAGCATTTACTCTGCTCTTGCCTCCCCACCACCCCCCAGGAAGTCTCTGGTCACAGCAACTCATAACTATTTCCTCCAAGTATTGTAAAGCAAGAGATCTCTTGCCACCTCTGTGTTCAGCATCTCCAGCTAGATGCTTAAAAAATTAATTAAAAACCCCAATTATTCCACATATTTACCACAAGAGGTTCCAAGCAGTGAAGTAGGAACTGCTCGACTTTGGTTAGTGATGGTTACAAGTGAGCAAGGCTGTTTTTACATCCATGGGGAACTGGAGCTACAATGATTTCCAGACTCCAAAGTTTTAGTGTCCCAAAAGTACTGAAATAAAGAGTGAATAATAATAATAATTATTATATTATTATTATTATTATTATTATATTATTCTACATGCCATGATTCCAGCAGGATGGAATTGAGGACACCAGCTGGTGAGCACTGAAATGCTCTCTGGTGGATCTGAAAAGTCACCACTCATTTCTTTGACAGCAGATGAGAAAACCCTCCCAACCATCCCAAGCTGGAAAACGAAACACCTCCTTTTTCCCTCCTTTTTCCTCTTCTCTCCTCAATCCAGCTGAATTTTGCGTGTAATTCCAGCTCCCTGGGGGTTAATAAAAACCAAGAGGTGCCTCTAAAGAAAAGTCTGGACTTGCAATGGCTGGATTTGCTTAAAAGTGCCACAGGTTTTGCTGTGGCTTCTGAGGGAGAGCCTTTGGCTCCCGTGGATGTGCCTTTCCAGGGAGTCTCCACCGTGGGATGACCCTTCCAGCCATTTCTGGTTTCTCCCAACCTGGAAGTTTGATTCTGTGTCGGGCTTTTCCCCCTGCTGGGGTGCAGGACTCAAGCTGAGCTTATGATGAATAAAGGCTGCTCTGCCAGGCAGAGGGAGCTGGGAGTTTGGATTGACAGGGAGCTGAACATGAGCCAGAGTGTGCCCAGGGGGACAAGAAGGCCAATGGATCCTGGCCTGGCTCAGGAACAGGGTGGCCAACAGGAGCAGGGAAGTGATTGTGCCCCTGGGCTGGGCGCTGGGGAGGCCACCCCTGGAGTGCTGTGTCCAGCTCTGGGCCCTGAGCTCAGGAAGGCCCTGGAGGGGCTGGAGCAGGGGCAGAGAAGAGCAGCGAGGCTGGGGAAGGGACTGGAGCCCAAGTGCTGGGAGGAGAGGCTGAGGGAGCTGGGGGGGCTCAGCCTGGAGAGGAGGAGGCTCAGGGGAGACCTCCTCACTCTCTGCAACTCCCTGCCAGGAGGGGGGAGCCGGGGGGGTTGGGCTCTTTTCCCAGGCAACCATCAGCAAGACAAGAGGGCTCGGGCTTCAGTTGTGCCAGGGGAGGTTTAGGTTGGACATCAGGAAGAATTTCTTTGCAGAGGGTGCTCAGCCATTGGAATGGGCTGCCCAGGGAAGGGGGGGATTCTCCATCCCTGGAGGTGTTTAAGGACAGACTGGATGTGGCATCAGTGCCATGGGCTGGGAACCACGGCGGGGTTGGATCAAGGGTTGGGCTGGATGATCTCAGAGGTCCCTTCCAACCCAGCTGATTCTGGGATTCTGGGATTCTCTGATTCTCTGCTCAAATCCCCCAAGGATTTGGTGAGGGGGCCCTGCAGGCTGGAGAGGTTCCATGGGAATTCCTGCTGTCAGCCCAGCAGGGAGGCACAGCTCGGCAGTTTTGGGGCTCCCTGTGCTGTGCTGTTGGCCCACGTTTCCTGCAGGAAGTTGCACCCAAACCCCGCTGGTAAAACACAGGGGATGTTGCTCTGCATGTTTGTGGGTGGGGAGAGCCACAGAACTATTATGGGATGTGGGTGCTGGAGAGAACTATCTGCATATTTAAGGTTTAATAAAGGATAATATTCACCGTGTTAGGAATCAAGCTGGATGTGAGCAGCTTCCCATCTTCCCCCTTTCCTCCAGCCAGTGTTTCTCCATTGCCTGGTATCTCCCCATTATTATTTTCACCTATTATTGTTATTTTCACCTATTATTGTTATTTTTGCCTATTATTATTTTCACCTATTAAAAAAAAAAAGCACAGTGGATCTTTATGACACAGAAGAAAGGCTTGGGAAGGGACAGGGATCCTTTTGTCCCAGCTCTCATTTGAGGAGCTGCCCTGGCTGCTCCTTCCCAACTCCAGGGACTCTTCTCCTCAGAAAAGGTATCTCCATAACAAAGAGAATTTTTAAGGAAAAGCTTCTCTCCAAAAGGGATATTAAATGTTGGCACTGAATTGTCAGCAAAGTTAATAAAATGAAGTTTTCAGTGGGTTAACTCCTTTCTCATTTGCTTTTTTCACCGTCCTGGTTCCCTGCTGCCACCTCAGGTGTCCTCCAGGAACAAAAACAAAAACAAAACAATTTTACTGTGTTTTATAAACCTCTCTCTTCCAGGATTTCTGTATATTTTTTAAAAAGGCACAAGCTGGGGGCTTTTTTCTGTGTTTTGCTCTTGTAATTGTCACACAAAGGACCAAAAGGAGTGAAATATCAGAACAGTTGCTGAGAGTATCAATGTTTTCCATTCCAGACTCTGGGATGGTTTTGTTACATCCTTGTGTGTTCTCCACTGTATATTTAATATACATATTACATTACTATATACTTGTAAATATGACATTTACTATATAATTATCCAGTAATTTTCTGGAGATATTCAGAAAGTCTCCTTGGAGGAATCTTACAGGGCCTTCCCACCCCGACAGCCTCAGATCACAAGAGAATCCTGGGAAGAAAATTCCTTTTTCCCTGGATTTTTTTTTGTTTGTTTGCTTTAGGCTCCACAAAATTTTGTTTAAAAAAATATTTAATTATTTTAAAATAAAAGCCTTGAAGTCTGCAGTGTTCCATATAGGTTATTGACTTGAGGAGAAACAATCAAAGGGAATTTTTTTTAATTCACTGTTAAGGGCTGATACATTCACGACTCAGCTGAAGCAAACTAAGTGTGAAATCCTCTTTGTGCAAAAGCCTGGCTCAGTGTCAGCACTTCTGGCTGAAATTGGCACTAAAAGAGAGAAATGTTTAAGGAAAAAAATGAGGAAAATCTTTAATGCAACACATGGTGACAGCAGATTCCTTGGGATGGCCACGATCACGTGCCAGGAAGGGACCACTTTGCTCTTTGGGGGAAATTCTTGACCTAAATGTTTAAAAGTTCACCTGCATTTACTGCTGGATGTTGGAATATTTTTCATAGCTGGAATTGCAAGGATTGGCCAAGTGCTCCTACAATCTAAAAGGAAACATTGCCAGGGAGACCAGAGCACAGGAATCATTGAAGGAAACAGAAATACTGGTTAGTGTTTTAGTTAGTTTTAGTTAGTTTGGGTGGTTAGCTAGTTTAGTTTAGTTTTAGTATTTTATACATAGTATTATAAATATTTAGTATTATTTAGTATTATATTTAGTATTATAAATATTTAGTATTATTTAGTATTATATTTAGTATTATATTTAGTATTATAAATATTTAGTATTATTTAGTATTATTTAGTATTATATTTAGTATTATAAATATTTAGTATTTTATTTAGTATTATTATTATATTTAGTATTGTTTAGTATTATATTTAGTATTATAAATATTTAGTATTATTTAGTATTATATTTAGTAGTATTATATTTAGCATTGTTTAGTATTGTATTTAGTATTATAAATATTTAGTATTATTTAGTATTATATTTAGTAGTATTATATTTAATACTATTTAGTATTATAAATATTTAGTATTATTTAGTATTATTAATAACTGCTTAGTAGAGGCTAAAAATTACATTTAACTTCAGAAAATCTCCCTCAGGGTGATTCCAGCAGGTCACACAACTCCTGGGGGTGCTTTTCCCCCCTCATTTTATAGGAATGGCCTGTTGTGTGAAGTATGGGAACCACCAGCCCGGGAGGAGAGTTCTCTGAGCATCCTGAGATGTTAAACCAGGAGTTGCAACCCCGATGTCTGAACTCAAGTTGTACTGGATGAACAATTAGCTACAATAATTAGGTTTACTCTTTTTTTTTTCCTGGAGTTTGGGGGGGTTGTCAGCAGGTTTTGTCAAGCCCCTGGGACAGTGAGGGCCCAGGGGAACAGGCTGATATCCTGGAGCTCCCTAAGCACGAGGCTTTGTCTTATCCCAGGAGTAACCCCTGAGCTTTTCAGCTCCTCTCAGATGACACGGCCTGAGCTGGTGCCCTTGAGAGCCGAGGGACCTCCTTCTGTCACCTGTTGTTTTGGCTCCTGAGACACTTTATCCAGGAAGCCCTTCCTGAAAATAGATGCAGTGTTTGAGGGAGTACCTGATAATTATAGCTTGTCCTTTGGGAACTGGCCAAGGAGGGGCTCTGTTTTCTTACAGATCTGCACACTTTTATGGATTCCTCCTCCTTTCCCGTCGTCTTACACACGGGGTTTGCACAATTCCTGCTGCCATCACCAGGAAGCAGAGTAGGAAACACTCCAAGTTCTTACGTACCTTGCTTTTCTCACCTAGAACCACATCTGGGGGCTCTTGGAATGTTTTGGCAGGTCTTAAAAGTTCTGCCCAACCTGGCGCTGCAGAACTTCCTCAGGAGAGATCAAAGAGGATTTAATGGTCTGTGGGATTTCAGAGTGGTGACCTCCCAGTGTCCCCTGGCATTCCCAGGGAGCTCCAGGACTATTCCCATGCCTGCACATGGCAGAGCTCTGCTAGTCCTGAGCTCACCCAAATCCACAGCTCGTCGCTGTCTTTACCCTGATCTTCCATGAAGTGAGGATTGTTATGTCCTGTCCCTTCAAATTCCCTCCTTTCAGCTCTTTAGGGTAACAAATCCCACTCCTTTCGCCCTTTAATTCCCACCTTACATATTTTAAACCTGTTATTCCTGTTGCTTCCCTCCCTGCCCCCATTTCATCAGCACAAGGTGACAATTAACACCTCTGACCTGCAGTTTTCCTTCTCCATGTGAGAGTCATAAAACTGAGACTCAGGGGATTGGTCTTTCCTAAATCCAACCATCTGCACCAATGCCTGGACTAGTTGTCTGGATCTACAGCAGGAGCAGCCCAGGATGGGATCCCTCTGATTAAATGTAGGCAGGGGCTTAAAGCAGCCCTGGGTGTCCTGTTTAGGTGCAGGGACACCCGGTGAGCCCAACCCCACTTCCTGTGATTAAGATTTTGCTGAGAAAGCAAATTAAAATGTGGTGTGGCTACAGAAACGTAAGTCCTTCACATGGGAAACCAGCATGGCCATGGCTTAGTCCTAAGGAATTTGGGCTGAAGGCCATGCAAAAGGGGGGGGGAGAAAACTGGAAGAGCTCCGTGCCTCCAGTGTCTTGGATGACGAGGGTAAAACTGCGGGGGATATTCATCTGTCTGAATGGAAAACACCCAGGCTGGGCTTGGGGCACCTCAGGGGACAAAAATACCTCGTGACTTCACCATGGGGGTGTCTCTGACATGGGGGAGTGGAGCTGAGCTGGAGTTCCGTGGTCGGCTCTGGCTTATCAGTCCTGCACAGCGGTGAGCTCAGCCTGGCTCCCACCCCACTCCTCCCTCTTCACAGCCTCAGCCTTGTCTCCCCAGTAGTTGTTGTTGCCATAAAATCCACTGCAGGGAATGTTGGAAAAGCCATCCAGCACAGCCTAAGTGGGCTCTTTGTCTCTCAAGAGCTGTAACTGCCACTGCTGTTGGAGATGAGGGAATGGCCCTGATCCAGCACTGCCCTCTTTTATTCCCAAATACTCGGGGAACTGGCAGAACAGAAACAATCCATGGTTATGGGAGGCAGGGAAGAACCAGGGTGAGCCCAAAATCCAGGCTGGATTGGTGGCTGCAGAAGGACCCACAGGGAAAGCTGTTGTGCCCAGTTAAAGTGTTCCCAAGATACGTCACCCACGGCTTGTGTTGCTGCACATTCCCACCCCATTTTGTTGGATAATCACACCCCAAAACAAGGGGCTTGGCCCCTGTCCTGGGAATCTTCCAGACCCCCACACCATACAAACTTCCCCCCAATGATGAGAACTGAGATCTCCAGAGCTGTAGCACAGTTCCCCCTTCTGCTGTAACCCTGATTCTGACCCTGCTCCTTGGACACTCCCAGGGATCCAGGGGCAGCCACAGCTTCTCTGGGCAACCTGGGCCAGGGTCTTCCCACCCTCCCAGCCAGCAATTCCTTCCCAATATCCCATCTGACCCTGCCCTCTGGCACTGGGAAGCCATTCCCTGTGTCCTGTCCCTCCCTGCCTTGTCCCCAGTCCCTCTCCAGCTCTCCTGGAGCCCCTTTAGGCCCTGCCAGGGGCTCTCAGCTCTCCCTGGAGCCTTCTCTTCTCCAGGGGAACATTCCCAGCTCTCCCAGCCTGGCTCCAGAGCAGAGGGGCTCCAGCCCTCAGAGCCACTCCCTGCCCTCCTCTGGACTCACCTCACGTCTTTCTCCTCATTAATTCCCATTTTCTGGGGAGTTTTTCCTCCTCAAGCGAAGCTCTGAGGGGACACCTCGCTCGCCCGCCCTCCCCAGGATGGCGGCGGCCCCTCGCCCCTCACGCCCTCCCCAAGATGGCGGCGGCCCCTCGCCCCTCACGCCCTCCCCAAGATGGCGGTGGCCCCTCCTCTCCCTCCCCCTCATGGCCTTTGAAACCAGATTTTCCCACAAAAAAAAAGGAAAAAAAAAAAATACGCGTTAAACCGGATTGTTCCACAAAGAAACGAAACAACGTCCATTTTGAACTGGATTTTTCCATACGAAACGGACCAAAAAAAAAAAAAATTCCATTTTAAACTGGATTTTTTTCACCTTAAAAAAAAGGGAAAAAAATTTCGTTTTAAACGTGGGATTTTCCACGATTTCAATTTTAAACTGGATTGTTCCACCAAAAAAAAAAAAACAAAAAACACAAGGACAAAAAAGAAATGCATTTTAAACTGGATTGTTCCATACAAAATGGACAAAAAAGTCCAGTTTAAACTTGACTTCTCCACTCAAAATGGAAAAAAAAATTTCAATTTTAAACCGGATTTTTCCCACAATTTTCATTTTAAACTGGATTGTCGTCCCCCCCAGAAAAAGGACAAGAAAAAATTTATTTTAAGCTGCATTTTTCCACACAAAATGGGGGGGAAAATTAATTTTAAGGTGGATTTTCCCACTATTTCAATTTTAAACTGGATTTTTTCCATGAAAAAAATGGAAGAAATGTTTATTTTAAACTGATTTTTTCCCACAATTTCCATTTAAAACTGGATTTTTTAACACGAAAAAAAATTGAGAAAATGTCCATTTTTAACTGGATTTTCCTACAATTTCCACTTTTAACTGGAATTTTCCACAAAATAGAAGAATCCATTTCAGACTGGGCTGTTCCACACAGAACGGAGAAAAACCCATCTATTTTAAACTGGATTTTCCCTCAAAAAAAACCCTATTGACAAAGTGTTCGTTTTAAACTGGATTTCCCCACAATTTCGACTTAGAACTGGATTTTTCCAGTTTTTTAAAAAAAAAAATGGGGGAGAGCAATCTACTTGAAACTGGATTTTTCAACAATATCCATTTTAAACTGGATTTTTCTCCAAAAATGGGGGGGAAAAAAAAATCTATTTTAAAGTGGGTTTTCCCAAACAAAATGGAAACCTGCCCTATTTTAAACCGGACTTTCCCACTATAAAACCGAGACCAAAAAATCCCTTTAAACCGGCCTTTCCCACCCCAATGGCCGGGGCCGGGATCCCACCGTGCCAGGGCCTCCCCACCCTCCCAGCCAGCAATTCCTTCCCAATGTCCCACCTAACCCTGCCCTCTGGCACTGGGAAGCCATTCCCTGTGTCCTGTCCCTCCATCCCTTGTCCCCAGTCCCTCCAGGCCTTGTCCCCAGTCCCTCTCCAGCTCTCCTGGAGCCCCTTTAGGCCCTGCCAGGGGCTCTCAGCTCTCCCTGGAGCCTTCTCTTCTCCAGGGGAACCCCCCCAGCTCTCCCAGCCTGGCTCCAGGGCAGAGGGGCTCCAGCCCTCAGAGCATCTCCGTGCCCTCCTCTGCACTCGCCTCACGTCCTTCCCCTCATCAACCCCCATCTTCTGGGGAGTTTTTCCTCCTCAAGCGAACCTCTGAGGGGGGCGACCTCCCGCGACCTCCCCAAGATGGCGGCGCCCCCTTCACCCCCTCGCCCCCTCCCCAAGATGTCCCCCCCCCCTCCCTCCCCCTCATGGCCGCCCCGCCGCCCCCCGTCCCTGCCCAAGATGGCGGCGGCGCGGCGCTATGACGCCATACGTCCCGCTCCCCCCCCCCTCGCTGTCCTCGGCCTCCTCCGCCGCCGCCGCCGCCGCCGCCGCCGGTGCCCGCCTCCCGCGCTCCGCCACCGCGGCGGCCCGAGGCCGACCGGCGCCGCGCTCGCCCCCCGCTCCGCCCGCCGCGCCGCGCCCGCTCCGTCCCCCCGCGGCCCCGCGGCGCGGGCCCCGCCGCCGCAGCAGCGCAGCCGCTCTGAGGTGAGCGTCCTACCGCGCAATCTCCTCCGGCCCCGGCGCAGCCGCACCAACGGCGGGGCCCCCGCCGCCCGCTCTCCCCCGCCGGCCTCGGACAACATGGGGCCCGCGGGGCCGGCCCGCGCCGGGGGCGGCGGGGCCGGGGCAGGGGCGAGGCGGGGGGGGGACGAGGGGCGAGGGGCAGGGAGCGGGGCGGCCCCGGCGCCGGCCCGGGCGGGGAAGTTGGGCCGCGGGCGGCGGCGGCGGGGCTGCGCTTCGCCTGCTTTCCCTCATGGTTTCGGGTGTCCCCCCCCCACCCCCCGGATTTTGGCGCCTTTTAGCCCTCGCACCCCTGTTGGTTTTTTTTTTTTTTAACCCTTTAGCCTTCTTTTATTTTCGCCTTCACCCCCCCCCATTTTTTTCCCATTCCTCCCCCTTCTTCTACCCCCCCTTATCCTCATTTTTTTTTGCCCCTTGGCCCCCCCCTTTTTTGCCCCTTTATCACTCCATTTTCTAATCCCGCTTTTTTCCCCTTTATCCCCTCTTTTTTCCCATCACCCCCCCGTTTTTTTTCTTCTCCTCCCCCTTTTTTTCCCCTACATCCTCCTCTTTTCACCCCTTCATTCCCCCCTTTTTAGCCCCATCGTCCTCCTCCTTCCCCTCTTTATCACCCCTTTTTTCCCCTACTTTTTTTACCTTACCCCCCCTTTTCTCCCCCTTCATTTTTTTTTGCCCCTTAGTCCCCCCCTTTTTAGCCCAGTTACCCCCCCTTTTTTCCCTTTTATCCCTCCCTTTTTTTTGCCTTCATCTCCCCTTTTTTCCCATTCACCCCCTCTTTTTTCCCCTTCATCCTCCTTTTTTTTTACCCCTTCATCCTGCCCTTCTTTTTAACTCTTTATCCCCCCTTTTTTCCCCTCAACCTCTCCTTTTTTCCCCTTCATCCTCCTTTTTTTGGCCCCTTCATCCCCCCCTTTTTAGCCCTGTCATCCCCCTTTTTTTTTCTTCCTCTTTATCCCCCCCTTTTTTCCCCTTTATCCCCCCATTTTTCCCCCTTTATGCCCCCTTTTTTTCCCCTTAACCCCCACTTTTTTCTCCTTCATCCTCCTTTTTTTTGCCTCTTCGTCCCTCCCTTTTTTCCCCTTTATTCCTCTTTTTTTTGCTTTCTCTCCCTCCCTTTTTTTTCGCCTTCACCTTCCTTTTTTCCTCCACTTCATCCCCTCTTTCCTTTTCCCTTTCCCCCCAGAATCCCAGAGCCAATTAGGTTGAAAAAGATCTCTGAGATCATCAATGAAGTTCCCCTTCATCCCCCCTTTTATCCCCTTTCTTTTTCCCCCTTCATCCCTTTTTTTCCCCACTTCACCCCTCATTTTTTTCCTCTTCATCCCCCCTTCTTTTCCCCCCAGAATCACAGAAGCAATTAGGTTGGAAAAGACCTCTCAGATCATTGAGCCCAACCTTGATGAAGTTTCCCTTCATCCCCCTTTCCCACCTTTTTTTCCCCCTTCATCCCCCTTTTTTTCCACTTCACCCCCCCTTTGCCCCCTCCCCTTTTTTTTCCCCCTTTTCACACCCCCTTTTTTTTCCCTCAGAATCACAGAATTAGCTTGGAAAAGACCTGTGAGATCATCGAGCCCAACCTTGATGAAGTTCCCCTTCACCCCTCCTTTTTTTCTCCCCTCTTCATCCACCTTTTTTCCCCCTTCACTCCCCTTTTTCTCTCCTCCATCCCTCCTTTTCTCTCTTCCTCATCTCCCCTTTTTTCCTCCTCCTCCCCTCATTTTTCCCCTTCCTTCCTCCTTTTTTCCCCCTTCACTCCCCCTGTTTTTCCCCTTCATTCCTTCACCCCTGTTTCCCCCCCTTTTTTATTTTTCCCTTTTATTTTCCCTCCCCTGTTTTATTTTCCCCTTTTATTTTCCTCCCCTGGCTGCCCTTTGTGCAGGAGTTTGGGATGGAGTCAAAATGGGTTAATCACTCACCCCCCCTTTAATACACCCAAAAAAGGGCTATAAATTGTGTGTAAAAAAGGGCTGTGACTGGGTATATGTTAATACACCCAAAAAGGGGGTATAAATGTGGCTCAGGACCTTTCCAGTGTGAATAATAATTACAGGGCAGAACTAATTGGGCTCCAGACTCTTCCTCCATTTGGGGTTCCTGAGTCTTGGCTTCCCTTCAGCTCCACATGATTTTCCCAGCGTGGGGAGATGTTTTGCCTCTTCAAGACTTGGATCTGTGCTTTATGTTTTTATTACTGTTTCCTCCTGCCCTGGAAGTGTCTCTGTGGTTCCCAGAATTTGGGATTTGTCCCTCAGGAGGGGCTGGGGGGGTTTGGTCTCTGAGCTTTGGTGCTGTTTGGGCGCAGTTTTAAACCCTCTTCCCACGAGGTGAACTCGGGCTTTGCCTCCCCTCCTGCTCCATCCACATCACAATTGCTCCTTAAAACCTCTTACAGCCAACTTCGAATTCCCTGATTTTGTGGGAAAAGGCGGAGAGAGGAGTTGTTAATCTCTTTAATTTAAATTTCCATGGGGGTGGCAAAATGTTTTTTTTCCCCTGAGGATGTGACAACGACCCCTTTGGAAAGCTCAGGGTCATGGCAGTGTTTTCCCAAGGTTTTCATCTTGCACACCCATCCCTGGAAGTGCCCAAGGCCAGGTTGGAACCTGGGATAGTGGAAGGTGTTCCTGCCCACTGGATGATCCTCAAGGTCCCTTCCCACCCAAACCATTCCATGATTCTCTTCCAGGTGCAGTGTTGAGTTCAATCCTCTCATTCCTGCCTGTGTTTGCTGTTTTACAGCGTCTCAGTTGGGTTTTATGGCATTTGGTTGTATCCCAGTTGGTTTTCAGCAGCCTCACATCATTCCTGGGAGCCCTTTTCCTCAGCCAGGGCAGGTTTTGTGCAGCTCCCAGAGTTTTTTGGGATTTAGGAAGCGTGTGGCCTGGTGGACATTCATGTTGCAGAGGTGGAACGTGAAGTTATCCTGAGCCAGGTTCAGTTGTGGATGTGCCATCCCAGCCGGGCTGCCCCCTGAGCCAGAACAACAAATCCCCCCATCCCAGATGGAAATGGAGCCATCCTGGAAAACAAAAACCCAGCTCTAAAAGGGAGAGGTTTTGGTGTGGGTCGTGTCAGACAGACTGCACCTCTCTGTACCTCCATCAGGAAAACGAGGGGGAAAACTTGTTCCTGGAGGATGAATGTGTGGAGAGGGAAGTGTTGGGATCCTCCCTGGAAGTGTCTGAGAGCCACGGGGATGTGGCACTGGAGGACAGGGGTGAGTGGTGACTGAGTCGATGGTTGATGACCTTGGAGGGCTTTTCCAGCCCTAATTCCACGAGCAAAGGCCACGTTGGCCGTGCTGGGGTTCTCCCTGTCAGTGGATTGTCTGGATTTCCCTGGACAGGAGCCCCGTTCCCGGTGGGCTGCCCCGGTGTCCCCCTGCCCCCGGAGGTGTTCTGGTGGGAGGAATTCCTCACTGTTGGGATTTCACAACTTCCCTGAGCCTGAACCCTTTCTCCTCAGGGAGTTCCACCCCTGGCAAGCTCAGACCTGGAAGATTCCAGCCTGGGAAGGAAACTGAGGAATCCCAGGTGGCTGCAGGAGAAGTGGGACCACCCTCAGCGTTTCCAGGCTGCATCATGTCCAAGTTTTCCCACGTGCACGTGCAAACTCTGGGAATATTTCCATTACTGCTCCTCCTTTTCCAGCGGAGGGAGATTTCCAGGCACCTTCTGTCTCTTGAAGGCTCTGGGAATTAGGGTTTTGTTTTCCCCTTGAGCTGGAAAATGACCCTCTGGGAAGGCAGCAGAGCACAGTGACTCTGCTGTGCCCCTGGATCCCTTTCACCAGGAAAATGTAATCCAGACTTTTCCATGGAAGAACATTTCGTGCTGTCAGTAGGGATCAGTTGTTGTTGATGATTTTCAGTGCAGGGAGTGAAATTCAGCCTTGGACTTTTATCTTTCTTAGGCTGCTCCTGAAGTGGCTCCATGGGGGAAAAAAAAACCAAAAATCCAGGGAAGATATTTTGTGTTCCTGGTGGCCCAGTGCTTGAGTTAAAGAGGAAAATCATTTAAAAACACTTTTTTTGTGTGTCTGCTAAAACAACTTTTGCTGCACAGTGGGCATTTTATTTATATTATAAATATAATAATATAAACCAATCGTAATATGACAACACAATATAAATATATTATTTTTATTCCTATTGTAGTAGGAAGATCTATTTATCCCTTAATTCAGTGAGTGAATTTCTGTTCCAGTTTTTGCCTGGGAATCCCAACCAGGCAAACAAATCCTGGCAAAACCCCCTCTGGTTTTCAAGGATTGAAACCTTAAAACCCCAAACATCACTTGCATTGTAGGGTTTTTGTTTTTTTTTTTTCCCCACCTGAAACTTGAGCTTCCACCAGAAATTCCAAACCATTTTCCAACCCCAGGGCTGTAGTGGAGTGTGGGGAAAGGATTTAAGGCCCAGAGTGGTGCAGGATTTGTCCTGGGAGTGGAGGAATCACCTTTCCGGGTGATTCTAGGAGGAATCACCATCCAGGCCCCTCCAGCTTTGGGGAGAATCCAGGTGGATTCTGTTCTGTTCCATATTTGTGTCCTGCCCATTTCTGGTCCTGTTGCTTTTGCTTTTTCCCAAAGAAAAGTGGTGTTGCTGCTCCAGTTGCCAGCTGGACAATCCCGGCGGGAGCGTCGGCCGGAGTCGTTCGTCCCCGTTGTTCCCAAGCAGTTGTTGGGAAGAGCCTCCAAGCCCCTTATCCTTCTGGGAATAGCTCAGTTTACAACTGGGAGCAGGCCCTGTGTCCTCAGCAGGAGTGTGAGGAAGAGCTGGGAGAGGGTGGCCGGGTCATCCAGGCTTTGTTCTGGAGATCCCTGTGCTCAGGTTTGTGGGAAGGACTCGGAGGCTGCTCCGGGAAGGAATTGCTTCCATTGCCAGGTAGAAAACGGGGAGGTGGAGGCTGAGCTTGGTGGCTCTGAGGACAGGGATGGACATCCCCATGGACACTGGCATCGGAATGCCAAGGAAATGCCGTATTCCCGGGGTTTGCCCTCCTGGAAGGAGGATGGAGCTGTCCAACCCTTCGGATGGAAGGTGGATTCGTAGCATTGAGGACTCCGGTGTCTCCTTTTCCCTCTGTTTTCCATCCTTTTGGTGGATAATGGATGAAAACCGGGCTTTCCTCGGCCTGGAGGAGGTTTTGGTTGGATATAAGGCAGATGTGGGAATTATTTTACCCACTGGTGTTGCCTACAAATAATAAATTGCTCAGATCCTACGGGCTGAGGGCGACTCGGAACTCCCTCAGTCCTCTTGTGAAATCCACCTGGAATGCACTGAAAATTCACCTGGAAATTCCCTGCAAACACATAAAGACAAAGCCACATGAAAGTATATTTTCAGCCCCAGACCCTGTTTGCCTGTAACCAGTGTGACCAAGGAATCCAGTCCAGAAGGAACCCAGTCCCTCCCACTGTTTATTACATAACCATCTAATTAAAGTAATCAAACAGGGAGGATTGGAGCCTTGGAAAACATCCCCACAGCCTGGGTCAAAAATACTTGGAAGACCAGGGTCTCCAGGTTTTATTTACGTGGAGATGTGCTGTGGGAATTAATATGGTGTATTTAAACAAAAATAAGTTTGTTTTTGGTGTCAGCCACTGCTTCTGGGCACAGAGAAAATCCTTTAACTCCCCATTTCCCCTTTGAAGGAGAAGGGACTTCAAGGAGTGCTGCTCCCTCTCCTCCCTGAAAGGATCTGGTGGATTCAAAGCTCTCCTTGGAGTTGCTTTGGGTTGCAAGTTGGGTGATTTTCAGGCCTGTTATTTCTGCACCGTGAGACTTGCAGGTGAATCAGTCAATTGTGTCTCTTGCTCCAGAAGGAATTCCCTGGGATGGCTGGGATACTTCAGCCCTGATAATCGGGAGGGGATGTAGGTGGAGGTGGAGGAGAGATGTGAAAGACACCCCAAGTCCAAAGTGTAGCAGCAAGTAAAAAATTCCCAGCCCGTTTTCAGCGGGTCAAACACGTGGCCGTGCCTCCAGGAGCTCTGAGAACTGGGATTTCCCAGGGGTTTGTGTAATGTGCTGGGTGTTCCGAGCTGGAAAAACCCCTCTTGAGCAAGGAGCTGAGGTGGGTCGGGGCTGGAATTCCAGCATGGCTCAGCTTGGGATGTTCTCCCTGGGTTTGGGTCTGTGAACGGGGCAGGACATGGAGAGAACTGGGGTCTGTTGGGCAGGAGCTGTGAGTCCTGGGGAGGAGAGTGTTCCACCCAGCATTTCCCCCTTGTGCAGCTGCTGCAGGACGTGGGGGACTCACAGCCACAGCTCTCTGCTCTGCTGGGGCTGGACAGGGACCTTTTTTTTTTTTCCCCCTCAGAAAACACCAATTTTGGAGGTGTGGGATGTGCAGCTGCGAGTGGGATCTTCTCCCTGCCCTGGTTCTGGGTTTGCAGAGTGACACCTTCCCTGCTCAGGGGCACAGAATGGCCATGGGATCATGGAATGGTTTGGGTGGGAAGGGCCCATCCAGTGCCACCCCTGCCATGGGCAGGGACACCTTCCACTGTCCCAGGTTGATCCAGCCTGGCCTTGGACACTTCCAGGGATCCAGGGGCAGCCACAGCTTCTCTGGGAAATCCATTCCAGCCCCTCCCCACCCTCCCAGCCAGCAATTCCTTCCCAATATCCCATCTATCCCTGCCCTCTGGCACTGGGAAGCCATTCCCTGTGTCCTGTCCCTCCAGGCCTTGTCCCCAGTCCCTCTCCAGCTCTCCTGGAGCCCCTTTAGGCCCTGCCAGGGGCTCTCAGCTCTCCCTGGAGCCTTCTCTTCTCCAGGGGAACCCCCCCAGCTCTCCCAGCCTGGCTCCAGAGCAGAGGGCTCCAGCCCTGGCAGCAGCTCCAGGGCCTCCTCTGGATTCACTCCAGCAGCTCCACGTCCTCCTGCTCCTTAGCTCCCAGTGGATTTTCTGGGGAGTTTTTCCTCCTCCAGTCCCACCTCGTGCAGGACAAGCAGACAAGGTGTTCCTGAACCACTGGAAGCTGTTGGAGGCAGCCTGTCCTTTCCCTTTTTCCCAGTTCCAGGTGCTAAGAGGAGGAAATATCCCATTTTTCTGGCACTGAAGAAGCCTCCCTGTGCTCTGTCACCTCAGGTACCCTGAAGGGCCTTGCAGGGAAGGAGAATCCCCAAATTCTTCCCTGTGTGAACACAGATGGATTAGTTCATGCCAGGGGTGTGCTGGAATTCTGGGAATGCCCAATCCCCCTGAAACAGCTCTAGGGGAAAAAAAAAAAAACCACAAACTTAGGTAGAATAATACCTTGAAAACAAACATTATCAGAGTGTGTTATGTTCAGATGATTTAACTTTTATAATTCTTTTTGAAGGCAAAAATGACCTGAGTTTTTAATAATTTTGTTTGACCACAGCATAGAGGCTTCAGCATCCTTTATATACTCCATATATATATCTTTATATATCTGTATATAGATATATTCTAGGTTATATATCTAGTATATTTATGTATTTATTATATGGAGTTGATATATGTATGCTTGATATATATAGTGTATATATATATATGATATGTTAGATGATGGGAGCAATTGTTGCTTTGAGGATTTAGGAGTTGTTGGGGTGTTTTGGCTTTTTTTTTCCCAACAAATGTGGGGTTTCTGAGGCCCTGGGTTGCTAATGGTGCCCCAGGGGGGCACGGCTCACCTGTGTGGGGTCCTGTTTGCCCAGGGGATGGTTGGGAAGGGTCTGGCAGCTCATCAGTGCCGGGTTGGTTACCTGGGACCTTCTGCACGCGCGGGTTGGACCCTGCTGAGGTGGCACCAGCCCACCCAAACCAGCTCCAGTCATGCTGGTGTGGTTCACTGTGGCTTTAGGATCATCCCCTGGCGTGTCCATGATCTCCCTGAAGGCTGCCCCAGGGACAGAACACCGGGAAGGGCTGGCCAGGCTGCTCCTTGGGTGGAAGGTTGAGGATTAAACGTGGCTGGGACTGTGTTGTGGGGTTTTATCCTGTGCTGACCATGTTGAGTTAATGCCACGTGAGGACCAAGTCCTTGAGGTGATGCATCTTAGTGGGGATTTTGGGCACCTCAGTATAGAAAAAGAAAGATCTGAAGCTGTTAGAGAGGGGACACAGGGATGGGGAAGGGTCTGGAGGGGCCAAGCAAGGAGCAGCTGAGGGCACTTGGTTTGTTCAGCTGGAGAGGAGGAGAATGAGGGGAGACTCATGGGGGCCTGCAGCTCCCATCTCTGCTCCCTGTGACAGGGACAGGACCCAGGGAAGGGCTGGAGCTGTGCCAGGGCAGGCTCAGGTTGGATCTCAGGGAAATGTTCTTCCCCCAGAGGGTGGTTGGCACTGCCCAGGCTCCCCAGGGCAGTGGGCACAGCCCCAAGGCTGCCAGAGCTCCAGGAGGGTTTGAACAACACTCTCAGGGACAGGATGGGATTGTTGGGGTGTCTGTGCAGGGCCAGGGGTTGGATCAATGATCCCTGTGGGTCCCTTCCAGCCCAGGATATCCTCTAATTCTGTGATCTCACCTGTGCCAGACACCGGGGCTGTCGTGACACTTCACACCCCCGAGTGTTGTTGGGCTGAGAGCACAGTGTCCCATCCCCTCCCTCCTGCTCCAGCCCCTCCACACAGCACACCTCCACACCCTGCTTTTCTGTGGTAGTCCAGCAGAACCTCTAATCCTCTCTCTCAATAAAAGAGGATTAAAAGAGGGAACATTTGCACCTCGTCCTTCCCGCAGTAATCTCGTGGTGTGGAGCCAGGGCTGTGCCTTCCTGCCACGCCAGGAATGCTGTGAGCCAGCAGCACGGGGGTGCTTATTGGGTTAGGAATTCTTAAAAGACCACTTTGCCTGTTAATTAAAAAAGCTCAATCGACTAAAGATGAGTAATCACTTAATTAAAGCGACGTTAGAGCGGCTCCTGGGCTGGGCAGGTGGAAGGAAAAGGGTTTGGAGTCGGGATTTCTGGGTGGCCCTTTAGGGTGACAGAGTATTACCTTGGAGAATGGCATTTGTCATGTGTTGTGTTTCTCCTAAATTTGTGTCCAGCTGTACATCCTGCAAAAAAAATCGTAGGGAAGACAGTTGTGGCCCAGGTGTTACTGGTGGATCCTGGGAGAGCCAGCTCTGCCTCATGTGAGCCCTGCAGAGCCCGTGGGGAAGCACAGGAGTGTTAAATGGGAATTCCAGCCCGGGCTTTAGGATTTTGTGGTGTAGTTTGACCTCCAGTTTTGGGTTACACTCGACTGGAATAGGCTGGGATGTGGTGGTTGCTCTTCCCGTGGTTTTCCTTGCGCTAAATGTGTCCTTTTTCCATGGTGTCCCCATGGTTGGTTCCATGTGGTGTTATTTGTTGGAGCCAAAGTTTGAGAAGAGTCTTCAGGGAGGCTCAGAACCCACCTCATCCTTGTGTTCACCCTGTAGTTTCCTGATGGACAATATTTTCCATATTTGGTGCTAAATATGGGAAATTAAGCTGCCCAAAGGACCCGTTTCAGGGTCAGGAAACGGGGCCCTGTCCCACCACCAAACGGTGGCTTTTGGCAGCAAACAGGAGGGTTTCTGCCTGACAAATATCTGTGAAACCCCATTTGTTCCTTTTCCATGAAGGTTTCCCCGCAGTGGGATGTGTTTGCAGCGGGATGTGTTTGCTCCATGGTGCAAGATCCTGATAAACAGTAGGGATTTTGGGATTGCTCTCCACAGTCCTTTTGAGTCGAGGTCTTTCCGTGCTGAGACTGGGGGGGTGGGGGTTGATTTTTCCCCGTCCTAATTAAGAGGATCGTTACCCTCCTTTTGTGCCACGGGAGGAGCTGTGGAACAGGAGCTGGTTCCTGTTGTTCCTCTGAGTGCCCGAGTCACCACATCTCTGTGACACACGGAATTAGATGGTCACTTCAGCCTTCACAGGAGGGCTGCAAACTGCTCTCTTAGCTCACCTTTGTCACCTTTTCCAGGAGTCCATGTCTGCACTCCTGGAAAGCCAGTTTCCAGAGGGGCAGATGTTTCACTAGAAAAAAAAAAAGCTTTTTTTTATCAGGCCGAGGTGTGGGCCTCAAAATCCTCTCCATGAGCAGGGGAAGACTTTTTCCACAGAATATGGAAAAATGCGATTTAAAATTTTGCATTAAATTTCACTCATTTAATGAGCATTTTAAATGAGTCGTGGTAGTGACTGAGATATTAATCAATCAAGGGGTTTGCTTATCAAACCTGCAGTGGTAATTCCCTCTAGGGAATCTGCCCTTTTTCCTCTAAAACCCGTGCCCCTGCCTCCTTTTAAAATGGCTTGAACCACCAAAGAAGCCGTTCCAATTATTCTTATAACAGGGTTTCAGGTGGATGAGGTGTTGGATGAGTTAGTAAAAATGGTTTATTGTGATTTATTATCATAATTTAACATTCCAGCAGATAAGTGCTCACCTCCACGTTCAGTCTGTGTCTTGTGCAGCCCCTGAACTAAACCCACTTCAGAGGGGTGAAGGTCACAGATAATGCCAGGCCTGTCTGTGTGAGGGGGGTTCTCCACTCGTGCTGCTGTTCCTCATCATTTTAAGCGTGGACTTTTTCTTTTGGGCTGGGTTTAAAGCCCCCATTAAACTGCTGGTGGTGGCAGAGGACGGTGTCTGGGCTGGGATGACCCACCCACGTGGGGTTTATGGCTCGAGTTATGAACTGTTACCTTCAAATCTCGGTCCCCGTTGTTTCAGTGTTGGGTTTGTGGGGTTTGTGTTCAGTTTGTGTGGTTTGCTGCTGGTTTGGGGTGGTGCAGCTCAGCTGTTCCAGCTCCTCCTGCCTCCAGAGCTGCTCCAGCGCTGGTGGCTGACAGCACATCAGAGGGACCTCTGGCAGTTGTGAGGCAGCTGCCCTGTGTCAGGAGAGGCACTTTATCCTCTTTTTTTTCCTTTTTAAAAAGCACTTTGTCTTTAAAAATACTTCTGGCTGTGATCCCAGGCTTCTGGACCGAGCTCCACCTACCAGGAGATGTCTTTGCAGGCCCTGTCCTGTCACCGGGGTTTCCTTACGCCCCAAACTGTTTCTGGAGAAAACCAGGAACAGACATTCCTTTTCTGGAACGATGAGTGCTCGTCTCTAAAATTGGTCAGGAGCAACTTTCCTTTCATCCCCCGTGCCCGGATCCCTGTTCAAATCCACGTGCAGACCCTTGGGATGCTCTGCTGGGGCAACAACAGCGTCCACGGGTGGGTGGTGACCTGCAGGAGCTGCCAGTCCAGGGTGTCTGCCCACAAAGCCTGGCTTGAATCGGGAATGCTTTGGGAATAATTCGAATATAGGAATGACTAACCAAGGTTTCAGTGGTGTTGACTCTTGACTGGGAGGTTTCCTTCCATGGAAGCATCCGTTGTCTCCCAGCCTTGTCTCCTGAGGAGCTGAAAGGTTGTCAGTTATATTCTGAGCGTGTTTTTCCGTGGATAAATGATTTTATCTTAATTTTAACAGGAATAATTAGAGTTGTATCGCTCCAACGAGAAAAGCAGCAATAAACCCTGTCAGGAAAAGCACAGTGGCTTGGGGAATCCTGGTGCTGGGCAAAGGTTTCCTTGGAATATTTTCCCCCGTTTTTTCTGTGGCGACGGCAAAATAAGTTCCTTGGGAGGAGAATAGGGCTGATTGTTTTTCAACCTGCTCCCGAGCACCTCAGTGCCTCGGTCCCTCCCTCTCTGGGGCTGTTTGGATTCCTGCTATTTTTGGGTGGTTCTAGTGTTACAATCTGAGTTGTAAACAGGGTTGGACAACAGCCCCACGGGGCTCCAGCAGCCTTTTAGGGAGGGTTGGGAGTTCGAAGAGCGTTTGGCTCGAGCCATAACCTCGGTTTGTTTGGAACACTCTCCCGGCAGCACTTCTGCTGTCCCTCAGGATTGAGTTCCTCCAGTGTGTGCCTGGAGAGAAGATTCCAACCATCCCCCAGCACTGCCAAGGCCACCACTGACCCCTGTCCCCAAGTGCCACATCCACAGGGCTTGGGAATCCCTCCAGGGTTGGGGACTCCACCCCTGCCCTGGGCAGCTGTGCCAGGGCTGGACAGCACGTTCCAGGAAGGAATTTTCCTCAATATCCAACCTGAACCTCCTCTGGCACAGCTTGAGGTCGCTTCCTCTTGTTCTGTGACTTGTTTCTTGGGAGAAGAGACCAACCCCAAACTGGCTCCAACCTCCTTTGAGTTTGGTCAAAATAACCCCCTTGACAAAGTGCTTTTTCCTGTCTCATCAACCCCTCCATGGCATTCCATGATCTGGTGTCTGTCAATCCAGAGCTTTAATTCACTCACTGTACTTAGGTCACATTTTTTGGGGGGGATATTTTATCATTCCCTACAGCTGGTCATCTCTTTCTTTCTCCTCTTTGCCCTGAGGCTTTTGGGGAGTCTGTTTCTGAGGGTTCACGTTCATAATTCTTCCACTTGAAAATATCTCCGGGCTGTGCTGTTCCTTTCCCACAAACGTGTGGGAGACAGGGGCTGAAAATATCCCGTCCTGTTCCTTCAGCACAGGTTTGTGTTCACGGCCTGTGGTCCAGGGCCCTGCCGAGTGTTTAAGCCACTCCTTTGCTACCGGATGCATTAAATAAATAAGATTTACGTCATGTTTGGGCTGGGGTTGGAATGGTTTCGCCTGTTTCTGGACTCAAAACAAATAATGCAACAAAAGTGGCCTCCCGAACTCCTGGGGAAGGGTCTGGAGCAGCAGGAGGGGCTGAGGGAGCTGGGGGGGCTCAGCCTGGAGCAAAGGAGGCTCAGGGGGGACCTTCTGGCTCTGCAAGTCCCTGCCAGGAGAGGGGAGCCGGGGGGGGTCGGGCTCTGCTGCCAGGGAACAAGGGCCAGGCCAAGGGGAAACGGCCTCAGGCTGGGCCAGGGGAGGGTCAGGTTGGGGCTGAGGAGGAATTTGTTGCTGGAAAGGGTGGGGAGGCCTTGGCAGGGGCTGCCCAGGGAGGTTTGGAGTGCCCAGCCCTGGAGGTGTCCCAGGAAGGCCTGGCCGTGGCACTCAGTGCTCTGGGCTGGGGGACAAGGTGGGGATGGGGCACGGGGTGGGCTCAGTGATCTCGGAGGTCTTTTCCATCCTCAGTGACTTTGGGATTCTGTCCTGCCGTCCTCATGTGTGCCCCTGAGCTATTGAGGTCGGAGGCAATTGTGTGTCCCCCTTGGGCATCTCCCCCGAAAGCTGGAACTTGAAGTGGCAGAACCAAGTGCCAGCTTTGACCAGCCCCTCCAGTGTAGCGCGTGAGGAGCTCCGACACCCCCGAGGACCTTTCCTCCCGCAAAGATGGCGGCCTGTGGGGGCCAGGCCGCGTCCTTTGGAAGCGCCGATCTTTCCAAGCTCTTTAAGTTCCTGGTGCAGGTGTCGTTTCCTTCTCCCGGACACCCGGGGGTGATCCCCGTCCCTGTTGCCCATGCAGGGCCCTTACCCCCGCCGTGGTTGTGTCCCCTCGGCAGTGCCTCTGGATGGAAGAGCACGGCGTGGCGCAGGCGGAGCACATGGCCACCATCGAGGCGCACGCCGTGGCCCAGCAGGTGCAGCAGGTGCACGTGGCCACCTACACGGAGCACGGCATGCTGAGCGCCGACGAGGACTCGCCCTCCTCGCCCGAGGACACGTCCTACGACGACTCCGACATCCTCAACTCCACGGCCGCCGACGAGGTCACGGCTCACCTGGCGGCCGCGGGTGAGCCCCGGGAACGGGCAGGGGTGGAGGGGGGCAGAGGGACCTCCCTGGTTTCCAAACTCCTTCTCCCCAGCCCCAGGCTTGGTCAGTGGTTTAAGTCTAGGGAATGGCAGAGGTGTGGCTGAGCCTTTGCACAGCTTAGTCCTGCAGCGTTAAGGCTGGCAGATAATATATATATATATATATATAATATTAATATAATATTAATATAATATATTAATATCTATATTATATATTAATATATTAATATTAATATAATTATATATAATTATATCATATAATATTAATATAATACATTAATATCTATATTATATATTAATATATTATATTAATATTGTATTAATATAATATATATTAATATAATATATAATTAAATTAATATATAGAAATAATATATAGAAATAATATCTCAATATAATTATGTAATATATAACATAATATTATAGTAATATTATATTATTATAAAATATATAATATGTATTTATTATATTATAATAAAACATATAATATATATTTATCATATTATAATAAAATATATAATATATATTTATTATATATTATATAATATATTATACAATGTATATTTATTTTATATAATATATATAACATTATTTTATATATCATTATCATATAATATATATTAATTATATTTTGTATAATATATTTATTATATAATTTATTATATAATATTTATCATATAATTAATATTGTATTATAATATTATGATAAGATATAATATTCTGTAATATATTATGTACATTATCTATGATATATTCATAAGTATATAAATAATATATAATTTAATATATAACTTACATTATCTAATCAGAGCAATATATTTATATTATGTATAAATACATCTATGCATCTATTATTATATTATTATATTATAATGAAGTATGATATTATTCTGTTATATATTATATGTATTATCTATCATATATTCATAAAAGTATATAAATAATATATAATTTAATACTATAACTGACATTATCTAATCATAGCAATATATTTATATTTATATTATTTATAAATATATTTATACATCTATTATTATACTATTATATTATAATACAATATTATATTATTCTGTTATATATTATATTATATATATTATCTATTATATATTCATATAAATATATAAATAATATATTATTTAATAATATAATTTACATTATATAATCATGGAAATATGTACTATATTATATAAATTAATATTAATTAATGTTAATTAATATTATTCTTCATTTATTCATTAATCACTTGAATATATTAAGTCTTTGTATATTGTAATATATTATTTATATCCTTATGAAAATATATAAAATTATATATAATAGTTTAATTATGTAATATATAATATATAACGTATTATTATATATTATCTATTATATGATATGTATAATATATATAATATATATGTAAATATATATGATTTATTGTGGTAATAATTAGACAAAAAATATCTTAATCAGAATTATTTCCTACACAGTATAGGAGCTAAAACTACAAAGATAATATAATGTGCTATATCAAACAATCCTATTGAAGAAATTAGGTTAGAGAAATTATATTAAAGCTGGCAAAAAAGGAACAATTTTTAGGCAGAGGTTGATGCCATCCCTCAGAATATTCCGGGTGCTCCCTGAATCTCCCTGTGTGTAACATGGAGGTGCTGGGAATACAAAGCTGGTTTGGACAATAAAAAAGGGTCCCTGGTAAAACTCTGCCTCAATGAACAGAATTCAAACCCCCAAGCTGTCCAAGAGCAGAAGGATTTCAGGCCCACGTAAACAACAGCAAAAACAGCCCAGGCCTGGCTGAGCCAGGAGCTCCCGGGTTTGGCCTCTCCCAGGGAAATCCCACAGAAGATCCTGGCATAGCTGGGCTGGGAACGTGTTTGGGAATCCCAAACCCCTTCCAGTGGAACCAAATGTCCTCCACACTGGCCTTGTGGTGGATCCACCATTCCAGTGAACCCAAATGTCCTCCACATTGGCCTTGTGGTGGATCCACCATTCCAGTGGAACCAAATGTCCTCCACACTGGCCTTGTGGTGGATCCACCATTCCAGTGGAACCAAATGTCCTCCACACTGGCCTTGTGGTGGATCCACCATTCCAGTGGAACCAAATGTCCTCCACACTGGCCTTGTGGTGGATCCACCATTCCAGTGGAACCAAATGTCCTCCACACTGGCCTTGTGGTGGATCCACCATTCCAGTGGAACCAAATGTCCTCCACACTGGCCTTGTGGTGGATCCACCATTCCTGTGGAAAAATACGGTGTCAAGGAATCCCTCAGAGTCTGGGATCGGCCTTCACTGGGTGAATGAAGCTCTTGATGTGCTGGACCAACCCTGGGAGGTTCCACCACCCCGCTGACCATCCCGTGCCCTTGCTTATGAACTTTCCAGCCTCCCATCCTGCAGGATTTTTTCTTTCCCCCTTCCCTTCTAGCACACAGGCTTTTCAGGCCCTGTTGTAGGATACTTCCAGGAACTCAGGATTTTCGGTTTCTTTCCCATTAGAACCAGTCCTTAATCCCTGGGGAGAAGCCTCAGGCTCCTGTTGAGGTGTCCAAGCAGGATTCCTGGCATTTTGCCCAGCTCTCTTCTCCCAGGCCACCGGGATCTCCTCAGTTCAGCCACTTCTTTAAAGTCTTGGGGTGTTCTTTCAGTGTGTCTGGAAGATAAAATTCAGAACTATGTGTTTGTGAGGAAAACTTTGGACTGAAACACGTGATTTTCCCTGGGACTGAGCTGGGATTTGGGGAACGGAGCCTTTGGATGGAACCTCCGGGGTGCTGGAGAGGAGAGCTCGGGAAGGAATTTGGGTCACATGGGCAGCCTTGGGACACATCCACACGATGGCAACGTCCTTTCTGGCCAGTCCCTGAGCTGCCTGAGCTGATTCCCCCGTTGTGGTTGCATTTCCAGGCCCTGTCGGGATGGCAGCAGCTGCTGCCGTGGCAACGGGGAAGAAACGGAAGCGACCACACGTCTTTGAATCCAACCCTTCCATCAGGAAGAGGCAGCAGACACGTTTGCTCAGGTGAGGGTCCCACCTTCTCTCAGACACTTTGCCCAGGTAAGGATCCCCCTGCCCTCAGACACATTTGTCCAGGTAAAGATTCCCACCTTCCCTCAGACACCTTTGCCAGGTAAGGATCCCACCTTCCCTCAGACACCTTTGCCAGGTAAGGATCCCACCTTCCCTCAGACACCTTTGCCAGGTAAAGATTCCCACCTGCACTGAGACACCTTTGCCCAGGTAAGGATCCCCCCCTTCCCTCAGACACCTTTGCCCAGGTAAGGATCCCCCCCTTCCCTCAGACACCTTTGCCCAGGTAAGGATCCCCCCCTGCCCTCAGACACCTTTGCCCAGGTAAAGATTCCCCCCTTCCATCAGACACTTTGCCCAGGTAAGGATCCCACCTTCCCTGAGACACTTTTGTCCAGGTGAGGATTCCACCTTCCCTGAGACACCTTTGCCAGGTAAGGATCCCCCCTCTGCCCTCAGACACCTTTGCCCAGGTAAAGATTCCCACCTTCCCTCAGACACCTTTGCCCAGGTAAGGATTCCCCCCCACTGCCCTCAGACACCTTTGCCCAGCTAAGGATTCCCCACCTTCCCTCAGACACCTTTGCCAGGTAAGGATCCCCCCTGCCCTCAGACACGTTTGCTCAGGTGAGGGTCCCACCTTCCCTCAGACACCTTTGCCCAGGTGAGGATCCCACCTTCCCTCAGACACCTTTGCCCAGGTAAGGATCCCACCTTCTCTCAGACACCTTTGCCAGGTAAAGATTCCCCCCTTCCCTCAGACACTTTGCCCACGTAAGGATTCCCACCTTCCCTCAGACACCTTTGCCCAGCTAAGGATTCCCACCTTCCCTCAGACACCTTTGCCAGGTAAGGATTCCCACCTGCCCTCAGACACCTTTGCCCAGGTAAGGATCCCCCCTGCCCTCAGACACCTTTGCCAGGTAAAGATTCCCCCCTTCCCTCAGACACCTTTGCCCAGGTGAGGATTCCCACCTTCCCTCAGACTTTGCCCAGGTGAGGATTCCCACCTTCCCTCAGACACCTTTGCCAGGTAAGGATCCCCCCTTCCCTTAGAAACCTTTGCCAGGTAAAGATTCCCCCCTTCCATCAGACACTTTGCCCAGGTAAGGATCCCACCTTCCCTGAGACACTTTTGTCCAGGTGAGGATCCCACCTTCCCTCAGACACCTTTGCCAGGTAAGGATCCTCCCTCTGCCCTCAGACACCTTTGCCCAGGTGAGGATCCCACCTTCCCTCAGACACCTTTGCCAGGTAAGGATCCCACCTTCCTCAGACACCTTTGCCCAGGTAAGGATCCCCCCTCTGCCCTCAGACACCTTTGCCAAGGTAAAGATTCCCCCCTTCCCTCAGACACCTTTGCCCAGGTAAGGATCCCACCTTCCCTCAGACACCTTTGCCCAGGTAAGGATCCCACCTTCCCTCAGACACCTTTGCCAGGTAAGGATCCCACCTTCCCTCAGACACCTTTGCCAGGTAAAGATTCCCACCTTCCCTCAGACACCTCAGGTTGCATCCCTGATCCATCTCTGTGCTGTCCAGAAGTTACAGGGACTGGAGATATTTTTTAGGTGGAAAATATTTTTATTTTTATATATTTTTATATATTTTATATTTTTATTCTGGAAGCCCAGAGCTGTGTCTCAGTTTGCAGGAATGGGTTGCATTCCAGCCCTGCTCCTCCTGGGAGCGATTTTATGGTCACTGAGGTGACCCCTCTGGTGGATCCACCGCTGTGTTTGAACCCTGGTCACCAGTTAAATGTGTCACAGTAACGTGGCCTTGAAAGGTGTTTGTGGTGGCTTTGGAATCGTGGAATACCCTGAGCTGGAAGGGACCCCCAAGGATCATTCATCCAACCTTGTCCTGAGATCCCCCCTGACCCTGCCCTGGCCCAGCTCCAGCCGTTCCCTGGGGCCTGGCCCTGCTCACAGAGGAAAGAAATCAGTTTTTAACAGGACTCTTACATTCTCTGGCCTGAGAGCCTGGAGCTCCATCCACATCCCAGCTCTGCAGGGGCACGAAGGACTTACCTACCTCACAAGTCTTTTTTTTTTTGCACGATGAAACAATTCTAGGAATAAATTCAGTGCATGTTTATGCAAATTTCCTTTGCCAATGGATAAACTCCACGCTGAAGGCTCCCCCGGCCTGTAGAGCACAGTTTGGGAGGAGAATAATCAAAGGGAAATGCCTGACAGAGCTGAAACACTATTTTTTTGGGCTCTTTTTGAGCCAGCAGAGCCCTTCAGGTGTTGCATCCCGGGTGCTCTGAGGCTGTTTGCCCACCTGGGGGCCTCCGAGGAGCACCAGGGACTGCACAGGCTTTCCAGCCTGGAAACACCACCTGCACTTCCATCCTCTGGAAACAGTTCTGAATATTGGCTGGTACCGTTTTCTAGGCTTTGCAACAAAGCAGTTTTTGCTTTTTGTGCTGTTTCTGATTTAATTGAGCTGGGTTAGTGTTAAATAATATTTCCTTGGGAGTGAAATCCCTTCCTTTTAGAGCTCCACTCTGGGTTTTTCCCTCCTTCCCCCAACTCTGCTGACTCAGCCACGTTTCTGGAGAGCAAATTCTTTTCTCCCTTGAAACATGAACATTATATTTTAAAAGAAGGAATTATTTCTCCTCCCTTCACAAAACTGCTTCATTTTACCACATGTAAGATGCTGACAAAAGGCATCATTTTTTTTTTGCACTCGGATCAGTTTAACGTGTTCCTGCTTGATTTTCACCCCACTGGGAATCGAGTGGGAAGTTAAAACTCCTCATTCTGGGATCTCTGAGCAGCTCCTGGTGATGCTGGTGCTTTTTGGCAGGTTCTGGGGTGACCAGGGCAGGGACTGAGCTGTCACTTTGTGGAGAGCTCAGGTTTTCTGAGGGAAATGCTTTAGGCCTCTTGCTTTAGGCCTTCCTGCCAACATTTCTGCCACGTCCTCTTGCACTGCCCAAAAGTGAGTAAGAGGCAGAAAGGACCTGATGGAACATTTTCATGCCACGGAGGGATCGTTCCAAAGGGACTTGCTGAGCTGGGTGCACACCTGGGTTTCCTGGGCTGAGCTGTTGCAATATTTCTGCTTCTTGCCTGTGCTGTAGCTGGAATTCTCACAGCTGTGGTTTGGGCAGGACTTTGGCAGTAGAGAACTGCACTGTTATGATCTGGATGTAGAATAACCTGTGTTTGCAGTTTTCTTTTGCTGAATCCTTCGAGTGACTCGACAAACCCCGAGTTCTGTGTTGCTGAGGCAGAGCAGTGCAGCCTCCTGCCGCCCCAGCTTTGCTGCTCTGCTGGTTTTTCTCTTTTTACCTCGCTGGGAAAAGGAGAGGAGGGGGAATAATTGACATTTGAGCTGCTGGGGGAGGGCAGGGAGCACAGCAGGGATAACCTGGGTATGGATGGGGCCAACCTGCCCAGCTGGGCTCTGTCTCTCACCTGCCTGGTGAACGAGCAGCGTGAAGAAAAGGGGTTCACAGTGAGGGGGGTCATGTTTCTCCAGGGCTTTCAGCTGACCCCCAGCCCCTGGTTTGTCCCTCCCTGTGTTGCAGGAAGCTCCGAGCCACGCTGGATGAGTACACCACCCGGGTGGGGCAGCAGGCCATCGTGCTCTGCATCTCACCCTCCAAACCCAACCCTGTCTTCAAAGTGTTCGGGGCCGCGCCCTTGGAGAACGTGGTAGGTGTCTCCAGGGAAGTTGGGTGATGACTTCCTCACCTTCTCTGCGGGTTTTGCTCTGCTCGGGGCAGCCTTGCAAGCCTGGGAGTCGTGTTTAGAACCCTGGGAACAGGGGTTTAGGTTTTAGGGGCAGTGGTGGACCTGGCAGGGTCAGGTTGTGGTTGGGCTTGGTGATCTCAGAGGCCTTTTCCAACCTCAGTGGTTCTGTGACATGAGGACACAGTGAGGTCCTCCCTGCTCTGCGTGAGTGGTGGCCTGGCACATCTCACCAGCTGAACATCCTGGAGTAAACAGGAGAGGGAGCAGGTAGTGATCACACAATCCCAGAATCCCTGAGGTTGGAAAAGCCCTCCCAGCCCATGGATCCCCCCTGTGCCCCATCCCCACCTTGCCCCCCAGCCCAGAGCACTGAGTGCCACGGCCAGGCCTTCCTGGGACACCTCCAGGGCTGGGCACTCCAAACCTCCCTGGGCAGCCCCTGCCAAGGCCTCCCCACCCTTTCCAGCAACAAATTCCTCCTCAGCCCCAACCTGACCCTCCCCTGGCACAGCCTGAGGCCGTTTCCCCTTGGCCTGGCCCTTGTTCCCTGGCAGCAGAGCCTGACCCCCCCTGGCTCCCCCCTCCTGGCAGGGACTTGCAGAGCCAGAAGGTCCCCCCTGAGCCTCCTTTGCTCCAGGCTGAACAACCCCAAACTGTGAACTGTCTGAACTCAGCTCTGCTGTCAGTCCTTGCCCCTTGTTGCAGGCCAGACCTAAAATGGAGCAGACCCTGAGCACGTCAAGTCTTGCCTCAGAACTTTCCCTTTCACCCCCTAAACCCTTCCCTTGACGCTGTTTCTCCCTGTTTCATCAGCAGCCCTTCCATTCGCCCAAGGCTCAGGTGCCCGTGGGTATCTCCTGCCAGCTGTGGCTCTGTGACACCTCGGGGAAGGTCCCTGCCCTCTCCTGGTGCTCCTCACGTTGTTTACCCGAGCTTAACAACCCCCACAGGTCCGCAAGTACAAGAGCACCATCCTGGAGGACCTGGAGTCGGCGCTGGCGGAACACGCGCCCGCGCCTCAGGAGGTCAACTCAGAGCTGCCCCCCCTGACCATCGACGGCATCCCCGTGTCCGTGGACAAGATGACCCAGGTGAGCACCCACAGGGCACCCCCAGTGTCCGTGGACAAGATGACCCAGGTGAGCACCCGCAGGCACACCAAGAGGGACACACAGAATCGTAGAATCAGCTGGGTTGGAAGGGACCTCCGAGATCATCCAGCCCAACCCTGGATCCAACCCCGCCGTGGTTCCCAGCCCATGGCACTGATGCCACATCCAGTCTGTCCTTAAACACCTCCAGGGATGGAGAATTCCCCCCTTCCCTGGGCAGCCCATTCCAATGGCTGAGCACCCTCTCTGCAAAGAAATTCTTCCTGATATCCAACCTAAACCTCCCCTGGCACAGCTGAAGACCCAGCCCTCTTGTCTTGCTGATGGTTGCCTGGGAAAAGAGCCCAACCCACCCCGGCTCCCCCCTCCTGGCAGGGAGTTGCAGAGAGTGAGGAGGTCTCCCCTGAGCCTCCTCCTCTCCAGGCTGAGCCCCCCCAGCTCCCTCAGCCTCTCCTCCCAGCACTTGGGCTCCAGTCCCTTCCCCAGCCTCGCTGCTCTTCTCTGCCCCTGCTCCAGCCCCTCCAGGGCCTTCCTGAGCTCAGGGCCCAGAGCTGGACACAGCACTCCAGGGGTGGCCTCCCCAGCGCCCAGCCCAGGGGCACAAGCCCTGCCCTGCTCCTGCTGCCACACTCTTCCTCAGCCAGCCCAGGATCCATTGGCCCTCTTGCCCCCCTGGCCACACTCGGGCTCCTCTTCAGCTCCCTGCCCAGCCCAACTCCCAGCTCCCTTCCTGCCTGGCTGCTCTCCAGCCCCTCTGGCCCAGCCTGCAGCTGCAGGGGCTTCTTGTGGCCAAAGGGCAGGACCTGGCCCTTGGCCTTGGGGAACCTCAGCCCGCTGGTAAAAAATATTATTATAAAATATAAAAATATAAATGTAAGTGTAAAAATAGAACTGTAACATATAAATATAAAAATTGTGAAAGTGTGATTTTAAAATAGAAAAGTAGAAAAATAAATGTAAAAATACAAGTGCAAAATCGAAAAATAAAAATGTGATTTTGAAATATAAAAATAGAAAGACAAATGTAAAAATAGAACTATAAAATATAAAAATAAAGGTAAGAATATAATTATAAAATAGAAAAATAGAAAAATAAATGTAAAAATAGAACTATAAAATATAAAAGTAAAGGTAAAAATAGAATTATAAAATATAAAAATAAATGTAAAAATAGAACTATAAAATATAAAAGTAAAGGTAAAAATATAAAAATATAAAAATAAATTTAAAAATAGAACTATAAAATATAAAAATAAAGGTAATAATAGAACTATAAAATATAAAGATAGAAAAATATAAAAATAGAACTACAAAATATAAAAATAAATGTAAAAATATAATTAAAAAATATAAACATATAAATACAAAGGTAAAAATATAACTATAACATACAAACATAAATATAAAAATGAATGTAAAAATATAAGAAAAATATAAAAAATAAATGCAGAAATATAATTATAAAATATAAAAATATGAAAATAAATTAAAAAATACAACTATGACATACAAGTATAAATATGAAGATAAATGTAAAAATATAACTATAAAATATAAATAAATGTAAAAATATAATTACAAATATAAAAACAAATTTAAAAATATAACTATAGCATACAAATATAAAGATAAATGGTAAAATATAATTTAAAAATATAAATGTAAAAACATAGCTAGAAAATATAAACCCACGACTGTTGAATGTAAAAATAACTGTAAAATAAAAATTAAAATTAAAAGTATAAAATAAAATAAAAAGTAAAGACAAAAAGTAAAAATAAAATAAAACTTAGCTTAGCTTAGCTTAACTAAGCTCAGCTGCTTCAGGTGGCTCCCACTGGGGTGTCCACAGCTGGATTTCTAAGCAGGGGGTTTGTCCTTTCATCTGCCTTTCTTTTAAACTTCATTGTTTGTCTGAAGTTTATAAAAGATCTCCAATCTTTCATCACGATCACAGTGATTTATAATCTATGGTTTAGAATGATTGATTTATTTATTTTCATTTATTTATTTATTTATTTATTTATTTATTTAATTTATTTATTATTTATTTATTATTGTGGTTTAAAATAGTTTACAGTGGTTTAGTTATATGACTTATAATGGTTTATAATATATAATAGCATATTAACGATTTATAATCCACTTCTCCAAGGCAACAGAGTTTTTCTGGGCCTCTCCAAAATCCCCTTGGTGCCCGTTCACCTCCTCTGTGGAGGTGACAGTTTGGTTGGAGGAGATTCCAAGCCCCAAAAGACAAGGGACCAAAGGCAGTTTGGAGCTGTCAGGGCCCCTGACACAAACTGGAACGTGCCAACATTTTTTCCAGCAGATGTTTGATGTTTGGGTGCTTGGTGGATGGTGTGAACAGAACTCTTCTGCTCTTTCAGATGGAAATTCCCAACCACAGGTTTTGCTCTGTTCCAGAAACCCTTTTCCTTGTTGTTTCTAACACTGGAATACAGTTGGAATACAGCTGGAATACAGTTGGGATACAGTTGGGATACAGTTGGAATAGAGTTTTCTGTGCTTTGGGCCATTGGAAATGGTAGAACCAGGATCAGCTCAGTCCTGTTAACACTTGAACCTGATGTTAAATCTCAGGAACACTCAGGACCAAAGGGTGTCAGGGAAACATTGCTCAGTGTCTCCCAAATCCTCCATCCTGGGTGTTTTATGAGCCCTTCCCAGAGCTGACAGTGGCACAAACTGGAACGTGCCAACATTTTTTCCAGCAGATGTTTGATGTTTGGGTGCTTGGTGGATGGTGTGAACAGAACTCTTCTGCTCTTTCAGGTGGAAATTCCCAACCACAGGTTTTGCTCTGTTCCAGAAACCCTTTTCCATGTTGTTTCCAGCACTGGGATACAGTTGGCATAGAGTTGGGATACAGTTGGAATAGAGTTGGAATACAGCTGGAATAGAGTTGTCTGTGCTTTGGGCCATTGGAAATGGTAGAACCAGGATCAGCTCAGTCCTGTTAACACTTGAACCTCATGTTAAATCTCAGGAACACTCAGGACCAAAGGGTGTCAGGGAAACATTGCTCAGTGTCTCCCAAATCCTCCATCCTGGGTGTTTTATGAGCCCTTCCCAGAGCTGGCAGTGGCACAAACTGGAACGTGCCAACCCTTTTCCCAGCAGCTGTTTGGTTTCCGGGCGGTTCCTGGGTGGAGGTGGCAGCACTGGTGGCTCCCCCAGGTGAGGTGGTCACAGCCACACCCTGAGGGATGTGAGGTCTTTGTCTCAGTGCCCCACCCCGTGTCAGAGCCCCTGGAGCTGCGGGTGAGGCCTCGTTAGGGCGCTAATTAGCGCGGTGCTGGCTCTGGAGCAGGTTGTGCCGGTGCTGCTGATTGTCTCCCGGGTGGATTAAACACAAACCCTCCTTAACAAGTACCCTGAGTAGCTTGAGCCCCCAACTCCCAGGGACCAGTAATTAATCCAGCTGGAAACAAGGGGCACGCTGAGGTTCAGGGAAGGAGCTTTTAACTGTTTTTGCACCGGGCAGCTCAAAAATCTGCTGTTCCCAGGTTGGTTTGAACAACTGGGGCCTCAACAGGGGAGCTTGGAGCACAGGAGGGTGGATGGTGGTCCTGCACTGGAAGGTGGATCATGACAGGCTTGGGAAGAAGGTGCTTTAGTACATATTCCGTGTGTAACATGGAAAAGGCAGCTTGGAAACGAGTTCATGTCCAGTTTGGAGCCCATGGATACAACAGCGTGTGCAGGGAAGGGAAGGGAGCTGGGAAGGGGCTGGAGCAGCAGGAGGGGCTGAGGGAGCTGGGGGGGCTCATCCTGGAGCAAAGGAGGCTCAGGGGGGACCTTCTGGCTCTGCAAGTCCCTGCCAGGAGGGGGGAGCCGGGTTCCCTGCTGCCAGGGAACAAGGGACAGGCCAAGGGGAAACGGCCTCAGGCTGGGCCAGGGGAGGGTCAGGTTGGATATTGGGAAAATTCCTTCCTGGAAAGGGTGGTCAGGCCTTGGAACAGGGGGGAGTCCCCACCCCTGGAGGGATTTCCAAGCCCTGTGGATGTGGCACTTGGGGACAGGGGTCAGGGGTGGCCTTGGCAGTGCTGGCAGTGGTTGGACTCCATGGTCTTAAAGGTCTTTTCCAACCACAATGATCCCACAATTCTATGAAATAACTTAGTATAAAAGCTCAGAAGGACTGCAGGTTTGAAGCTTTAAGATAAAGTGATTTTCTCCGACGTGAGGTGAGAGCTCCTCCTCTTCCTGCTCCGTTCTGCAGCTGAACCAGCCTTTTCCTGACACTCCAAGGGATCCCTGGCACAAAACCCAAATGTGTCACAAAACCCTGCGTGGGTTTTGTAATTTCTTTGGCAACACAGGGGTGGAGAAGTGTGAGATTGTGGTTTTCACATCCGAGCAGCCCCTGGAGCTCCATCCCCTTTGCAGCGTCTCTGTGAGATACACCCCAGCTCATGGCTCAGTTCCTGCCACTTTGAGGATGTTCTGTGGATTTTTCTGCCTTATTCTGATCTGTTTATTTATCCTCTCCCTTTGAGGTTGGCCTGCTCTCTTCCTGGTAGGGTTTAACCGTACAGTGTGTTAATGCAACATGTGGTTGTGCCTTATTACTGTAATTAGCTGACTTAATTGGGTCTCTGCTCTTCCCAGGCTCTAAGCTGAATCTGGGAGAAGATGGTTAAGTATTGTCCATCTTCCTTAGGCATCCAGGCCTCTCCCAGTCGATGGCTCCAACAGGATGGGTGTTAAATGTAGTAACTTTGTA
This sequence comes from Pseudopipra pipra, assembly GCF_036250125.1. Taxonomy (NCBI): domain Eukaryota; kingdom Metazoa; phylum Chordata; class Aves; order Passeriformes; family Pipridae; genus Pseudopipra; species Pseudopipra pipra. The sequence goes on along the minus strand of NC_087553.1, from coordinate 74,768,497 downwards.
CCCTGTGATAACTCGGAAGCGCCTCAAAACTACCAGAGAGGAAAGACCCTAAAAATCCCCCCCTGTGCTGTGGTTTGTTGCAGGCACAGCTGAGAGCCTTCATCCCTGAGATGCTGAAGTATTCCACGGGCCGTGGGAAGCCAGGCTGGGGCAAGGAGAGCTGCAAACCCATCTGGTGGCCCGAGGACATCCCCTGGGCCAACGTCCGCAGCGACGTCCGCACGGAGGAGCAGAAGCAGCGGGTGAGTGTCCCCCCCTGGCTGCCCCCAAACCGAGCACAGGGGCTTGCAAACAGTGCTCTGGGAGCAGTTCTTCCCTCCAGTGGCAGAAGGAAGAGGCTTGGCAGGGAGGCTGTCCCATCCTGAGCAGCAGGGACCTTGGTGCTCCAAGGAAAAAGGGAGAGAACGGGGGGAAGGGGTGGGGGGTGCCAGCTGTGGCCGTGGATGCCACCACACAGGTGATGTTTCTGTCACAGAGGTCTTCAGGGAAAGCCACCATGGTGTGGGAGCAGCAGGACCTGTGTGGGGTGATTTTGGACCCGTTGGATGGGGAGGGATTCCAGGTGGGGCTGGGAATGGCGCTGTGGCAGTCGGTGCTCTCCTGAAGCAGGGTGGTTTTCTCCCCAGAATGGTTTGGGTTGGAAGGGCCCTTTTACAGATCATCTCATCCTGCAGTGAGCAGGGACATCTTCCCTAGATCCTGCTGCTCTCCAGGGTGATTTCTGAGTCCTGGACAAAGGAAGGGATGAGGAAAGGAATTAATTATCGGGGCCTTTTGTTTGCGAGTTGGTTCCAAACCATCCAATAAACCCCAGCAAAGACAAACATTCAAATCCCAGCGGTTCAGAAATCCTTCCTCCCCTGACTCTGCCCTCTCCCCCTCGTGCTGGAAGGTGTCCTGGACCCAGGCCCTGAGGACCATCGTGAAGAACTGCTACAAGCAGCACGGGCGCGAGGACCTGCTCTACGCCTTCGAGGACCAGCAGACCCCGCAGACCACGACCACGCACAGCATCGCCCACCTGGTGCCCTCCCAGACCGTGGTACAGACCTTCAGCAACCCCGATGGCACCGTGTCCCTCATCCAGGTGAGTGGGGCCCTCTGCATTTCCCCATTCCTGGCGCGGGTGACTCGGGATTTCATCGTCCGCATCGGGAATTTTGGCTTTGTCTGCAGGTCTCACCCCTCGGGTTTGTTAAGCCAACGCTCCCACCCAGAGAACCAGTTTTACCTCCCTCTTCCCCACTCCCATCCCTTGTTCCCATCCCTTGGGTTTCTGCCATTCAGGGATCTGAGCTGAGTTCAATGAACCCACTTAACGAACAAATCCAGTTCCTGATGTCACCGCACGAGGCCTGTGGTGGCAATGGGAGCAGAGGTGGTGGAACTGCCCTCCTTTAATGGCATAAAACCTACTTTAATCAACAGATCAGGTATTTCTGTGCCCCCTGGTCTTTAGTTTACACCTGGAATTCATTCCCAATATCCCTGCCCTCTGGCACTGGGAAGCCATTCCCTGTGTCCTGTCCCTCCATCCCTTGTCCCCAGTCCCTCCATCCCTTGTCCCCAGTCCCTCTCCAGCTCTCCTGGAGCTCCTTTAGGCCCTGCAAGGGGCTCTCAGCTCTCCCTGGAGCCTTCTCTCCTCCAGGTGAACCCCCCCAGCTCTCCCAACCTGCCCTTGGTCACTCCCAGAGCTGAGGCACCCCCAGCCCCCCTGGGTGACCCGTGCCGGCGCCTCGCCACCCTCACATTGAAACCCTTTATCCTTTCCTTTTTTTTAACCCAAATGTCTCTTTCCATGGGTTTCATGGCCTCCCTCCTGCACCAGCAGGCCTCCTCAGCCCCGTTTTGTCATGTCCCCCAGGTTGGCACCGGCGCCACGGTGGCCACGCTGGCCGACGCCTCCGAGCTGCCCACCACGGTCACCGTGGCACAAGTGAACTACTCCGCGGTGGCCGACGGAGAGGTGAGACCCTGGGGCAGCTCTCTGGGGACAGCTCAGCCAGGAGCAGGTCCCTCTGAGCCTCACCCAACATCCCCTGCAGCCGGCTGGTCACGGGGAACGCCGAATTCCGGGGGGCGGCGCCCGCGGGAATGTGAATTTCTGCATAAATTGATGTGTCATTTTATACAGAAAGCGATGGGCTGGGGTTGGTTTGACTCTGCAAACCAAATTCAGCAAAATTCACAGAATAACCCAGTTCTGGCAGAAGCCTCAGGTGGGAATTGGGTGCAGTTTTATTTATATCCCTTTGGAAACCTGTCTGAATTTCGTCCGTTTTTGTTTGTACCTCCTTGGAAACCTTAGGTCTGAATTTCATACTTTTTTTTTAGTACCTCCTGTCCATTATCTATTTTGTACTTTTGTTTGGCATTTCAAAATCTGAACACTTACACTTGCACACATTTATTTTTCCACTTTTTTCTAATCAACTAATGGACTTTTTCTGTGGATTTGGTGCTGAACTGCTGTTATTTTGACTCAGGACTCCACAAACACAAAGCTGTGGAAACCTTAGGTCTGAATTTCATACTTTTTTCTTTTTATACCTCCAATAGATTATTTATTTTGCCTTTTCTTTGCCATATCAATATACCTCCTGTAGATTATATATTTTGTCTTTTCTTTGGCATTTCAAAATCTGAACTGCCTAAACCCAAACACTTCAACTTGCATGCATCCATTTTTTTTTTAATCAAATAATAGATTTTTTTCTGTGGATTTGGTGCTGAACTGCTGTTAGTTTGACTCAGGACTCTACAGACAAACTTGTGGTGGAAACCTTAGGTCTGAATTTCTTACCCTTTTTTTATACCTCCTACAGATTATCTATTTTGTGTTTTCTTTGGCATTTCAAAATCTGAACACTTACACTTGCATACATTTATTTTTCCACCTTTTTTTTAATCAAATAATAGACTTTTTCTGTGGATTTGATGCTGAACTGTTGTTATTTTGACTCAGGGCTCTACAAACACAGTTATGGTGGAAGCCCTAGGTCTGAATTTCATACTTTTTTTTTCATACCTCTTATAGATTATTTATTTTGCCTTTTCTTTGCCATTTCAATATACCTCCTATCCATTATCTATTTTGTATTTTCTTTGTCATTTCAAAATCTGAACTCTTACACCTGCACACATTTATTTTTCCACTTTTTTTTTAATCAAATAATGGATTTTTTCTGTGGATTTGGTGCTGAACTGCTGTTATTTTGACTCAGGGTTTTCCAAACACAATTATGGTGGAAGCCTTAGGTCTGAATTTCATACTTTTTTCTTTTTATACCTCCAATAGATTATTTATTTTGTGTTTTTTAGTTTGGCATTTCAATGTACCTCCTGTCCATTATCTATTTTGTATTTTCTTTGGCATTTCAAAATCTGAACACTTACACTTGCACACATTTATTTTTCCACCTTTTTTTAATCAACTAATAGACTTTTTCTGTGGATTTGGTGCTGAACTGTTGTTATTTTGATTCAAGACTCTACAGACAAAATTAGGCCTGAATTTCATACTTTTTTATTTTTATACCTCCAATAGATTATTTATTCTGCCTTTTCTTTGCCATTTCAATGTACCTCCTGTAGATTATCTATTTTGTATTTTGTTTGGCACTCCAGTGCCTGATCCCGACCTCCTACACTTGCACACATTTATTTTCCCGCTGCCTTTTTTTTTTAACCAAATAACACTTTTTTTCCTGTGTGTCTGAGGAACATTCCTTCAAAAACACGAATTATTTTTTTTAAACTCCCTCTTTTTTCCCCTGCTCGGCCCCAAACCCCCTGTGAGTGAGGCTGCAGGTCCCTCCGGGGTGTCCCGGCGAGAGGTGGCAGCACAGAACAGCTCTGCCGAGCTGCAGCCCCTGCTCCCATCCCACAGCCCAGGAGCCCGCAGTCACCTTGAGGCACTTTGGCAGCTGCCCCGAGGCTTTCCAAGGGTTTTTTTTGAGAGCTGAAAGGAATTTTCCAGAGGCACAAATCAGGCTGGATGGGGCTCATCCATCCCGGGCCAGCTCGGAGCGACCTGGTCCGGTGGAAGGTGTCTCCCCCCCCCGGGGTGGAACTGGATCATTTTTGAGGTTGTTTCCAATCCTTTCAAAATATCCCAGCAGGAAAACCTTCGTGTCAGTGGGGAGAAGAGCCTGGAAGGTCCCTCCTTCCACTCCTTCTTTCCCTGTTCCATCCCTGTTAGGGAGCACAGAGCCACTGGGACGGTGGGTGGGAAGGCAGATGTTCTTCCTCCCTCTCCTTCCAGTGGTGGGATTAATCCTTGTCTTGCCCGAAGGCAGCAAAATTTCCATGGAATTTTTACCTTCTTAACCATTTTAACCATCTGACCCTCACCTTCTGCAGCATTTGTGTGTCTCCACTCACCAGGAGTGGCCCCGAAAGGTTGATGGGGATGAGAGCAGGGATGGGAGTTGGAGGAAGATCTTCATCACCATGCAAAGAAGCCAGTAGGATTTTGGGGGATGGGCCTTCATCCTCCACTTCCTCAGCTTTTTTCTGGGTTCAGTCCATGTTTCCAGTTCCCATCCTGGTGGGTTTTGTGGCCACACATTCATTGTCTCGTGGGCTGTGAAATCCCAAACGGAGAAATGTGGGAAATGAGCAACTGAGATGGGTGAACTTTAAGTAATATAATATTTATTAATGGAAAGGTCTGGAGCCAGGGAATTGTAAGATCACTTCCATCCACATCATCTTTTATTGAGCAGTGTAGAGACATCCCAGTTGGCTCAAACCCCTTGGAATTTGCAGGTGCTGTACAAAGAAATCCCAAGTGGGAACATGGACCGTTCCCCAGAATGGCAGTGGATGATGCCAATGGAAACTGTGAGGCAAACACAGCCCGTTTTCCTGAGGGATCTGATCCATGCTGTGGTTCCAGCACTGCAGAAACACAGAATCCCAGAATTATTAGGGTTGGAAGGACCTCTGGGGGTCACTCAGTCCAACCAGGGCCACCCAGAGCAGGTGACACAGGAGCTCATCCGGGCGGGGTTGGAATGTCTCCGGAGAGGGACACTCCACACCCTCCCTGGGCAGCTGATCCCGAGTTCCATGGGAAGTGGTTCTTCCTCAGGTTGAGGTGGAACTGGTTGTGTTTTATTTATGGCCATTTGGCAGAGCTCATTCATCAAATCCCAGCCCGTGATCCGGGTACGGCAACAACAACGTCGTCCCGTTTTGTGGCGGATTTGGCCGGACAAGAGGGATCTGTGGGTGGCTGAGGGCCTTCATGGATGTTTATGGAACATGCTGATGGAGGGTGGTGTTGCCCAGCAACATTCCCAGGTGGATCCAGGGCTTCCCCTTTCTTTTTTCCCCCCCTCAAAGCCAGAGTGTTGGCCGGACTCTGCGGGCGCTCCTTGAAACCTTAGGAATTCCGCTTCAGGAATTTCACTTTGGGGAGCAGCCACCCACCCACCCACCCCCAGGGCGACACCAACCCTCCTGTCCTCTCCTGGTGCTGTCCCTGGCAGGTGGAGCAGAACTGGGCGACGCTACAGGGGGGTGAGATGACCATCCAGACGACGCAGGCGTCGGAGGCCACGCAGGCGGTGGCATCGCTGGCAGAGGCGGCCGTGGCAGCGTCCCAGGAGATGCAGCAGGGAGCCACTGTCACCATGGCACTCAACAGGTACGGAGCCTGGGAACACCTGGCACCTCCAGGGGTTTTGTTCCAGCGCTGCAAAGATCCCTCTGGGCAGTCCTGAGAGAGGCTTTTCATAGAATCCCAGAATCAGCTGGGTTGGAAGGGACCTCTGAGATCATCCAGCCCAGCCCTTGATCCAACCCCGCCGTGGTTCCCAGCCCATGGCACTGATGCCACATCCAGTCTGTCCTTAAACACCTCCAGGGATGGAGAATCCCCCACTTCCCTGGGCAGCCCATTCCAATGGCTGAGCACCCTCTCTGCAAAGAAATTCTTTCTAATATCCAACCTAAACCTCCCCTGGCACAGCTGAAGACCCAGCCCTCTTGTCTTGCTGATCATTGCCTGGGAAAAGAGCCCAACCCCCCCCGGCTCCCCCCTCCTGGCAGGGAGTTGCAGAGAGTGAGGAGGTCTCCCCTGAGCCTCCTCCTCTCCAGGCTGAGCCCCCCCAGCTCCCTCAGCCTCTCCTCCCAGCACTTGGGCTCCAGTCCCTTCCCCAGCCTCGCTGCTCTTCTCTGCCCCTGCTCCAGCCCCTCCAGGGCCTTCCTGAGCTCAGGGCCCAGAGCTGGACACAGCACTCCAGGGGTGGCCTCCCCAGCGCCCAGCCCAGGGGCACAAGCCCTGCCCTGCTCCTGCTGCCACACTCTTCCTCAGCCAGCCCAGCAGCCCTTGGCCCTCTTGCCCCCCTGGCCACACTCGGGCTCCTCTTCAGCTCCCTGCCCAGCCCAACTCCCAGCTCCCTTCCTGCCTGGCTGCTCTCCAGCCCCTCTGGCCCAGCCTGCAGCTGCAGGGGGTTGTTGTGGCCAAAGGGCAGGACCTGGCCCTTGGCCTGGTTGAATTTCCTTAGGGAATTCCCGTGCCAGGCGTTGTCCCGGTGTCTGCAGGACAGGTACTGATTCCTGCTCCCTCTTCAGGGTCAGAGGCTCCTCCACAGCCTTGGTTTGTGGGGTTTCTCCTAAAGGTTTTTGGAGGGTTTTCTCAAATGTCTTTCTGCAGTAGAATCATAGGAATTGTGAGGTTGTTTTGGTTGGAAAGGCCCTCGGAGCCCCCGGAGTCCAACCATCCCCCAGCACTGCCAGGGCCTCCACTGACCCATGGCAGGGATTTTTAATCACTGCCGAGCAGGTACTGTTGAAAAAGTAAGTTGAATATTGGGAATTAGAGGGGAAGGCCCAAAGGACAAGCCAGGACTGACTTGTTGCATCTCCATCTGGAATAGTGTGAGAAGTGGTCGCTCCCCTTGAACAGGAAAAGTCTGGGAAGGACAAGAGTGATCAAACCCCAGGAATAATCCATTCCACAGTCCTCTTCAGCTTGGGAAGGGGATTACTGGAAGTCTATGGAATCGTGAGGAAAGCAGAAAGGGAAGAGTTCTTTTCTGTCCCTCACAGTACCAGGCCAAAGGGCTGAGGCAGGAGTTTGTGCAGAACCACAATTCAGTTTTTCTTCTGATTAAATGTGGGATTTGTTGCTCCGAGATGCTGCGGAAACAAAAAGTGTAAACGGGTTTCCAAGGGGATCAGACGAATCCAAGCTGATAGTGCAGATGCAGCCTCTGGGAAGCTGGGAGGGTGCAGGAAGGAAAGGATCATCCACACTCCTTCCCAAATATCTGCCACTGGCTGTTCCCACAGCAGGGTTGTTCCATGAGAAGGCTCTGGCCTCATTTGTGTGAGGACATGAAACAATCCTGTGCTACAAACAACGCTCCTTAAAAAGCATCATTAAACCACTTGGCTGGGGAGGAGCTAAAGGCAGAGCTGGTGGTGTGATCCTGGGCACGGCCTGGCACAGTCAGGGATGAAGGGAATAGCTCTGGAATCTGCAGAGCCCCAGGATGTGCCAAAAGGATGAGTTTTGTGCCTGAAAGCAGAGGCAGGAGGGAGCCCCACGGAACAACCACTTGGGTTGTCCCAAAGTTTTAGTGAACCCCAAGTGTAAGGATGCAAAGGTAAGAGGACAGGGATATCCTAAGACCTCTCCAAACTCAAAAAAGCCACTGGATCCACCTTCTTCCCACATAATTCCCCCTCCAGTGTAGATTTTCTGCGGGGCGGATCCCTCCCTTCTGGATGTCGCCTGACGTGCGTTGCCTGGTTCAAATAGGATTGTTTGGTGGGTTTGGTGTTGTTTGGTGGGTTTGCTGTTCCTAATTGCCCCGTCTCCCCTCCGTGCCCACAGTGAAGCTGCTGCCCACGCCGTGGCCACGCTGGCCGAAGCCACTCTCCAAGGGGGGGGACAGATCGTCCTGTCTGGGGAAACGGCGGCGGCGGTGGGAGCCCTCACCGGCGTGCAGGATGCCAATGGTAAGGCTGCTGGGGGGCTTGGCGTTCCTCGGGTTGGTTTTCCTGTGCTCTCAACTGCAGGGTTTTACTCTCTTTTTGCTGAAATGCCCGGTTTCTGCTGGTAGAATTTCCAGCTGCAGGCGGTCACTGAGCGGGTTGGGCCTTAGAATGAGATGGTGGCACCGAGCTCTTGTTTGATTCCATGGTGCTGGTGGCTCTGCTCTTTCCCTCCTCTTTATCCTTAGGGGGTTTTTTTGGAAAGCTCCTTCCCATTCTGCATCTGCACAGTGCCCAGCACAAGGAGGACCAGCCTTGACCAACCAACACAACCAGTTGGTGCCACAACAAACTCATCCCCAGACTCCTCCCCGTGAGGGAATGACCAACATTTTATTACTTTCTCATTTCTTTCCCTTCTCAAAGCTTTTTTTTTGTGGGTTTGGTGGCTGCTCTTGAGCAACTGCTGCTTTTCTGCTCAGGTGAGACCTTCCAGGGTCCCTCAGCTGTCGTCTGGCTCCTGCTTTATTTTCCCTCTTGCTCCCAGAGTCAATCCTTTACTTTTAGGGATTCTCTGCAGCATTTCTCACCACTTGTTTGGTGTCTCTTCTGCCAAGTCTGGTGGCTTTTTGCAGCTATTCAAACTAAGCTCCTATTAAAGGAAACTAAATGCACAGAAATTGGTTCAAGGGATGGTGCTGGAAGGTGCAAATGTGTCCCATCCACTGCCTCCAGTTGCTCTGAGCCTCTGCCTGACCCTGGAGGTGTCCAGGGAAGGGCTGGACGTGGCACTGGGTGCTCTGGGCTGGGGGACTTGGTGGTGTCTGGGGTCACAGGTTGGACTCGGTGATCCCAGAGGTCTTTTCCAGCCTGATCCCGTGATGCTTTCCGAGTTCAGAGAAGAAACTCGGCGGTTATTTGGATTAAATTGGAAGGAGGTTTGTCAAAATAAGCTCAGAGAGGACGCAGAGGGGAGAGTCACAGAGTCACCTTGAGGACGGGGCTGTTTGGGTGTTAATTGTCGAAGGGGGGGCCACGTGCTTGGCCTGTCACTTGGCACGGGAAGCAGGGACCTGGCCAGATGAGACCTCGGGGTTGAATTCCATCACAGCCCTTCTCGCAGGGAACGCGCCGGTCCTGAGAGGTCGGCGTTCAGTCCGCAGCAAAAACCGCGCGGCGGGAGAGGAGTTTGCCCGGGGGTGGGTTGGTTTGGTTGCCTTGCTGTGGGGTCAGCCGGCCTGAAGAGGGAGCAGGAACGGAGCGAAATCCCTGCCCCGGGGGCTGGCAGCGCATCTGTCACCCAGGGAAGGGCCGGGGCGTGGCGCGATCGGTGACGGCTGTTTATCTGCCCCTGGATGCTCAAAACCAGCGACTAATCAGCTTTGGCAGAGCACGTGGGTGCCCCGCCGCACATCCGCGCCCCGGCTCCCTTTGGCCCGCTCCCAAAACGCTTTCGAGCTCCTCCGGATTCCTCCGGATGCTTCTTCCCCCCAAAAAACTCGCCCTCCCGGCGTCGCTTTAATGTCACTGTAATGCAGGCTGAGCTAGGGGTTGGGTTAGGTTTTTTTTTTCCTTTTTTCCTTTTTTTTTTTTTTTAGCAGCGGAGCTGGGAGTCAGCAGGGATTTCGAGTGCATTAAGAGGGGGGAGAGGCTGCCGCATTTTCCTCGAGCCCAGCCTCGCCCGCGGGCCCCTCTCCCGCTCCCCGCCCGCCTTCGATTGGGGCTCTCTAATCTCCGGTGGCATTAAGGGGAAGGGCTCTGTAGCCCTTGGAAGCGCCTGGCCGGTGGTTTGGATTACGTAAGCGGCTAATAGATGTCCCGGGGGGCTGCGGGAGATGGGGGTATCCATTCCCTCTGGCTCCGGCTGGGGATGGCGAGCAGATGGATCGGGAGGGTTTACCCGCCTCCTCCGGGCTGGGAGCCTGAGCAGCCTCCTGGACGCTTCGTTGTTTGATGCAGGAGGAACAAACCACTCCCTCTGTCCGGAGGAGAGGGAACTGGGGGTGATTTGGGACGACTGGCTGCGGGAAGGAGGGGGAAAACACCTCCCAGAGCCGCGATGGGATTCACCAGCAAATTCCCCCTGCTCGGTGTTGTTTGCAAAGCCTTAATCTGCTGATATTCCCAATGAGTGCTTCTTTCCAGGAATGCTCTTACCCTTCTGCAGGGCTTTCCTGAGGGATTCCAATCCCTTACCCACTTCACTTTCCCTGGAAGGGATAGAAATTTATCTCCATCTTACTGATAGGGAAAAGGAGACTGTTTTAACACCTCCCCATCCCTGGAAGTGTCCAAGGCCAGGAAGGGGCTTGGAGCAACCTGGACTAGTGAAAGGTGTCCCTGCCCATGGCAGGGGGTGGAACTGGATGATCCTTAAGGTCCCTTCCCATCCAAACCATTCCATGACTCCATGGAAATGTCTCAGGGTCGGACAAGGTGTTTCATTGCTGATTTTAACCATTAGATGTAATTATTCTCTGTTATTAGTTTTTCTTTCTGCCTCAGTATGGCGCTTTTCCCACCCATTCTCTGGAACTATTACCTGAATAATAATTAGGTGATACAAGAACAACCAAGACAGCTAAAAAAGGGAGAAACCTCCGCTCCTGGACACCTTGGAATCTGGGGCTGGATATCTGGATCTCCTGCGGGGAGCCAGGGAACGTCCTGAAGCACCGCAGGCTGATCTGGTGATGGGTTCCATTTGCAGGCAAAGGAAATAGGATCCCCTGCTCCCACTGCAGTGTCAGACTGCCTTAAGTGCATTATGGTTTCCTGGCTGCTCCCGAGCATCTGCTCGGAGCCGGGATGCGGGAACCGGTGACCCCGCGGCCGCAGGCTCAGATGGGCCCTCCTTAAGTGGTTGGCATTAGACCAAGGAACACTCAGAGCCAGCACAGGGGGTGCTGGCAGCACCTATTAGGAGAGCAGCGAGGCTGGGGAAGGGACTGGAGCACAAGTGCTGGGAGGAGAGGCTGAGGGAGCTGGGGGGGCTCAGCCTGGAGAGGAGGAGGCTCAGGGGAGACCTCCTCACTCTCTGCAACTCCCTGCCAGGAGGGGGGAGCCGGGGGGGGTTGGGCTCTTTTCCCAGGCAACCATCAGCAAGACAAGAGGGCTGGGTCTCAAGTTGTGCCAGGGGAGGTTTAGGTTGGATATCAGGAAGAATTTCTTTGCAGAGGGTGCTCAGCCCTTGGAATGGGCTGCCCAGGGAAGGGGGGGATTCTCTGTCCCTGGAGGTGTTTAAGGACAGACTGGATGTGGCATCAGTGCCATGGGCTGGGAACCACGGCGGGGTTGGATCAAGGGTTGGGCTGGATGATCTCCGAGGTCCCTTCCAACCCAGCTGATTCTGGGATTCTATGATTCTGTTCCTCAAGCTGGGTGGAAAAGGGGGAAGCTCTGAGCTCTGGGGCTGCTTTGGGAGCGGAGGAAGAAACTCGCTGGGGAAGGAGTGGGGCCTGAGCAGGGCTGGAACGTCCTCACCCCACAGCCCTTTGTTTGACATTGATCTGATGGGCCCTGAGAGCTGCCAGGGCCACGGGCTTCCCGGCTGCCTCCTGAAATATTGATGAGGCTGCTGCCTGCACAGGAGAGCTCAGGGCTGGGGCAGAGCTCCGAGCCATTCCCTGCCCCAGCAAAGGAGCTTCCACGGCCTCGGTGCCCCCACGAGTCTGGGGCTGCTGTGGCCTTGTGCAGTGTGGGGCATTCTGGAGGTGGCATTTGGAATCCCAGGCTCCAGCTGGGATTCAAACCTGGGTGTGGGAAGAGCAGTGGGAGATGTGGGATCAGGCCGTGAGCAGGGAATTCATTTCACAGAGCTGAGCTTGGCACAGCCAGAGATCCAGTGGATCCTGGTTTGTCCCCCTTGGCCTCACCTGCAGCAACAGGTCCCTAGAGCACATTTTCCTGTCCCCAAAGCCCGTTTTCCTGAGGTATCCCCTCCCTGTGCTGCTGGAGATGCTCCTGGGAGCACAAATGGGGAGCCCACTGTGAGCCTCACCCTCCTCCACCCCAAAATCCACCCAAAACATCCAACCCCAGATCTCCCCACACCCCAAGGGGGCCGTGCTTAGGGCTGGGGGTGAGCCAGGTTGTGATGGGAAGAGCATTAGGGCTCTGATGTGGGCAGGGGGGGATTAACCAGCTCCCTGCTTTCGCAAACCCTGGGAACGAGGCGTCGGTCCGGGAGCGCCTCTTCCCGGTTAGCACGGGATAAATGAGCTCCCCGTGGCATTTGGGGGAACCTCCCGCCCGGATTTGCTGCTCCAGGTGGTGACTTGGGGCTGGGAAGAGGTTTAAGTGCTGGAAAAGCCTCAGTCCTGGCTGAGGCTGCCGAGCTTCCCACGCAGAACCAGCGAGCTGTCAGGTGGAAACCTGTCCCCACCCTCGGCCGCGCAGATGGGAAATGGGGAATCCTCCTCCTGGCAGGCCTGGAGCGTGGATCCCGATCCCACGTGGCTCTGCCAGGGCTGTTTACAGTTGGAAACACATCCAGGAGGGAAAGGCAGGCGTCAGGATCCCGCTCTCCTGGCTTTGGGGTGCCTCAGGACAGGGAGGTGCGACGCGGAGCCACGGTTCTGTACACGAGGAAAATAATCATAAATCGGGGGGGAGGAGGCTGAGAGGCTGCAAATGTCAGTTTTTAAAAGCACTATTTTCTGTTTTTCCTGTTGGATCTCCTTTTTTTAGGGAAGGTGGAGCCAAATGAGTCGCTAGCAGCTTGGCAAAGTGCAGATCAGCTTGCTTGCGCCGAGGAGGACAGGAAGGAAAGAGTCAAGCTTGTTGTAGGGCCTTCCTGGTGGGAACAGAATTTTTTAATGAAGGTTTACCCTGAAACAGGTAGGATTTATTCCCGATGTGAAGGAAGGGTGAGGAAAATCAGGTTGGGCAGATGTGTTTCAGAGGAGAGGGTAGGAAAGAGGCTGGCAGCCAAGGAGGAAAGATAAAAGGGGTCAGTGGGAATTCCTGGATTCACTGAGCAGCTCCAGGAACAGGGAGAGGTGTTTCCTAGAGGACAAATTAGTGGGCACAAATGGATAATTATCAGCAACAGGGCCTTGATGGACTCTAAAATACCTTGGCATAAGCCTCAGTCATGAGCTTAACCTGTGTCAAGTCTGGGTCTGTTCTCCCAGGGAACAAGGGACAGGACCAGAGGAAACGGCCCCAAATCGCACCAGGGGAGGTCCAGGTTGGATATCAGGGAAAATTCCCTCATGGAAAGGGTTGTCAGGCACTGGAAGGGGCTGCAGGGGTGGAGTCCTCATCCCTGGAGGGATTTCCAAGCCCTGTGGATGTGGCACTTGGGGACAGGGGGTCAGTGGTGGCCTTGGCAGTGCTGGGGAATGGTTGGATTTGACCTGGGAATTCTTTTCCACCCCTAGTGATCCCACAATTCAAGCACACTCACTGTACCCCACAAAGAGGGGGCACCTCATCCCTGTGCCCACACCTTTTCCCTGCCAGCCTCTGTGTGTGTGTTGGCATTGTGGCAGCTCCAATCCCAGCAGCCAGGCCTTTCCCAGTGGGAACAAGAGCCAAAACATTCCCCAATCCCGGGATTGCAGCTCCATTTGTTTCAACCCTTCCATCAGGGCCGATTCCAGTGGTGGCCTTGGCAGTGCTGGGGAATGGTTGGATTTGATCTGGGAATTCTTTTCCACCCCTAATGACCCCATGACTTAAGCACACTCATTGTACCCCACAAAGAGTGGGCACCTCATCCCTGTGCCCACACCTTTTCCCTGCCAACCTCTCTGTGTTTGCTGGCATTGTGGCAGCTCCAATCCCAGCAGTCAGGCCTTTCCCAGCGGGACAAGAGCCAAAACATCCCTCAGGCCTGGGATTGCAGCTCCATTTGCCCCAACCCTTCCAGCAGGGCTGATTCCAGTGGTGGCCTTGGCAGTGCTGGGGAATGGTTGGATTTGACCTGGGAATTCTTTTCCACCCCTAATGATCCCACAATTCAAGCACACTCACTGTACCCCACAAAGAGGAGGCACCTCATCCCTGTGCCCACCCCTTTTCCCTGCCAGCCTCTGTGTGTGTGTATTGGCATCGTGGCAGCTCCAATCCCAGCAGTCAGGCCTTTCCCAGTGGGAACAAGAGCCCAAACATTCCCCAACCCCGGGATTGCAGCTCCATTTGCTCTGACCCTCCCAGCAGGGCTGATTCCAGTGGTGGCCTTGGCAGTGCTGGGGAATGGTTGGATTTGATCTGGGAATTCTTTTCCACCCCTAATGACCCCATGACTTAAGCACACTCATTGTACCCCACAAAGAGGAGGCACCTCATCCCTGTGCCCACCCCTTTTCCCTGCCAGCCTCTGTGTGTGTATTGGCATCGTGGCAGCTCCAATCCCAGCAGTCAGGCCTTTCCCAGCGGGACAAGAGCCAAAACATCCCTCCGGCCTGGGATTGCAGCTCCATTTGCCCCAACCCTTCCAGCAGGGCTGATTCCAGTGGTGGCCTTGGCAGTGGTGGAGAATGGTTGGATTTGATCTGGGAATTCTTCTCCTAAATCCCACGATTCAAGCACACTCATTGTACCCCAAAAAGAGGGGGCACCTCATCCCTGTGCCCACCGCTTTTCCCTGCCAGCCTCTGTGTGTGTATTGGCATCGTGGCAGCTCCAATCCCAGCAGTCAGGCCTTTCCCAGCAGGAACAAGAGCCCAAACATTCCCCAATCCCAGGATTGCAGCTCCATTTGCCCCGAACTTCCAGCGGGGCCGATTCCCGCTGGCCTCGGCCTTGCCCTCCATCCCATCCCCTCGGCCCCGCTGGCATTTGCTGCTGCCCTGCCTGATTCCCGGGCACTAATCCCGGGCAGGGCCGGGCTCAGGCCGTCCCTGGGACTCGGGGCTGTCACGGGTGGCTTTGCTCGGCCTGATCTGGGCCCTGATGACGAGGCGGCTCCGCTGCCGATTAGGATTTGTCTGCCCACCAACCGCGGCTAAAAATAGCGGCTGTTCCCGGGCACTGCCGGGCTTTTGGGCTGGGGAAACCTCGGTTTAGTCACTTTGTTTAGCCCTCTGGAGAAGGGAAGGCCCCGGGGAGACCCTCCAGCAGCGTTTCCAGTGTGTGAAGGGGGTTGTGGGAAGGCTGGAGAGGGGCTTTTCCCAAGGGCGTGGAGTGACAGGACAAGGGGGAATGACCTTGAGGTGAAGGAGGGCAGGGTTAGGTGGGATATTAGGAAAACATTCCCTGTGAGAGTTGGGGTTGCCCAGAGAAGCTGTGGCGGCCCCTGGATCCCTGGAAGTGTCCAAGGGCAGGTTGGAGCAACCTGGGATAGTGGAAGGTGTCGGGGCTGGAACTGGATGATCTTTAAGGTCCCTTGCACCCCAAACCAATGTGGGATTCGTGGAGACAAATCTTCGTGTGTGATGAGCACCCTGGGTGTGCCACAGGCCTCTCTCCTCCTGGCAAAGGGGACGGTGCTGGAAGAGCTCCAGGAGCCTCCCAGGGGGTTTTGTGCCCCTGTTCTGTATCCAGGAGTCACATGGAGTCCCCAGGCTGCTCTTCAGCTGGGACACAAGGGCAGCACCCCGGGGAGACACCAGGAGTGGCTCAGTCCTGCCTTGATCTGCTGCTGTCCCCAAAAGCCACTGCCCTTTCCTTCCCTCCCTGCCCCAAAAGGGACCCGCTCTGGTCAGGGCAGGGCGTCCCTGCCGAGCCCTTGGCTGGTTCAGCCCCTCCAGAATTCCTGCCAGTCCCGTTGCTTCCAGACAGTTTCCACCCACAAATGAGCTGTGCCTTGTCTGGCACCACATCCTGACCTGGCAGCATCTCCAGCACCTCCCCTGCCCTGCCTGTGTCCCCTGCCCTGTCCCCTGCCCTGTCCCCTGCCCTGTCCCCTGCCCGTGTCCCCTGCCCTGTCCCCTGCCCTGTCCCCTGCCCGTGTCCCCTGCCCTGTCCCCTGCTGTCCCGAGGCACTGAGGCTCCCCAGCTGTCACCAGCACAGCCCATTTACCTTCCACGTGTCCCGAATTAGGGGGAATGGACAGGAGGGCTGGGCCTGTTTAAAAATTAAAGCTGATTACAGGGCATTAACGTTACATTTAAAGGAACAGACAGCAGCCTCCTCTCTCCCTCGGCACAGTTGCAATATGTTCCCCTTTTGTTCCGGGCTGGGAGAGGGGAAGGGAGCAGGATTTCTTCTTCTTTATCCATCAATTTTAAAAGAGGAGCTGCCTGGTGTCTGCTGCAAGGCTCCAAAGCAGTTGTGGTCTGGCTCTGCCCAGAGCAGTTCCCATCTTTGTGATCCCAAGTTCTTTTGGCTGACCTTGAACTTCCCTTGGGACGTCCAGGTGATCTGACACTGCTCATTGATCCCTCTCCTGAGTTGTCACGTTGGGAAACTCCACATCTGAGGGATCCCTGTTGTTTGGCAATAATTTACATGGTCACCTTTCACCACAAAACAGTCCCAGCTGGGTCTGGCTGGGAGCACCCTGGATGAATGGGATGCTTTAGGAATTCCTGGTGGGTTTAGGTTGGACTTGGAGCCTGTTTATTGGGTGTATTTGGGTGATATCTGTCCAGGTTTCTGCACCTCCATCCCACAGTCCCCCATTAATCCACGTGGCTCCAGAAGGAGCCGCTCAGGGCAGGGTGGGCACTGAGGAGAGGCCTTTGGGCAGGTGGAATAATGTGTTTATAGCCACTGGATCTTGCTTTTCTTCCTTTTCCAAAAGTCAATGCTCCAGGGAGAGCTGAGAGCCCCTGGCAGGGCCCAAAGGGGCTCCAGGAGAGCTGGAGAGGGACTGGGGACAAGGCCTGGAGGGACAGGACACAGGGAATGGCTTCCCAGTGCCAGAGGGCAGGGATAGGTGGGATATTGGGAAGGAATTCCTGGCTGGGAAGGAGCTGGAATGGAATTCCCAGAGAAGTTGTGGCTGCCCCTGAATCCCTGGAAGTGTCCAAGGCTGGGCTGGAGCAACCTGGGCTGGTGGAAGGTGTCCCTGCCCATGGCAGGGGGTGGCACTGGATGGGCTTTAAGGTCCCCTCCAACCCAAACCATTCCATGATTCTGTGATCTCTCAGTGAGACTTTTCGTTCCACTTCACCATCACCAACGTTCTCGTTCAATTCTGGGTGTTTCTCCCAGTTTATGATGAGGGAATCTCCAACAACTTGGCTTAGAGAGCCCCATTCCAAGGTCCTGAGCTCTGCTGGTCCTCACTCCGGGGCCCTGGGGGTGTCCCTTGGTCACAGCAGCTTTTGGGGGTGTCTGCAAGAGGTGGGAATTTCAATCCTTGGACAAGCTTCTACCTAAAAGAGCTGTGGTGGAATCCAGGCAGGAAAGGAATGGCAGGCAGGGTGGGCAGCAGGACAAGCATTTCCAAGCTTGCTGCTGTTTCCAGTCCAGGAATTGGGATGGGAAGGGATGGAGGGATTTCTGAAGGGTGTCTGGAACCTGGATCAGAGGATTCCTAACCCAACCTGGATTCCTAACCCAACCTGGATCGGAGGATTCCTAACCCAGCCTTGGATCAGAGGATTCCCAGCCCTGGATCAGAGGATTCCTAACCCAACCTGGATCAGAGGATTCCTAACCCAGCCTGGATCAGAGGATTCCCAACCCTGGATCAGAGGATTCCCAACCCTGGATCAGAGGATTCCTAACCTGGATCAGAGGATTCCTAACCCTGGATCAGAGGATTCCCAACCCTGGATCAGAGGATTCCTAACCTGGACCAGAAGATTCCTAACCTGGATCAGAGGATTCCCAACCCTGGATCAGAGGATTCCTAACCCAACCTGGATCAGAGGATTCCCAACCCTGGATCAGAGGATTCCCAACCCTGGATCAGAGGATTCCTAACCCAACCTGGATCAGAGCTCGACCAGCAGAGCTTCTCCCTGGGGTCCAAACAGGGTCGTGGAGCTCCTGGCAGGACCAAGGCTGGGGAAAGCAGCTTTTCCCTGGCCACATCCATGCTGGAATTGCTCAGTGTGGAGCTCAGCATTCACACCCAGGGCTGTTGAACTGGGTGGGTGGAAGATTAAGCTGGGACTGAACCCAGGCTCTGCTTTGCTGCTCCTTCCTTGGGATGGAGCTCCTGTGGGATGGGCTCTGCCTGTAGGAACAACGTATTCCAAGTTGTGTTCAGCGTGTGGCAGCTTTTCCAGCCCACCTCTGGAAGAATTCCCAGCTTACCCAAGGCCAGCTCCATCCTGCTGGCACAGCCTCTGCTGATCCTGCTCCTCCAGGCATTCCCAAAGGACAGGTCCCAGCTCACTTTTCTCGGGAGCCGCTTCCCGGAGCGGAGCAAAATCTGTGTCTTGAGTTTAGGGCATCGTTCCTTCAGCTGATCCCAAGTGACCCCCTCGCTGCCAGGGGGTGAGGGTGGGGAGTGGTCCCTGCTGGGGGGCAGCTGGAGCATCTTCCAGGGCACATCTTGCCCTGCTCAGGGAAGCAGCATCCCCTGGTTCCCCACCCGTGCAGGCAAAGCTGGGGGTGTCACTGCTCTTCCCTACCTGTGCTGGGCCCCTTTTGCCCCTTGAACCATTCCAGGGGCTCTGGGAGCAGCCTGTGCTCCCACTGAATCAGGGCAGATGGAGAGGGGCTTCCTAATCCCCCCCTCCCCTGCCACCCCCCATGTGGAGCAGGGCTGGGCAAGACCCCCTTCCCACCTTCCCTGCCAGCCCTCCCTGTGCCCACGGGCCAGGCTGGACCTGCCCACCCTCACCCTGGGGAGCTGTGGGAGATGGACCCTGTCTGGAGTGTCTGGAGGCTCCTGAGGCTCGGGAGGCTCCTCTTCCCTCGGGGCAGTTTGGGAGCTCCGGGCCCTTCCTGGCTGTGGGTGGGTGGGTGGAGGGGGCAGCCCGATCCCAATGGGAAGCTGGCTGGAATCCCAGTGAGCTGTTCTGGCTCTGGGAGGCATCCTAGGAAGTGAGGTGGGCTCTGGGAACTCGCTGGAAGGACAAACCCCCTGTCTGGGAGTTGGGGCTCCCCCCCTGCAGCTCCCCCGTGCTCGGAGGTTTTTCTGCCTCTCGCTCTCGTGTTTTAGGCCAAAGTTTCCTCCCTGTGGAGCTACTTGTGGTTTCTGTTCTCCCTCACTCCCTGCTCCCCTTTGGACTGGGCATTCCCACTTCCTGGACATCTCCAGACTGCTCAGGGTTTGCTTCCTTTGCCTTAGGGAGTGCTCAGCCCCTCTTTCCAAGCTGCTTCTCCAGCAGGGTCTGACCTCCTCAGTTCCTCTGTTGCTTTTTCCCCAAGCACGTCCAGAGGATCCCTCTGTGCCTGGATTCATCCTCTTTGTTGGATCCCCGCAGCAAGGGCTGATTTTAAAGCCTAAAAGCACAACCCCATCTGTCTTGTGCCTCAGGGGCACAACAAAGAGCTCTGTCCTGCCTCCTCGGAGCTGGAACCTTGTCCTTGCCCGCCAGCCCTGGTGACAATGGGCGGCTTTAATTCATTTTCCTGAGTGGGCTCCACTGAACTTCCAGATTCCTGCTTTTCCAGGTGAAACTCCTTCCTCTTCACCAGCCCTGGTGTTCAGGTTGAGGGTTTGGAGAGGACATTTCTTGCCACAAGGTCGATCTGTGTGTGATTTGAAGCCGTGCAGGAGGTGCAGCTCCCCCTTGGCGTCCCTTGGCCGGTGGCACTTGGGTGGCCAGGGAAGCTAAATGTGGCACTGCAGGGGTTTTTCCAGCTTCCAGCACTTCCACTGGAGCCTGGGGAATGGACAGCACAAGGCTGAGCACTGGGATATCCCTCCCTGGTGAACCCAGAGGTAGCTGGGCAAAGGCCTGGGAGGTAAAACCGCCTTTCCGTGCCCTCCGGCGAGCCGGGATCGCTCTTCCCGCTGCCCGGGGCGTCCCTTTGGGAAGGAGCTGGCAGGGATGTGTTTGTCCCTGCAGACCCCTGTCTCCCAGTGACCTTCTCAGCCCGTGGAGACAGCTTGGCTTTGCTGCAAAGCAGCTCATGTGACGGGGGTAATCCGCAGCCGGTAAACAGCTGGGCAGGAGGATCCCGGGGAATCGCCCTATTTTCCCTGCTCTGCGGAGCCAGGCTGGAGCAGGAGGGTGGCTCCTGCTCCCTGGGAATGGCTGCTGGCAGTTTGGCTGCAGGGATCCACCTGCTGATGGCTCTGGAGCCACAGGAGCCGGGTCAGGAGCACCGCACGTGCTCCCGTGAGGTGCCTCCTTGGAACTCCCAAACAGGTTCCAGGAATCACAAAAATCCAGTTCTCCTCGAGTGCTTTCCCTCTGAATTTTTCCCCTAAACCAGGTGTGGCATTTCTAAGGCTAAATTTGACTTTTTCTTCGCTCCCTCCATGTCTTTGGGCTTCATTTATTCCCTCACAGTTGTACAAATTCCTCTCTGAGTGACACTCCCAGATATCCCGCCCTTCCTGCTCCAGGGACACTCGATGGACATTCTCCCTTCCCATGGGAAGTTCAGCTGTGCCCTGGAGAGGACACAGGCTCTGAGAAGGGAATGGCTGAGGGAGCACTGCCTTGGAACTGGCTTAAAATGAATCATGGTGTTATTAATTATTATTCCCATACCTTACAGTTCATGGAAAACTCTTCCTGCCTGTGGGTTTTCCTCCTGGTCACCACAGGTCCCTGAACTTCCCCACGATTTTAACCTTCAGAGCCTCCCAGGGGAAGGTCAGTGAGTGGATTCTGGTGCTGCCAAGCCGAGGGGCTGATGACAGATGAGAGCAGGCAGTGCCAGCCCCAGATCCAGGTCCCTGCACCCCACAGGCAGCAGTTTCCCTCATTTCCCTGCAGGAACGAGGTGCCTTTGATCAGGTGGGCAGAGGTTGCTCTGCAGCCACGTAATCCCGGGGTTTCTCTCCCAGAACCCCCCAGCAGTGTGGCTGTGGCTGCAGTGAAGTTGTCCAGCCACTGAGACAATCCCTCATTCCATGCAAGCCTTCCAGAGGGCCCATCTGTTATCCCTTGCCTGGGACACATTTGGATGGGAGGCCTCGCAGTGAAAGGCTCTCTGCTATTCCCCTGAGCCAGCTGATCTCTTCCCTCCCACCCCTTCCCATCAGGAAAGGGGAAAAAAGAAACCCCAGCTTTGTTGTCTCAGGCATTAGGGGGATTTAATTGGCGTGTGCACGGTGGGACCGCTCGTGTCACGGAGAACACGGAGCTAATGGAAGTGGAGCTTTACTGCCGGCAGAAATATGGGATGTGCAGCTCCTTTGAAGTCCCAGGGATCAGCAGCTCGTGTGGGGGGGATGTTGTGTTTGATCCCAGCCCTCAGGGAGTTTGGAAGTGGTTGTTTCCTGCCGCTGCATCCTCGACCAGATCTCCTCAGATCTCCTCGGGAGGTTCCTGGGGTGTTCTCCTTGCGGGGAAAAAAAATGTCTGGGTTGCACTTCCAAGTGGGAATTGAGTGGTGAGAGGTTTGGAGAGCTGTGGGAAGGTAACCAGGCTGGGATTTGGCCGGGTTTTAGGGTCTGTGTGTGTTCTCTGCTGTCAGAGATGGGCTCTGGCCCTGCTGGAGCGTTCCCACAGCCAGCTCTGGCCTGAGGCTGATCCTCTGCAGCCCCCACAGCTCCTTCCCCTCTCAGGAAGCAATTCCAGCCCCTTCTGCCCTGCCCTGGGAAGCGACAGGAAAAGCTGTTGCCTTTTGCAGCCCCTTGACTCTCCTCACGGATTTTATCCACGTGGGTCCACGTGCCACAAACCTCCCCTCTGTGGGATGAGACCCACGGGGACAAAACCCCTGGAAAACCCCTGCTTAGGGCAAAGGAACTCATCCCTCTCCCTGCCCCATCCCAGCCTCCTCCTGGCATTCCAAGAGTCTTCCAACCGCCTGTCCCGTGTGGCTCGGGATCTGTGCACAGATCCTGGGCCTTCAGCCACCAGCCCAGAGCCCAAACTTCTTCCTGTTTAGCCACAGATGTGCAGAGCTGAGAAGGGAGGGATCTGCCAGAGGCAGCAGCACACCAGGAATGAGTGTTCCCAGGGGAGAGAGAGAGAGAGGTGGGAACCCATCCCCGCTGCCGGGCACTGGGAGCCGGTGGGGTGAGCAAACAGGAGGAATGTGGAGTGTAAAACCCTGCTCTTGGCAGAGCCTGAGCCGTGTTTTCACTGTGATTCATTGCTGAGGACGGAGCAGGTGCCAAACAGGTCCCTTGTCCCATAAGAGAGGGGCTGCAGACCCCAAAGCGCCGTGACAGCAGGTTTGTGTGGCAGGGATGCTTTTGGAGCTGGATTTGAGGGATGTGCTTCGAGGAGGAGGGAAAAAGGACCCTTGGGGGCTGTGCCCAGCCCTTTTTCCCCCTGTGGAATAAAGGGGACTTACCTCCTGGTGGCTGGAGCAGCACCCGGTGCGCAGTGAGGCTCCGGCACCGGAGCCGCAGCTTCCCGTGCCTGAGGGAAAGGCTTGGAGCACCTTCTCAAGGGATCCTCCTGCTCCAGGAGCTGTGCTGGGAATTCATCACCTCTGGTGGGTTAAGAATCCCCTGGGGAAGAGGCACCAGCGGGACACTGGGGGAAGAGAACCCGTCGGTCGGTCGGTCGGTGTGAATGTGCCCTGTGTTGTGGTTCCTGCGGAACCAGGCAGGAAAACGCTGGGAAAATGGCTTTTAGCTGGAGCCAGGGCCTATCTGGTTACGGATTGCCTTCCTCCAGGACAATGCCTGCTTTATCTCCCTGTGCTCAGAGCTCTGCAGTGCCTGCTCATGTCCCTGTTCACATGGGATCCGTCGGCTCCGCACCAGATCCCGGCCCCCCAGAGCCCTAAAATCCACGGAGCTCCTTCCAGGTCCTGCATTTCGGGACCTTTCTGGCCTCGTGGGATGCAGGGAAATCCCACTTTGGCAGCTTTTCATTCAGTCTCTCATCCCTCTGCTCCGGGAATTACGGAGAGTTTTGTTGGAAGTGGCCGGAGCTGCTCCGGCAGGGGGGGATTTTTACTCCTCTCGTTTCTGGGCCTCTCTGGGCCAATTAATTCATTTAAATGCATCCAAAACACAGCACAAATATCTTATTCTTACCTCCCCCTTCCCCTCCTGTTTGCACACAGTGTGGAGTCAGGAACATCTCAGTTACTCTGCCTGACTTTGGGGGGTTACTCGTGTGTGAATTTTCCCCTCGTGTGCGGGCGCCGAACTTCGGAATTTCCCCCCAAAAGGGTGGGATTTCCTCTGAACACATTAATAACCCCTGCTGGAGTATTTTTGCCCCTTTTCTCAGCCTTTTCCACATTTTATTGTCAGGCATCCTAACAGCAGACTGTTCAGGTTGCAAGTGGAGCCTGGCAGAGTGTCCCTCAGGTGAGTGGATTTTCGTGGTGGCAGTTTGGAATGTTGGGGTTCAGCTGGTGGTGAGCACTTGTCACCCTCAGGTTCCTCACCCTGTGGTGCTTCTTGGGGTTAAAGGGGCTTTATCTACCTCATATATATATTTTTATATATATTTTTGCTGTGCCTGGGCAGTGTTTGGGGTGGGAACCCAACAGCCCTGGAGCAGAATCCCAGAGGATGCAGTGGGATGTCCTGGGAGGGTCACAGCACAGGAGGGGGAGGTGGATCCCAGAGCTCGTGTCTGTCATTCCCTGACCTTCTGCCACCTGAAGGCCACCAGCTTTTGGACCCCAGACACACCTTTTGTCCTCTGACATCCCTCTCTTATTCCCTTTCCACGCTTTTTGTGATCTCCAGGGGTGCCCAGAGTGTTGTTCCTGCAGGAGCTCTGCCTGCTTCACTAAAATATGGGATATTTCAGTGCTTAATAACAATCAAGCAATGACAATTAAACATCAATTAATTCCAGTAACAGAGCAATTAATTACAGTTACAAAAAGCAATAACAATTTAACAACTATTAAATTAATTCTTTATTTTCAAATGGGCTTCTGTCACCCAAGTGATACAACACTCGGGCAGTCCCTGCCCTCCTGCCCCCCCTTTAATTAAACCACGTAGGAAATACAACAAATGTTTTAAAAAGTGGGATTAGAATCAGCCTCAACAGGTGATTTTTTCCCCTGGAAAATGGGGATGCAAAAGCACGACAGGGAAGTCAGGATTTATGGAAAAGCAGGATTTATGGAAAAGCACGGGATTTATGGAAAAGGGATCCTTGTTAGGTGGTTGTTCAGAATCCCAGTCAGGTTTAACACTCGGTTTTTGACAAGAGGAGCAAACTTAATTTATTCTCAGGTGCTCCCTATCCCTAATTCCCGAGGAGCTGAGCGTGGACAACTCCCTGTCTGCTCCTGTAGTGGTTTGAGAGCCCCAAAATCCAATTCCCAGGTCCAAGCCCCCCTCCCACACCTCAGCCCAGCGTGAGATGGGTTTTCCAGGCACAAACACAAGACTCAATATGGGGGAAAAGGGAATTATATTACAAACACTGTACAAATAAATATTATAATGCATCATATACAATCTTAACTGTCTCTACCTTGATAAATCAGTATTTGTAATGGAATGGATCAATCTCTTCTCCCTCCAATAAAAAGTCCAGAAGGGAAAAGGAAAGATCCTTTCCACTCTCACACTGGGCTGAGATGTGGGAGGGGGGCTTGGACTCGGGAATTGGATTTTGGGGCTCTCAAACCATTACAGCTCCATAAGTTTTCCTGCCAGGGAACAGGTTGTGAGGGAAGCAGAGCCCGAGCAGAGCAGAGCCTGGGGGGGTTATTTTTATTTTTCTTTATTTTTATCCGCGTTTCCTGCGTGGAGGCTGGACCAGGATGGGCCCTCAATAATCCTCTCAGGTGTGCCCTGTGCTCCTGAGCAAAGCCAGCTCATCATGGGGGCTTAGGGGGGTTATCCACTAAGCTCCCAGCCCTGGAGCCCAGGGACAAGCTCCCTCTGCACAGGTAGACACGCTCCTGGGGCATTTCAGAGAATCCCAGAATCAGCTGGGTTGGAAGGGACCTCTGAGATCATCCAGCCCAACCCTTGATCCAACCCCGCCGTGGTTCCCAGCCCATGGCACTGATGCCACATCCAGTCTGTCCTTAAACACCTCCAGGGATGGAGAATCCCCCACTTCCCTGGGCAGCCCATTCCAATGGCTGAGCACCCTCTCTGCAAAGAAATTCTTCCTGATATCCAACCTAAACCTCCCCTGGCACAGCTGAAGACCGAGCCCTCTTGTCTTGCTGATGGTTGCCTGGGAAAAGAGCCCAACCCCCCCCCGGCTCTCCCCTCCTGGCAGGGAGTTGCAGAGAGTGAGGAGGTCTCCCCTGAGCCTCCTCCTCTCCAGGCTGAGCCCCCCCAGCTCCCTCAGCCTCTCCTCCCAGCACTTGGGCTCCAGTCCCTTCCCCAGCCTCGCTGCTCTTCTCTGCCCCTGCTCCAGCCCCTCCAGGGCCTTCCTGAGCTCAGGGCCCAGAGCTGGACACAGCACTCCAGGGGTGGCCTCCCCAGCGCCCAGCCCAGGGGCACAAGCCCTGCCCTGCTCCTGCTGCCACACTCTTCCTCAGCCAGCCCAGCAGCCATTGGCCCTCTTGCCCCCCTGGCCACACTCGGGCTCCTCTTCAGCTCCCTGCCCAGCCCAACTCCCAGCTCCCTTCCTGCCTGGCTGCTCTCCAGCCCCTCTGGCCCAGCCTGCAGCTGCAGGGGGTTGTTGTTTGTCACCTCCTGAGCTGAGGGTGACACTCCCTGGGCACCCAGCACTGGTGAGGGGGGTCTGGGTGAAGGCTGAGCTTGAGCAAACTCAGCTTTACTCTTCCAGGGTCTCTGACCAAGCTCAGAATTCCCCCCAGGAAGGGCAGAGGGAGGGCCAGGGATCCGTAGGCAGCTCATGGGAGCTCACCCACCTTTGGGATCCCAGGGTGCTGCTCCACCTCCCTTCCCACACACCTCTTTCCCAGGAGTTTTCCAGCTGCATCTAAATGAGGATGAAATGGAAAACTTGGGATTTTAGATCAGTCGTTCCCAGTGTTTGAAATAACCCCGAGTTTTTCCTCCTGGGACCGTCCTGGGAGAGATCTGGAATGTCAGGGAAGGGCTGCAAAGTCCCTAAATACAAAAAAACCCCCTCCTGGAAATCAGGAATTCCAGCCCCATGTAACTTAAAAAGAACTCAAAAAAACCCCAAACCCCTAAATAGAAAAAAACCCTCCTCCTGGAAATTCTGAATCCTATGCCCATGGTTTAGTCTCAAAGTGCTGCAACTTAAAAAGAACTAAAAAAAAAAAAAAATAAAATCCCTAAATACAAAAAAAAAACCTCCTGGAAATCAGGAATCCCATGCCCATGGTTTGGTCTCAAAGTGCTGCAAATTATAAAGAACTCCAAAAAGAAAAAAAATCCCTAAATACAAAAGAAAAACTCTCCTGGAAATCAGGAATTTCAGCCCCATATAACTTAAAAAGAACTCAAAAAAAATCCCTAAATACAAAAAAAAAAACCCTTCTGGAAATCAGGAGTTCCAGCCCCATATAACTTAAAAAGAACTCAAAAAAAACCCCAAACCTCCTGGAAATCAGGAATTCCAGCCCAATATAACTTAAAAAGAACTCAAAAAAAAATCCCTCAATAAAAAAAACTCTACTGGAAATCAGGAATTTCAGCCCCATGAAACTGAAAAAGAACTCAAAAAAACCCCAAACCCCTAAATACAAAAAAACCCTCCTGGAAATCAGGAATCCCATGCCCATTGTTTGGTCTCAAAGTGCTGCAAATTATAAAGAACTCCAAAAAGAAAAAAAATCCCTAAATACAAAAAAAAAGCCCTCCTGGAAATCAGGAATTCCAGCCCCATATAACTTAAAAAGAACTCCAGAAAAAATCCCTAAATACAAAAAAACCCCCTCCTGGAAATCAGGAATCCCATGCCCATATAACTTAAAAAGAACTCCAAAAAAAATCCCTAAATACAAAAAAACCCCTCCTGGGAATCAGGAATGCCATGCCCATGGTTTGGCCTCAAAGTGCTGCAACTTAAAAAAAAAATCCAAAAAAAAATACTCCCTCAACACCCAAAACAAACCCCAAAAACTCAAAGCCCCCCAAAAAAGATCTGGAAGAAATAAGGGAGGTTAAGCCAAAGAAGTTCCAGAGCTTGGCTGAGCCTTGTAGGGAGGAAGGAGCTGGGAATGGTGGGATGAGCTGGTGGGATGAGCTGGTTGGGATGAGCTGGTTGGGATGAGCTGGTTGGGATGAGCTGGTGGGATGAGCTGTCCTTTCCCAACTGGAGAAGGGAGTGTTGGTCTGCAGCTGAGATTTGGAGATAAATGAAACCCAAGCACCCAAAACGAGAGGGAGAACTCATGGTGAGAGATCCAGAGGAGCCAAAGGGTCACCCCCGGGATCCCCGAGGCTGGAAGAGCCCTCCCAGCCCATGGATCCACCCCGTGCCCCGTCCCCTCCTTGTCCCCCAGCCCAGAGCACTGAGTGCCACGAGGCCTTCCCTGGAGAGCTCAGGGAAGAGCAGTTCCCTGGATTTGCAGGATTGAGGGACTGGGATGTGGCCGGGAGGACGTGGTGGATGCCGGGGAGGGAGCGGCGGCTCCAGGATTGTCCTTCCCGCGTCCCTGCTGATGGGAATGTTGCATCTCTCATCCCCCGTGTTCACCCTCTGTCCCAAGGACGAGTCAAGGTTGTGATGTCGCCTCAGGGGCCTCGTTAAGTTGCCTTTTGCCTAAGTTGTGGTTTTGACCAGAGGAGCTCTTGAAGAGGCAGGTGAGGGGTGATCCTGCAGAACTTCAGCTCTTTGCAAACCCTTACCTGGAGGGAAAACCCTTTGTGTTCTGAGCTGGGTTGGCACAGAGGGTCTGTGGGGCAGAGCTGCCACCGCTCTGTGCCCGCTGAGTTCTCAGGGCTTCCACTGAAGGGCTTAAAAAACCCCTTCAGAGGGGCTCTTTGTGGTTTG
This sequence comes from Pseudopipra pipra, assembly GCF_036250125.1. Lineage (NCBI taxonomy): Eukaryota > Metazoa > Chordata > Aves > Passeriformes > Pipridae > Pseudopipra > Pseudopipra pipra. Next base: position 74,740,747 of record NC_087553.1, on the reverse strand, counting down.
TCACCGAATCACGGGTGGTTTGGGTCGGAAGGCACCAAAGATCATCCGGTTCCACCATCCCAGGCTGCTCCAAGCCCTGGCCTTGGACACTTCCAGGGATGGGGCAGGATTTTCTGAGGGGGAAAACCCTTCCAGGTGTCTGACTGGAGTCAGTCCTTGGTGCTCTTGCAGGTGGGGGGGTTGAGCCTTGGGAAGACGGTTCCTCTTATCCCAGGCAAGGTGTTAAGGGGTGTCCTGTGCTTCCCCTGCCCCCTGGGAGCGTGGTGGGATTCCTGGACTGTGGTGGGATTCCTGGAATGCCTCATTTCTGCACTGGGTGAGATCCCACCCGTGGTGTCCTCTCAAGGGACACTTTTGGTTTGGTGGGTTCTTCTTCTCCTCGACCAGAGGGATCTTTTGGGGTGACAAGAGACTCGGAGAGCCCTTGTTGTAGCTGCTGTGGTTGTTGGTCTCCCAGGAGGGAGGTGCTCCAGGTGATAATTCCTGGGAATCTTGGCGAGCTGGGCTCAAAGCGACGACGTGGATTTCATAAAAAACTTTGTGGGGCCTCTTGAACACTGCAGGTGGTGCCCAGCACTGCAGCTGGGGAGGACAGGGATGCTCTTTGCTCCAGGATTCCGTAGGACACGGCTGAGTCACAGACAGCCCCTTTCCTGAGCCAGCCTCGGAATAACCTCCTTTTAAAAGCCCTCCAGTGATGGAAGCTTTGCTCCAGAGCTTCACTGACCTCACACTGAGCTGCTGGCTGGGGTTCTTCCCACCTCTAACACCCAGTGCAGCTCTCCCTGCTGCCCCTCCAGCTCATCCTACTCTGTCCCACTGAAAAAAGATGCCCAGAAAAGACAATTATTCCCTGCTCCCCTGCAGCAGCCTGGGTGTATTTACACGTGGGAATGCAGCTCTTTCCTTGGGCTGCCCACTGAGGGCAAACATTGAATTTTTGGGGGGCCCCCCAGCTTGATTTTCATTTATTTTTTCCTTTCCCTGCTCAGTTTTTGGGCATTAAAACCCTCCCGTCCCCGAGAATTCCCGAATTGTAGGTGGGGATGGGATGGCATCTCCTGAGCTGTGTGCTGGGGCATTCCTGAGGGCGGGAATCCCGGCTGGATTCCTCGGGCTGGTGCCTCTGGAGGAGGAGCTGCAGGAATATCTGCTGTGGAACGCTTCCTGAGCACAGTTCCTGCTGCTTTCCCCTCGCTGTGAGCCGAGGAGTGGAGACAAAGTCCTCGGGATGAGCTGTGTGCCAACAGCCAAGGAAGTCCAGCGGGAAATTCCACTTTTTTGGCCTTTCCCATCGTTGGTGTGAGCACTGTGAGACCTTCAGAGCTCCAGCAGGGGCTGAGAGACTTCAGATCTCTCCCTGCTGGCTCTGCAGGGGCGGCAGGAGGTCAGAGCAGACCCCTGTCAGCCCTTGGGTGTCCAAGGTGTGCCCACCTCGGCGTCCATTCCGTTGGGAATGCTGCCTCTCCTCGGTGCTGGCTGTGCTTCTGGAGCCACTGGATCTCCAGGAGCAGCACCAGCCGTGGCTGCCCCTGGATCCCTGGAAGTGTCCAGTGTTGGGGTTGGAGCTGGGTGGACTTTAAGGTCCCTTCCCAACCAATCCCTTCCCGGGATTCCATGGCCTGAGCCGCTTTAAACACCAGGCACCGAACAGGAGATAAGGGTGGACTGAGCCAAGGCTGTCTGGTGTCCCTGAGCAGGACAATATTCCATATCTGGGAGGACTGGGAGTGGGCACAGCAGCTGGGGACTTGGCCGTGCTGCCCTGGCTCTGATCCCAAGGGTGAGGAGGGGTTAGAGCCGGGCACAAACCGCCCCTGACCATCCCAATTCCCGGAACATCGACAGCCCTGCGTGTCCAGGGCACTTCTGGCCCTTGACACCAATTCCCTGGGCACTGCCCCATCCCCCTTGCCCAACCCTCTGACCCCGTGTGGTGGTTCCAGGGGGTCCTGCAGTTTGGGATCAGGACAGGGATTATGGGCTGGGCCAGGCCAGGCCTCTCTTTTAACCACGGTGTGACTTTTCACCTCTCAGTCCTGTGGTCTCACCTTTACCCCTCTTCTCCCACGAGCTGTAACCTCTTCCCTGCTGGGGCAGCAGGAGTTTCACCATCTCCTGTGGCCCATCCCATTCCCTGTGGGAAATGCAGCCACTGGAATCACCTGACCTGGAATCCAACCGGGGCCGTCTCGGAGTTGATCCACTCTGATCCTTTGACTGGTTGGTGCCATCTCAACCCTAAAAACCTCCCATGGCCCTTCTCCTCCCTTGGCCCCTCGTGTCCTGACCCATTCCCCCCATGCCATGCTTCCTGATCCCCCCCCAAAAGAAGTCTTGCCAAACCTGATCTTCCCCCAGAGGAATTCTTTGGGATGTGGCAGGGAAGTGGGAGGCAGGAGCTCGGTGCTGGCACTGCCCCAGCTGCCCCTCTGGACGTTGGCCTTGCTCCCAGGGGGCTGGAGCTGCTCGTCCCTGCTGAGGGTGGATGGCAGCTGCTGGCTGGGAATGGCTGATCCACAGGGGGACGGAGGTTCCCGGGCTCCTTCCAGAGGGGATTTTTGGCCATTCTCACGGATGGGAAGCCAAGCACAGCCCGGCTGCCTCTTCCACGAGCCCGTGGCTGTGGTCTGTGCTGCTCGGGGTGTGATCCCTCACCTGTGCTGTGTCCCTCCCCAGGCAGGAGGTGTGAGCTGCCCCTGGGATCCCGCAGGATCCCCGTTCCCTGCCCGTCCCTCGCAGCGCTCCCGTCACGGAGCCAACGCTTCCCAAAGGCTCGGGACTTTTGTGTCTAATGGATTTCCTGCTTTTAATACAATTGAAAGGGTCTGAAATCCACGCTTTGGATTGACATATGCCAGCTAGATTAGGGCTAATCAGGGCGCAGGTCTGAGCAGATGCAGCGCGGGGCCAATCCCAGACCCGATTACGGCATCTCGGCGCTCTAATCGTGTCCCTCCCAAGGGCGATCAGCTCTGCCCTAATGCCCACAGACTTCCCAGCCCTCTCCTCCTTTGGCTTCTTCCCACCCCTGGCAGGAAGGTGGCTACGTCAGAGCTGAGGAGATTTGCTCTAATCCCTGGCAGAAAGGGATCTGTGCGGCGCCGTCTCTCACGGACGCTCTTCCGGGCGCTCCCAGACGTGGCCAAACCTGGGCTGAGCTCATCAGCCTTCCCAAAAAAAGAAAAAACCCAGTTGGGTTGGGCCTCGTGGGTCCCTTCCATCTCAGAATATTCTGTGATTTTTGAGGTCTCACCATCATCACCCGTTTTTGACAGTGCTCAGCCAAACCTTGGCTGAATTAATTCAACCTTTCCAAAAAAACACCCCAGTTGGGTTGGGCCTTGTGGGTCCCTTCCAACTCAACATTTCTGTGATCCTTCAGGTCTCACCATCACCCATTTTTGGCAGCACCATGGCCACCCTCAGCCAAACTTTGTCTGAGCTAGTTCAGCCTTTCCAAAAAAAAAAAAAACCCACACCCAGTTGGGTTGGGCCTTGTGGGTCCCTTCCAACTCAGCATATTCTGTGATTCTTGAGGTCTCACCATCACCCATTTTTTGGCAATTCTGTGACCACCCTCAGCCAAACCTTGGCTGAATTAATTCATCTTTTCCCAAAAAAAAACCCAGTTGGGGTTGGACCTTGTGGGTCCCTCCCAGCTCAGAATATTCCGTGATCCTTCAGGATCCATTACCCGTTTTTGGCAATGCTGTGGCCACCACACATTTCAACTGAGGGGTTTTTAGTGTCTTTGGTGCCTTTAGTGCCTGTGCTCCGTGGGTCCCGTGGTGACTCTGCTCCCTGGGTGTCCGTGTGTCCCTGGGCAGCTCCGTCCGTTCTCCTCCGGGTTCGCAGCCCCGAGGGCTCGGTCGGCTTGTTGGTCTGGAGGGGGGATTTTGGGTGCATCCCAGGCCAGGTCCCCAGGTCCTGCTTAAACTGGGATGTGCCGCCTTCTCCCGAGGGCTCTGCTGGGAGATTTGCTTCAGGAGGGCTGAACCTGAGCTCTCCCTCCGGGGTTTTGTTCCCTAAAACTCGTCCGACCGGGAAGCGCCCCGGGAGCTGGAACCTCTCCTGAGGCCAGTGCTGGACCACCGCGCCAGGAAAGCAATTCCTGGGTTGGGCTGGGTGTGGATGTGACCCTTCTGGCCTGGGGCAGCCCTGGGGGGCTTGGGGACCCCAAAACCTGCCAGCCCTGGAGCGCTGTCATATCCCAGGGGGAGGGATGCTGGGCCGGCCGGGGTCACCCCCCTGGGCAGCACGATTAGCTCCTAAGCTTTCCTGTCTGCACTCCGAGTTATCTGAGGACACCGCCCGGGCTGGGCCACCTCCAGTCACTCAGCAAGTGCCCTTGGCAGGGCAGACCCTGCTCCTGCTCCACCAGAAGGAAAAAAGCTCCTGCTTTTTCGGGCCCCGCTGTCCGAGCGGGCACTGCCCGCCCTGTGCTGCCGCCTTCGTGGGGACCCCAAAAAGCTGGGTTTTTCCCCCCGGCAAAGGGGCAGATATTTTCAGAAATGCCCACATTGCCTCGCTTTCCCAACCCCCCCCCATGGCAGGGGTGGGCACAGGGGTAACAGCGGGTAAGAGGATGAAGTTTGTCCTCCCAGCCTGCGGGATTTGCCATTCCCACCCCCTGCCTGGCTCCCTGGAGCTGCACCAGCTCCTTGCTCTTTGTTCCACCTCTTTCCATCACAAATAACCCTCGGGGGCCCTGTTGTTTTGTTGTCACCTTGGCTGGGCCACACTGGGACTCCCCTCTGTCCTCCAGAGCTTTCCCAGCTCCAGCTTCACCCCAGGGGCACCTCATCCCTTCCTGCAGCTGAGCCTCCCTTGGGAAAAAGGTGTTTCCTGCTTTGCCGGCCCCATCCACAGTCAGGGAAGGGCTGAGAGATGATGGGTTGACCTTCCTTTATCTCTGTCCTGTGCCAGATGGTTTATAAATGTGGGAGTGCCTGGAGCTGGTGCCAGGGGCAGGGTTGGCTGGACCAGGGCTGGTTGTTCCCACTCTGCCCTTTCCCTGTCTCGGGGTGAGGGGAGAAGGACCTGGCTGGGATGAGGAAGGGAATGGTGCTTGGAGTGGTTGTACTGGAGCTGGTGGGCAGGACTGGTGTCTGATCCACAGGGATCCTTCCACGTGCCACCAGTGGCGAAGTGTTGGAATGACCTGTGGACTTTCAGGGGGTGGGAGAAGCCAAGTTCATCCCTCCCTCAACCCCACCTGTCCCTATCCTGGGGAAACCAAGTGGAAAAATGCGTTTTGGAAGGGTGTTCCCTGTCTGTGGGTGCTCACTGGGGGGCTTGGGGGTGGCACAGCCGTGGATGTGGGAGAAACACGAGGGAGCAACCCCTGTCTCCAGGAAACTTGGCCTGGCAGCAGTGGCTGTGCTGTCCCTGCTGTGCCGTCCCCCAGACACGCCTGGTTTGGGTTCCTCCTCCAAAAATAACCTCATTTCTTTCCTCCTCATCCCATTGTCTCTCCCTGCAGCTGGACGGCCCCGGGGCGTGGGCTGAGCTCAGGGGACTGCCCCCCATCCCATCCCTTCCCATCCCATCCCATCCCATCCCATCCCATCCCATCCCATCCCATCCCATCCCACTCCTGCTCCCATCCCACAGGGAAGTCACACGGGGTCACAGAATCATGGAATGGTTGGAGGGGACCTTAAAGCCCATCCAGTGCCACCCCTGCCATGGGCAGGGACACCTTCCACTAGCCCAGGTTACTCCAGCCTGGCCTTGGACACTTCCAGGGATCCAGGGGCAGCCACAGCTGCTCTGGGAAATCCATTCCAGCCCCTCCCCACCCTCCCAGCCAGCAATTCCTTCCCAATATCCCTCTGCCAGTGGGAAGCCATTCCCTGTGTCCTGTCCCTCCATCCCTTGTCCCCAGTCCCTCTCCAGCTCTCCTGGAGCCCCTTTAGGCCCTGCCAGGGGCTCTCAGCTCTCCCTGGAGCCTTCTCTTCTCCAGGGGAACCCCCCAGCTCTCCCAGCCTGGCTCCAGAGCAGAGGGGCTCCAGCCCTGGCAGCAGCTCCGGGGCCTCCCCGGACTCTCCCCAGCAACTCCACACCTTCACTCCTCCGAGTTCCCTCTCCAGGTGTGGGATCCCTCCGAACCCCTGGAAGGATCCCCACCGGAGCATCCCAAA